>NW_006408885.1:861700-869604 GCF_000296735.1 Chrysochloris asiatica | reverse complement strand
TGTAACCATGGCAATGAAATGATATAGGATAGGATGAATGTAAAACTAATGTTCTCCCATGTAAACTATCACATAATTCACAATAAAACATTAAAAAAAAAAAGCCACCCTGGTGGCACAGTGTGAAGTGTTTGCTCCATGGAAGCAAGAGGTGTCACTGCTTCCATGAAGACCGCAGCCTTGGAAGCCCAGTCAGGCAGCTCTGCTCTGCTCTGCTCTATATGATTACTGCAAGTCAGAATCATGTGGTGGTAGCAGGTTTAGGTTTGGCTTTTTATAAGGTAAACAAGTTACATTTGATAAGAAGGTACCTGTAAGTCTTTATCTTATTCTGACGCAGCATCCCCGTTCACCTCCCCAAAGACAATCATGACAGGTTTTCAGCGAATCCTCTGGACACATTCTCTGCACATATAAACACAGTGTACATCCTTCTTCATTAAAAACAACAGCAACAAATGATTGTGTTATTAGTGAAAGTTTACACAGCAGCTCAGTGCCCACTCAACAGTTTCTATACAGATTGCTCACTGACACTGGTTGTATTCTTCACAAGGTGTCAACATTCTCCTTGTTTCCCATCTGATAGTTATGTTTCTATTAATCTGGCTTCCCTGCCCCCTTACAATCACATCTTCGTTTTAAAGGAATTGCTTACTGTTGGATCTCACATCTGAATTGTTTTAAAGGTGCACAATACTTGCAAGTGACATTCATTATTTTTGAGACAATTGCTATTTAACCACTAAGTGACCTCAGGGGTTAGTTTTGGTTCCAGGCTTGAAGAGTATAATAGGATAATAATTTTGGGGAGTCTTGAAGAGTATAATAGGATAATAATTTTGGGGAGTCTTGAAGAGTATAATAGGATAATAATTTTGGGGAGTCTTCCAGTCGCTACCAAGCCAGTAGGTTTGACTTTTGTTTATTTGTCTGTCTGTTATTGTTTTTTTAAGGAATTTCAGGTCGTGTTCCACATTCTTCTCCCATCCTATTGGGTGTCCACCACTTATGACCCAGATTAGAATTGTGGGTAGTGATTGCTGGGGGACCATCTGTTCTTTGGGTCTCAGGGTAGATGACGCTGAGACTAGTTTCTTTTTTAAGTCTTTGGTTTTCTTCTTTCTCTTTTGCTCCAGGTGAGTAGAGATCAATAGTTGTAGCTTAGTAGCTTCTTCCAAGCCTTGAAGACCCCTGACACTGCTCAGCAAACCAAGATATAGGAAATAACTTTATGAACTATATTATGCCAATTGATCTGGATGCCCTATGGGGCCCTGTGGTCTCAATCCTTGAAACACAGAAATCCATTTCTTTGAGGTGTTTTTGTTCCTCCTAAGAAGTATAACTGTACTACCAATGCTCTTTGTTATATATAGAAATATAAGGGCTTGCAGTCACATAGATCATCCAAAAGAACATTTCAAGGTCTATTTTGAAGTACAATGCTGTCTGTGATAGAATAATATCCATATGCCTACAGGAAAGACCAGGAGTCCTGGTGTGGCACTTTAGGGTAAGCACTTACTGGACTGCTAACTGCAAGGTCAGTGTTTAAACCACCAGTCACTCCTTGGAAACCTTACACAGGGTCGCTGTGAGTTGAAGTGATTCAGAGGCACTTATCAACCATAGGGAAGACCAGTTAGTATGACTCTGACTCAAATCTGTAACCAATCACTAAAGCCAGTGATGATGAAACTGAAGAATTCTACCAATTTTTTTTTTTCAGTCTGAAATTATTCAAACATGCACTCAAGATGCACTGCTAACTACTGGTGATTAGAAGGTGAAAGTGGGAGACAGAGAGGATTGGTTGTTGATCATATGGCTTTAGTGATACAAAAAATGGTGGAAATCACATGATAGAATTTTGCAAGACCAGTGAATTATTGCAAATATCTTTTTTTGACAACATAAATGGCTACAATACACATGGACCTCACTAAATGGAATACACAGGAAACAAATTGAAGAGACGATGGAAAAGCTCAATATCATCAGCCAATGTAAGGCCAGGAGCAGACTGTGGAATTGTTTCTGTGCAAGTTCAGGCTGAAGCTGAAGAAAATTAAAACAAGTCCATGACAGCCAAGATATGACCTTGAATATACCCTATCTGAATTTAGAGATTTAAAAACAGATTTGATACATTTAGACACTAATGATGAAAAACCGAAAGAGGTGTGGATGACATCAAGAGGATCATACATGATGTAAGCAGAAGATCGTAAAAAAGGCAGGAAATAAAAGACCAAAATGGATGTCATAAGACACTCTGAAACGTGCACTCCAGCACAGAGATGCTAAAACAACTAGAAGAAATGAGGAAGTAAAAGAGCTGAACAAAAAAGTTAAAAAAAAGTAGCTCCAGGGAGACAAAGTTAAGTATTATAATGAAATGTGTGCAAAGACCTGTAGTTCAAAAACCAAAAGGGAAGAACATGCTCAGTATTTCTCAAGCTGAAAGAACTGAGGAAAAATTCAAGCCTTGGCTTGCAATAATGAAGGGTTTTATGGGCAACAATTGTGAGGCTGGCCCAGGACCGGGCAGTGTCTCTTTTGTTGTGCATAGGGTCACTGTGAATTGGTACCAACTCCATGGCACCTAACAATAAAAACATGGGCAAAATATGGAATGATGTAAAAAGCATCAAAAGAAAATGGAAGGAATACACACAGTCACTGTACCAAAAAGATTTGATCGGTATTCGACCATTTCAAAAGGCAGCATATGCTCCAGACCAAATGGTACTGGTGGAAGAAATCCAAGGTTCACGGAAAGCATTGGCCAGAAGCAAGGCATGGGTCACTCTTGAGTTGGAGCCAACAGCAACAACAACAATAACAACAACAACATATGAGGGGACTTTAGAAAGTTCATGGAAAATGGAATGAAAAGATACTGGAAGTTTTCCATGAAATTTTTAGGTCTTCTCATACATACCTATGAGAAGCCCTGGTGGCGTAGTAGGTCCTGTGTTCGGCTGCCAACCAAAAGGCCATTGGGTGGCCGCCACTGCGCACGAGAATGATGAGGCTTTCTGCTTCTAGAAATATTTATAGCCTTGGAAACCCTATACAGGGGCACTGTGAGTTGGAACCGACTTAATGACATGCAACCACCACCACCATATATAAATGCCTGCATATATACATATATAGGGTCCTGGTGTGGCGCTGTGAGTTAATGTGTTGGACTGCAAAGTTGGTTTGAATCACAAGGTAGGCAGTTTCAGCTCACCAGCCACTCCTAGGAAATCCTATATAGGGTCACTGTGGGTTGGAACTAACTTGTTGGCACAACAAAAACATATACATATATACCCACACATACATACTTGACTGTTGTTTCAGAATTACATATGCTATAGCAGTTATTAATAGGATCTGTCTTCTTGTGTGCTTTTTAGTGGCATTGTTTACTTTCATCAAGCTGTGTATATTTCACTCCATTCAGTGTTAGCTTTCCCAGCACCAAAAATAACAAGTGTTCATTATCTAAAGTGTGACTCTCCCTTCCCTCCTCCCTGATAACCACTCATGAACATTTGAAAAACAACAACAAAAACACTGCCATCTAGTTGTTTCTGACTCTTTAGGACTAAGTACACTGCTTCCTAGGATTTGCAAGACAGCTTCATCTTTCTCCTATAATGAGCATTGTTGTTGTTAGGTCAGCTCCGATTCAAAATGACCCTGTGCATAACAGAAAGAAACACTGCCTGCCTGGTCCTGCACCGTACGCTTCAGCCCATCACTGTCACCACTGTGTGGGTCCATCTTGTTGGGGGTCTTTCTCTGCTTTGCGTACCCTCCACTTTACCTAGCATAGTGCTTTTCTCCAGGGACTGGGGCCTACTGATAATAGGTCCGAAGTATGAGCAATGAAGTCTCGCCATCTTTGCTTCTAAGGAGCGTTCTGGCTGTACTTCTTCCAACACACATTTGTTCTTCTGGCAGTCCATGGTACTTTCAGTATTCTTTTCCAACACCATAATGCAAATGCACCAATTCTTCTAAGGTCTTCAATTCTCATTGTCCAACTTTCACATTCGTTTCCAGATATTTACTTGTTCATATCATTTCATGAAGGTGAAAAAAACATCAGCATTTGTTTGTGTGTGTGATTGACTATTTTGCTCAACATAATGCCCTCCAGATTCATCCATGTTCCAAGGTGTTTAGGGAGCTCTGTTTTCTTATGGCCATTGTATAGATGTACCACATGTTAGTTATCCATTCATCTTATGATGAACACTTAGCTTGTTTTCATTACTTTGCTATTTATTGTGAATAGTGATATGATGAACATAGATGTGCTGTTCTTTTCTCTTTAATTAGATCCGTAGGATATGTATCAAAGTCCTGGTGTGATGCTGTAGGATAAGCACTGGAACGTAATGTCATTTTGAACCTCAAGATCGATGCATCAAACCCACCAGCCCTCCTTGGAAACCCTATACAGGGTTGCTTTGAGTCAGAATGGACTCATTGACAACAGCAACAACAAGGCTGTATATCTAAGAGTAAAATTGTTGGGTTATATGGCAGCTCTACCTCTAATTTTTTGAAGATTTTCCAGACTCTTCAACAGTAGTTGTACCATTTTGCATCTCACCACCAACAAACGAGGGTTCCAATTGCTCCACATCCCTTCTAATAACTTAGTGTTCTGTTCTTTTTAAAATCTTAATGGGAGTGAAAAGGCGTCTCATTGTGGTTTTGATTTGTAGTTCTCTGATGAGTAGTGACATTCAGTACATTTTCATGTATCTTTTGGCTATCTGTGTGCATCCTTTTTTTGTAAAGATGCATTCTATACACATAGATTTTTTGGAGACTGTTACTTCTTGATGCATTTAGAATTGTCCCAGTCTTTTTTAGCGTTACATGTTGTTAAGTGCTGTTGAGTCAGTTTTCACTCAGAGCAACCCTGTAGAGAGTTTCCAGTGAGTGACTGACAAGTTGGAACCGTCAACCTTGTGGTTAACAGTCCAAGACTGATCCTATAGCACCCCATCAGAACTATAGAATTGTATTTTATTATTTGGTTGTATTAAATGTGCTTAATTTTGTGCTCATCTTTAAATAAATTTCTCTGTTTAAATATGGAATATGGTCTGTCTACTGCATTTTAGTGTATGTCTAGCATGAATACAATGCAGCTTTGGTTTCAGAAGAAAATTTTAGTCATATAGCATAAGCAATTATTTTGTAGAAATGTTGGCGTTTCCTCTTGGCCCCCACCCTATATGTAAGTTCTCTTAGTGATTTCCTCCCAAGTATTAACCCACGTATGTGGACTGTGCTGAGTATCATTAGCAGATATGAGATCTGAAGGCCTCCAATATGTGTTTACGTTCCTATCATTACATCCAGCTACCCCCTAGCTTCACTGTGGATATTTGTTGGCTTAATGGGCCAGAGTATATGCCAAGTGCCTAAAGCAACAGCTTGCCAGAGTTTCTCAGGAGGGAGGAATCTGGGCAGTCTTCTTAGAGGCGGTGGTTTGGAAGCTTGGGCGAAGTCCATGGGCTGAGAAGTCAGAGAAGGAAGGTCCAGTGGAGACCAGAGGAATGTCTTAGTTTAGATACTTTGGAGGAGCACGATCAGAGAAGGGTACACATATAGAGAGAGATTTTCTGTGAGGAAATGGTTTCACAATTGGAAGAAAATGGCTGATGGAATTTTTGGGGACTGGTGAGTCCCAAATCCGTGGGTTAGGTGGCAGACTGGAGACCTCTGCAGGTTCATGATCAACGGGACTGGTGAACCCCAAATCTGCAGGTCAGCGACTTCTGCAGGATTACATCCTATGAACCATCATCTGTGTGGGTGTCAAGAAGAGTGCAGGGTCAAGAGAGAGGAAGGTCACACCCACAAGGAAACTGGTCTCATCAGATTACATAATGGAAAGTGAATACTACATTATGAAAGAGCACTAGTCCAGTGTCTACCAAACCAGTGAGAATCATAGCCTAGCCAAGTTTTCCCTTAGCACTAACCATCCCATGAAACTACTGAGAAGAAGCAGGCTGGTGCAAACCCTATGAGTGTCAGAGTTAGGTATGAACTTGGAGAGTCAGGCCTGCCGGATCATAGAAGGCCCTGGGTGCCATGAAGAGTGTAAGTTTATCAGATTACTAAGGAGGTTCCATGAAGGTTTTTGAGTAGCTGCTTAACAAGACTCCACTAGAATGTGTAGAGACCCCCACAGAGATCCCCGAGGGGGCAGGATGGACCAAGGCCTCCCAGAATATTCAGAAAGGGCAGAATTGGTATATGGAAGCTCATGGTATGGCAAATGATAATGTTGGTAACTGGCACTCACACAGCCCAGGTGATGTGCTAGGCACAGTTCTAAGCACTTCAGTTCATTTATTTTCCTTGACAACCCTATGAAGTGGGTAATGTTATGTTCTTTTTATAGAGGAGGAGAATGAGGATCGGAGTGGTGAGGCATGCATGTACTGCAGAGGTTACTAGCTAGTATATGAGGCTTATGAAAATACCATGTCTTGGGTCAGGCCTATTTTTGCCCTCAAAGTGACATCTTTGCTTTATAATACTTTAAAGAGATCTTTTGCAGTGGGTGCCCAATGCTATATGTCATTTAATTTCTTGACTGTTGCACCCGTGGTCATTGGTTATGGACCCAAGTAAAATGAAATCCTTGACAACGTCAAATATTTTCACTATTTAACATGCTATTGCTTATTGGTTCAGTTGTGGGGGGTTTAAATTATTTTTATGTTGATGGATAACCCTTACTGAAGTCTTGGTTCTTCATCAGTAAGTGCTTCAAATCCTCTTCACTTTCAGGAACCAAAGATGTGTCATCTGCATATTTCAGAGGTTGTTAATCAGTCTTCTTTCAATCTTGATGTCATGGTGTTCTTCTTCATATAATCTAGGATCTCAGGTTATTTGCTCAGCATACACATTGAGTAAGTATTGTAAAAGATAAAATTCCTGACACACACTTTTCTTGATTTTGAACCTCACAGTAAATCCTTGTTCTGTTGAAGTAACTGTGTCTTTATCCAATGTACAGACCACACATGAGCACAATTAATAGGTGTTCTGGAATTCCCATTCATCACCATGTTATGATGCACACAGTGACTAGCCAATGAAGCACAGGTAAACGTCTTTATGGTGCTGTCTGACAGTGTTCCACTGCTATACATAAAGTTGTTAACAGCTAAGCATTCAGAAGTATCTGCCTCTCCTTTGTCCTAGTCTGCCTTATTTGGGAAGCTTAGCTGAAGTCTGTCCACCATGGGTGATCCTACTGGTATTTAAAACACTGGTGGTATAGCTTCCAGCATCACAGTAACATGTAAACCACAACAGTATAACAAACTGACAGACAAGTGGTGGCTTACATGTTGACAGGGAACTAACAAACTGACAGATGAGTGGTGGCTTGGTTGTTCAATCCAGATTCAGATGAGGATGTTGAATGAGGGATATTATTGCTGGTGTCAAATGGATCTTGGCTGGAAGCAGAGACTACCAGAAAGATGTTTACCTGTGCTTTATTGACTGTGCAAAAGCTTTAGACTGTGTGAATCATGACAAGCTATGGATAACATTGTGAAAAATGGGTATTCCATGTTGTAGACCGTGTGTAGACTATACAGGCTGCAGGTTCTGAGGAACAAATGAGGCCACTGGCAGTCATGGCAAATTGTTTTTAATCTTAGTATTCAGTTATGTTTATAATTAAATGCAGACATGAGCCCTTATTATCCACAGAGAAATATTAGAACCTCCTAAAGCCGAGACTAAAGGTTTCAAAGGTCAAGCCTTTCTCCAAAGGATTAACTAAAAATATCTAAGCTACTTCACAGTTCTTTGTTCTACAGACAAAAAAGCCATCCTCCCTGAATCTCTCC
>NW_006408885.1:840214-861200 GCF_000296735.1 Chrysochloris asiatica | reverse complement strand
CCCTCCTCGTGAACCAAACACTCGTGAACCAAGTTCAATTGTCGAGGACAGTCCCCGACAATTCCAGAATACTTAATTGTACTCATGAGGAATCTGTACATAGACCAAGAGACAGTCTTTCAAACAGAACAAGGGAACACTAAATGGTTTAAAATCAGGAAAAGTGTGTGTCAAGCTTGTATCCTTTCACCATACTTATTCAGTCTGTATGCTGAGCAAATAATCTGAGAAACTGGGTTAGATGAAGAAGAATGTGGAATCAGGATTGGAGGAAGACTCATTAGCAATCTCTTTAATGCAGATGACAAAACCTTGCTTGCTGAAAGTGAAGAATGATTTAAAATACTTAACTCATGAAGCTCAAAGATCACAGCCTTCTGTATGGGTTGCACCTCAATGTAAAGAAAACAAAAATCCTTACCACTGGACCAATAAACAACATCATGATAAATGGAGGAAAGCCTTAAGTTTGATTGGAACCCTCTTCAACACTCATGGAAGTTGAGCAATAAAGAAATTAAATGACGTTTTGCATTAGCAAATCTGCTGTACAAGACCTCTTTAAAGGGAGGGTCTGAGAGGTGTGAGGGCCTTTAGAAGATTGGGTTGGGAGAGGGTCAGCGGTCTCATTAATCCTTCCCAAGTATACTGCTGAGTAAGTCGTGCAGAGAGGGGGGGAAACTGAGGCTGGGGCAGACCCAGCCTGGCCACTTCTGAGTGATTGTCAGAAAGCAGAGTCCCATCACAGCACCAGACTGTCCACACAGGGCCTGGGAAGCAATTCCTGGGACCTCGCTTCTGCCTAGAGATTCTCCTTCACAGGAAGGACTCCTGGGAAGGTCACAGGTTGATCTGCATCTCTGCTCAGGTTGCCCTCAGGCAAGGACTTCTGGGAGCACCCACCATTGTCTCATTTTAGTGATGAAAGCTGCACCAATCTGAGGTTTGGAGCTTTGAATCCAAGCCAGCCAACAGAGCTTTAGGGCTCATAAAAATATCAAGAATCCTTTCAGTGTTTCTGGCGCTGATGCAGTCTTAGTTTCCATCAAAGTGGGGTACTTTGTGTTTTTTGCCTGTAGCTATCTAAACAATATTGCTAAAGTATTTAACACGTCTGAGTGAGGAGCCAGGCATTTCTAGTCCATTTCTAGTAAAAAGTCAAATTTGGCAGTAGTAATGAAAGGATCCTGGTGTGGCCCTGTAGAATAAGCACTGGACTTCTGACCTCAAGGCCAGCAGTTCAAACCCACCATGCTCCTTGGAAACCTTGTGCAGGGTTGCTATGAGTCAGAACCAACTCCAGGCAGTAACAACAATGGAAGAGTCATTGCCCATAGCAACAGTGAATACAGTGGTTTTCAAACTGCAGCTGCCCCTTCTAGGTTATTGTAAAATCAGTTTAGGGATTGTAATCACTATTTTTCAGAGTGAGATTGAAGCAGCTTTATTTGTTGTTAGGTATCGTCGAGTCGGTTCTGACTCATAGCAACCCTTTATAGAGTTTCCAAGGCTTTAACTCTGTACGAATAGAAAGCCTCATTTTCTCTGGAGGAGTGGCTGGTAGGCTTGAACCACCTGCCTTGTGGTTTGCAGTCCAGTGTTTAGGAAAGGCAATATTAGAGCCCATGTAGAAAGGCTGAATCTTGTTCATTCACAGTTGTGGAGGGCGATGGTATGTGTGTCCTCGGGTCTTGTGCTGACGCAGATATTGCTTGCTATGACTTACAATCGAAACTTTTCTTTAGAGTTCCTTCTTGGTACAGCCTCTGAGCAGCATCTGTATGCTATTAAGTGCTGTTTACATGGGGATAACAACTCACAGAAACCAGTACAAACACAGACACACCGTAGGGGGCCTGGGATGAGAACCTGAGGTCTCTAGGTAGGACAGATCAGGTTCTGAATGGGGTACAGGCAAATCGAGTCAGAGAAGGGAGGTGCTTGGAGCATCATGGAGGCCTCAAGATGCTTGGCTTGAAGCCCTCTGCCTTTCTCACTCCTCCCTCCCCGCAGCTGGCACTGAAGAATGCCCTTCGATACTTCCCCCCAGATGCCCAGGAGCGCCTGGCTCCTGAATTCGCTGAGGAGCTGCGTCTGTATGGGCACATCTACATGTACCGGTTCTGCCCCAACATTGAAATGAAGTGAGTACTGGAATCCTAGTGTGGTGCTGGATTGCAAGGTCACAAGATCATCAAGTGGGGACACAGATTTGGAGGTGTGGGAAAGCTCCTGGGAGAGTTCTTGGCATCCAGGGATCCTGGAGAGTCAGCAGTGGGAGGGAACGCCAATCTTGTGTCCCCAGGAGGAGCATGGAGGTAGAGTACTGAGTTGTTGTTGTCAAGTGCCATTGTATCAGTTCTGACTCATAGTGACCCTGTATAGGGTTTCCAAGGAGCAGCTGGTGTGTTGCCTTTTAAAGGAGCAGGGGCGGGGTGGAATTCAGACATTGTATTGTCAGTTGCTGGGGTCTGTTGCTAAGAACTGACCTTGGTCCCCAGGCCTGGCATGAAGATAGAGATAAATGTTCTCAGATTCATCCCTCTGGCCTGGCCCACTTTATCCTGTTCAGTCCCATGCAATAAGAAGCCAAATTGTCTACCAAATCCATTTCTAACTACCAATGTCATGTTGTCCTGCGCAAGAGTGAGGAAAACTTGAGAGAGCTCTGCTGGTGTCTCCAAATACCTGCCTGGTGCATCCACACTGTGAGGTGCTGTGCGCTGCCCCATTCCTGATTTCTGATCTACTAGGGCTGGGTGGGCCATGAGATCTGTACTTCCAACCATTCCCAGATAACGTGGTTGCTCCCAGGATCTCACTTTGAGAATTTTGTTCTTGAGTGTGCCGGAAGCCCAGACTGGATTTGGAAAGTCCTAGAGAAATAGTCTCCCAACAAAGGAGAAGTTGCACCCCTCATTCATGTCTGTGCTCCAAGTCTGGTACTCACAGTAAAACTGGTGCCCGAGGAGTGTTTCCTGATGAATGAAAAAAATAAATGAGTAAAATCCATCCAGATAGGAAGACTCCCAGGAAGTGGACCTCAGCTATGCTTCCAAATTCACTTTCTTACTATTGGTTCCTGCCCAGTAAAGAGGGAGGGAGGGACAACAGGGTGGCTGGGCTCCCATCTCCCAAAGTGTGGGAGAGAAAAGCAATGCCTGAGCCTCAGATGGGATTGGCCTTGGCCTTGGCCTTAGTGGATCGGGAACCCCTCCAGCTGTGGGATCCTGAGCGAGTTCTTGCTGCCCGCACCAGTGTGGTGAGATGGTACGGTGAGGCCAGCGTGGGCCTTGAGTGTGAGGCAGAAAGGAGCTGTCACTCTGATTGCAGGGCCTACCCTATTGACCAGTACCCGTGCCGGACCAAGGCAGCGGCAGCCATCATGCACATGATCATGAACAACCTGGACCCAGCCGTGGCCCAGGTAACAGCCCTGAACTGAGCCTTTGACTAGCTCCCAAGACAGCACCCGGCCCAGCATTGTCTGATAGAAACATAACAGGAGAAACACATGTCATTTTTCCTAGCTTTTGATGTTTAAAATGATGGTTTCATAGGAAGTTGCAGAGATAGGGCAGAGTGCTCCTGTGTGGCCTGCTTCCCGTTTTTCTAGTGGCTGCATCTTCCATAGTTTGGGTGCATCAACAAAAACAGGACTTTGATGTTGGTCCATGAATAATACATGCAATTTTGAATTTTCTAAAAGCCACATGGAAAGCAAAATGAAGCAGATGAAACTAATCCTAATCATATATTTTATGTAACCCAGTATAGCCAAAATATGATCCTTTTAATACATAGTCAATGTAGAAACCATTCATGAGACACTGCACATTCTTTTTTCACACTATGCCTCTGAAGTCTGGAGGTAGGGGTACTTTATACTTAGACACTTCTCGATTCACACCAGCCTTGATCAAAGTGCTCAGTGGCCCCCATGAACAAGTGCCCCTAGTCTGAATCATTAGTTCTGCCCCCATGGGCCTGTTGTGGGCATTCTGCAAGAGCCTGGCTTTGAGTCAAATGCCAGTGTTGGAAAAAGGGGAACCTTTGGAGGCTAGCTCCCAAAATTCCTTGAGGTCAGTATGTTTAAGATTGTAACAATTTTGCCCACTGGTGAAAATCTTTGTCCTGACTCTGATGCTGGTCTCAGTCTGACTGCTAACTCTAGCCAAGGCTGAGAGCCCAAGTTGACACAAGCCCCAGCTCTGGTCTTAACCTTGACCTGAGCACTTTTCACAGTTACAGACTGCACCAGTCCCTCCCACCCCCCCGGCTCTGTGGAACTCGCCCCTGCCCGTCTCACAGAACATGTGTTCTCTCCAGTTTCCCCAGGAACTCGTGACCTATGGAGGAAATGGACAGGTGCTCAACAACTGGGCTCAGGTAAGGTGACTGTGTGGCTTCACCCACCCCCATCAGTCTTGTTGTGCGCTGTTAGGTGCTGTTGAGTTGGTTCCAACTCATAGCGACCCTATTTACAACAGAACAAAATACTGTCCGACCCTGTGTCATTCTCCCAATTGTTGTTTGAGCCCATTATTGTTGCCACTGTATCAGTCCATCTCATTGAAAGTCTTCCTCTTTTTCTCTGTCCCTCCACTATACCAAGCATGATGTCCTATTCCAGGGACTGGTCCTTCCTGACAACATGCCCAAAATACGAGCGATAAAGTCTTGCCATCTTCGCTTCTAAGGCGCTGTCAGACTGTATACTTCTTCTGTTTGTTCTTCTGGCAGTCCATGGTACATTCAGTATTCTTCACCAACACCATCATTCAAGTGCATCAATTCTTCTATGGTCTTCCTTATTCATTATCCAGCTTTCACAGTTACATGTTGTTATTAAGTGCCTTTAAATTGGTTGTCACTCATAGCAACACTGTAGAGTGTTTCCAAGGCTTTAAATCTTCATAGGAAAAGAAAGCCTCATCTTTCTCCCACGGAATGGCTGGGGAACTCAAACTGTGGAACTTGTGGTTCGCAGGCAGTCTAGTGCTTATTGGATGGAGCCACTGCACTCCCACATGTATATGAAACGATTGAAAATACCCTGGATTGGGTCAGGCACACATCATTTGATTTCCTGACTGCTGCTTCTATGAGTGTTGATTGTGGATTCAAGTAAAGTGAAATCTTTGACAACTTTAGTCTTTTCTTCATTTATCATGATGTTATTTATTAGTCCAGTTGTGAGGATTTTTGTTTTCTTACATTAGGTGTAGCCATACTGAAGGCTGTAGTCTTTGATCTTCATCAGTAAGTACTTCAAGTCCTCTTCATTCCTGCAAGCAAGGTTGTATCAGCTGCATATTACAAGCTGTTAACGAGTCCTCTTTCAATCCTTATGCTACGTTCTACATCTAATCCAGCTTCTCAGATTATTTGCCCAGCCTACGCACTGAATAAATATTATAAAAAGATACCATCCTGGTGCACACCTTTCTTGATTTAAAAATGTTCAGTATCCCCTTGTTCTGTTTGAAAGATGGCCTCTTGGTCAATGAATAGGTTTCTCATGAGCACAGTTGAGTGTTCTGGAATTCCCATTCTTCTCAATGTTATCTGTAGTTTGTTATGATCCACTCAGTCAAATGCCTTTGCATAGTCAATAAAACACAAGTAGCATCTTTCTGGTATTCTCTGCTTTTAATTAAGATCCATCTGATATCAATAGTAATAGCCCTAAATTCATATCCTCTTCTGAATCCAGCTTAAATTTCTGGCAGTTCCATGTCGATGTACTGCTGTAACCTTTTTAAATTATCTTCAGCAAAATTGTATTTGCATGTGATATTAATGATATTGTTCAATGATTTCCACATTCTGTTGGGTCGCCGTTCTTTGGAATGGGCACAAATGTGGGTTGATCCCAACTGTTTGGTCAGGTTAAGGTTAGGGTTGTTGTCATTGTTGTTGTCAAGTGCTGTTGAGTTGGTTCCAACTCATAGTGACCCTGTATAGGGTTTTCGAGGAGCTGCTGGTGGGTTTGAACTGCCAACCTCATGGCTAGCAATTCATTGCTTATCTTACAGCTCCACACCACGGCTCTAGGGGTAGGGCTATTGTTGCTGTTGTTAAGTGCTGTTGAGTTTGTTCCGATTTAC
The DNA here is from genome assembly GCF_000296735.1 of Chrysochloris asiatica. Taxonomy (NCBI): domain Eukaryota; kingdom Metazoa; phylum Chordata; class Mammalia; order Afrosoricida; family Chrysochloridae; genus Chrysochloris; species Chrysochloris asiatica. The sequence goes on along the minus strand of NW_006408885.1, from coordinate 855,090 downwards.
AGCGACCCTGTATAGGGTTTCTGAGGAACAGCTGGTGAGTTTGAATGGTAAATTTGTGATTTAAATAGACCTTGAGGTCCAGTGCTTATCATACAGCACCACACCAGGATTTCAGGGTTAGGTCTTCCGAATTTCTTGACATACACAAGTGAGCGCCTCCAGTACTGCATCAGTTTCCTGAAATATCTCTATTTGTATTCTGTCAGTTCTTAAGTCTTGTTTTTCACCAGGGCCTTAGTGTAGCTTCAGCTTCTTCCTCAGGACCATTGGTTCCTGATCAATACTACCTCTTGAAATGGTTGAACATCGACCGCTTCTTTTTGGTACTGTGACTCTGAGTATTCTTTCCATCTTCTTTTGATGCTTTCTTCATCCTTCAGTATTTTGCTTCTGTCGTTGTCGGGGGCTGTCTAGTCGGTTCTGACTCAAAGCAACCCTGTGCACAACAGAACAAAACCCTGCCCACTCCTGAGCCATCTTCACAACTATTGTTACATTTGAGCCCATGGCTGCTACCATTGTGTCAATCCATCTTGTTAGGGGTCTTTCTCTTTTTCACTGACCCTCCACTTTACCAAGTATGATGTCCTTCTCCAGGGAATGGGCACTCCTGATAACATGTTTGAAGCATGAGAGACGAAGTCTCACTATCATATCTTCTAAGGAGCATTCTGGCTGTACCTCTTCCAACACACATTTGTTTGTTCTTCTGGCATAATAGTCTCCAACAGCATAATTCAAATTCATGATTCTTCTATGGTCTTCCTTATCCATTGTCCAACATTCACTTTCATGAGGAGATTGAAAATACCATGGCTTGGGTCAGGTACACCTTATCCTTAAATGGATATCTTTGCTCTTTAATACTTTAAAGAGGTCTTTTGCAGAAGATTTGCCTAATGGAATACATTGCTTGACTTCTTGACTGCTGCTTCTATGAATCTTGATTGTGGATCCAAGCAAAATGAAGTCTGACCATTTCAATTTCCTCCATGTATCATGATGTTATTTATTGATCCGGTTACAGGGAGGACTTTCATTTTCTTTGCACTCAGGTGCAAGCCATACTTTGACCTTTATCAGTGAGTATTTAAGATCCTTTTCACTTCCAGCAAGCAAGGTTGTATATAATCCAGATTCTCGGATCATTTGCGCAGCCTACAGATTGAACAAGTGTGGTAAAAGGATATAACCCATGGAATCTTTCAATATTGTAACTCAAAGGCTTTAACTTTTCTTCAGTTCCTTCAGCTTGAGAAATGCTGGGTGTGTTCTTCTCTTTTAGTTTTCTGACTTTAGGTCTTTACACATTTCTTTATTGTACTTGACTGTCTTCTCAAGCTGCCCTTTGACATTTTTCTATTCAGTCCTACCTCCTTTACATTGCTCAGACCTAAAAGGAGCTCACAAATCTATGGCTTTGCAACTTGGCTTGTTGCCTGCAGTTCCATCATTAGACCTTTTTTGGAATGCTAATGGTTATAGAAATGGGCAGAAGCCATGTAATTGGAGGGTTCAGGAGCCACTGGAAAGTTCTCAGGTAGATGGAGGGGTGAGGTCTGTGAAGTGCTCTCTAGTACCTGAGAATGGGGCTCACTCCAACAGAACCTTCTTTTTTTACCTCCTCTAGTTCTGGCTGGTTATGTCCTACTTGTCGCAGATGACAGAGGAGCAGACCCTGGTCATGTACAGTGGACATCCTCTGGGCCTTTTCCCCAGCAGCCCTGATGCTCCACGACTGGTCATTACCAATGGGATGGTGAGTCCAGAGGCAGCAGGCCTGACTTGGGTTCCTCTGGCAATAGGTGGGCTAGGCAACAGGGAAATTTTGGGGCAAGGAGGAGGGCCATGAGCCCCCACACTCCCCACCCCTCACCTATTCTCATCCCTTTTTTCTAGGTCATTCCCAACTATTCCAGCAGGCCAATGTATGAGAAACTCTTTGGCTTGGGGGTCACAATGTAAGTCACTATTTCAGTTTTTATAATAGTTGTTTCCCCTTAATCATGTTTTGTAACAATAATGTAACAATATTAAATACAATTTTAGAAAAATGCTCACAGTTTCCTCACTGTAGCATAATTAATTTCATTTTTCCATATTCCATACTCATTTTTATGCATATGCCTGTAAGTTGTATATATGTTTCAGAAACCACATCCAAGGTGGCTATGAGTCAGAACTGACTCAATGACACTTAACAAAAACAACATACTTGCTTTATCAACATGTCTACCATCCCTCTATTTATCCATGGATACAGCTTACTTTTGGTTGCATTGCAAAGTCTGCAAATATATGGACTTGAACTCAAAATTTGTTTATAGAGTTTTTTCTTTTGAGGTAGAAATGACATGTAATGAAATGCACAAGTCTTCAGTATACCTTTTGCTGTGTTTTGATAAACACATACTTACTTGTGCAACCTGAACCTCTGTCAAAATACAGAAACCTACCACTGTACACTGAGCAAATAATCTGAGAAACTGGATTATATGAAGAAGAACGTGACATCAGGATTGGAGGAAGGTTCATTAACAACCTGCAATATGCAGATGATACAACCTTGCTTTCTGAAAGTGAAGAGGACTTAAAATACTTTTAGATGAAGATCAAAGACCATAGCCTTCAATATGGGTTACACCTCAATGTAAAGAAACCAAAAATCCTCACCACTGGACAATAAATAACATCGATATAAGTGGAGAAAAGATGGAAGTTGTCAAATTTCCATCAAAGACTTCTTTTGCTTGGACCCACTATCAACACTCATGGAAGCAATGGTCAGGAAATAAACAACATATAGTATTAGGCAGATCTGCTGCACAAGACCTCTTTAAAGTGTTGAAGAGCAAAAATGTCAGTTTGAGGACTAAGGTGTGCCTGACCCAAGTCATGGTATTTTCAGTAGTTTCATCTGCATGTGAAAGTTGGACAATGAATAAGGAAGACTGTAGAAGAATTGATGCATTTGAGTTATGGTGTTGGAGAAGAATATTAAAAGTACCATGGACTGCTAGAAGAACAAATTTGTGTTGGAAGAAGTACCAGGATACTCCTTAGAAGCCAGGATGGCTGGACTTTCTCCCTTATACTTTGGACATATTTTCAGGAGGAAACAGTCCCTGGAGAAGGACACCATTCTTGGTAAAGTGGAGGGTCAGTGAAAGAGAGGAAGATGGATTGGCATGGTGAAAGCAACAGTGGACTCAAGTTTAGCAAGGATTATGAGAAGGTCTCAGGACCAGTCAGTGTTTCATTCTATTACATAGAGGCTATCTTGTTTAATCTCATGTGCAGTCTTCTGAAATAGTACTCTTAATGACCCATTTTGTGTAGAAAGAAGCAGACACTTAGAAACCCAAGTACTTTTTTTGTCATAAGAAGTCTCGACATCTACTCTGTATACTTAGCAGTGAGAACTGCCGTAGCGTCAGGGGCATTATTTGAGTTCTGTCTCCACCACTTTGTAGCTGTGACATGATGCTTCGTTTCCATAGACAAGGGATTAGAGTTTAAAGAGGGTGGAGCTGTAGGAATCAGACCTAATCTGGCAGCAGATCCTGTGGGTTTGCATGTGTTGAATGGCAGTCTGCTAATGAAAAGATACAAATTGCCAGTGGAAACAGGAAAATCTTTAGATTCACGAGCATAAGTGATCTGAGAAATACTAATTAAAACAAAACCTTTTCATTATCAGGCTGATAAAAATGAAAATGTTGGTGAGGATATGGGGAAACATGCATCATAGATCATTAGTGAGGTCCTGGTGGGGTGCTGTGGGTTAATGTGCTAGACTGTGAAGCTGGTTTGAACCACAAGGTCAGTGGTTCAAGTTCCCCAGCTGCACCCCAGAAACCCTATACAGGGTTGCTATGACTCGGAACCAACTCCACAGTACACCACCACCACCACCTGTCTAGAAGCCTCCTTCTTCCTAGTCCAATTTATCTGACATTTCCTTTCCTTGTAGGGTCCCACCTAAATCAATTCATTCAGTTACATGCCCAGGCAAACAAACTTTTTCTTTCTGGAATTTACCAAATTTATATTTATTTATTCATTTTTGAAATTATGTGTTTACTATACTTCCTTGCTAAATGGTAAACTCCCTTAGTCTAGTGGCTGTATTGAATGCCTTCATGACTTGACGGCACTTAATAATCCTGAAGAGAGGAATATTATTTGGTGGTGGTGGAGGGATAGTGTTTGATACTGAAGTCTGTATAAGCACCCCACAACCCTTATGTTCAGGGGCCAAAACAAGCCGCAGAAATAGTACCTCAAGTGTGAGGACGCTGAAATAATAACAACCCTTCTCATAAGACAATGCTCTAAAGTTCATTCATTGAAACACAAAGTACACAGATCTTAAATATGCAGCTCCATGAATAGTGACAAATGTTACACTCTTGCAGCCACCACCCACCTCCTCTGTCTCCTTTGATCCCCTGCAGTAGAGAAACAACCAAAAAAATACAGTTGTCAAGGAGTAGACTGTGTGTCAGAGTAGAATTGTGCTCCGTGGGGTCTTTAGTGTCCGATTTACCGGAAGTAGATTACCGGTCTTTCTTCCAGGTTGTCTCTGGGTGGACTGAAACTCCAATCTTAGACTTAGCAGTCAAGCACGTTAATCGTTTGTACCGCCCAGAGACTCCCTTGCAGTCATAGACCAGCACATGGAGTGTGTTCACATGACATACAGATGGCATCCCACATGTATACTCCTTCCCACCTGGCTTCTTCACTCCCCACCTATGTTACATGTATCAGCAGCTTGCTTTTCTTCATAAGGTGGTCAACAAAGCAAAAGTGGAACAGATCCGAATTTGTAAAATATGGGTGAACTAAAACAGTAATGGAATGGGAAGAATTGCTAGCAGATGGTTTGCTAGAAACTTAATCTCTCTCTTAGAAACAAGGGCTTCGTGCATGTTGCGTAGCAACCAAATCTCTTGATGGGAGAGTTTGAAACAATGGTACCAAGCTTAAAGAAGGCAGCTGACCATGCTGCTTTGAACGTGTATCCTTCTCCATAGTCCTGCATTAATCTACTGTCACAAATCAGGCTCCCAGAGGGCTCACTATGCCTCTTCTGAGTCTCCCACTCTGTAATTTTCCCCCTCGTTCATAGTACACACTGTGCACATCAACGGCAATTTTCTCATCACCTCCCCTACACGGACATACACATGTTAAGTGGAATTGCTGGGCTGAAACATTTGTGCATGTTCAACTTCAGTTGTTGTTAATGCCATTGAGTAAGTTCTGACTCATAGCGATCCTGTAGAGGATTTCTAGGAAGCAGCTGGTGGGTTTGAACTGCTGACCTGTGGTTAGCAGTCCAGTTGTTATCCTACAGCGCTACACTAGGACTTTAGTAGCTAGATAGTTCCCAAATTGATTTTTACCAATTACACTATAGTATTTAAGAGAGAGAAAAAAAAAAAATCTGTAAAAGCTCTGGAGGCAGGGGCCGAGAATGGAAGACAGTAATTATATTTGTATGTGTTTTTTTTCTTTTTATAAGAGAGACTGTATTAATATGTGTTAAATAAGTAAAGAGGAATTTAAAAACCATTAAGTAGGTAGCTGTAGGGAACTACATTTGGTGTTGGGCTCGCTCACATTCCTTTTGCCCTCTCTGTGGTTCGCAGGTATGGCCAGATGACGGCGGGCAGCTACTGCTACATAGGTCCCCAAGGAATTGTCCATGGCACCGTGGTAAGAGGCAGGGGGCCACACCTTGTTGCTGGGGTGGGCCCTGGCCACAGGGGTGGGAGGTGGGCACTCCTAGCCTTCTCTCTCCTTAGCTCACCTTGTTGAATGCTGGGCGCCGATACCTGGGTGTTGAGGACTTGACTGGGAAGGTCTTTGTCACCTCTGGGCTTGGTGGAATGAGCGGGGCGCAGGCCAAGGCTGCAGTCATCGTGGGGTGCATTGGGGTGATAGCAGAGGTAAGCCTGGGCTGAGGTCCTGATCTTTGCTCTTTGTCTGCCTCCCTCTTTCCTCTTTGTATAGTGTGCTCATCCCACATTTTCTTCCCAACTCACTCCACACCTGCTTTTCTTCTCTCCCTCCACTCACATCCTGCCGCTGTCACTGCCTTTCTTGTCTTCCCTCCGCTGCCATTTTTCCTACATCAGCAGTGTCAAAGCCAACATTGTTAGAGACTCTTGGGATTTTCTCATGGATACAAAATGACTGCCCCACATTCAAGGCAGAAAGACGGAGAGGGGAGGGACCAGCTGTGCCTGACTTTTTTCACATGAAGGAACTATCTCAGAAACCCCTCCAGTTAATACCTTCTTTTAGCTCACTGATCAGTACTGGATCAAATAGATGTTCTTATCTGCACAGGAAGCTGCAAGCTGTGGGAAGGATTGTCTTGATTTCTTCCCCCATTTGATTCAGCTCCTGGGGCTTTGCAGCGTCCCCGGACAAAATCTGGGTTCTGTTGATAAGAAAGGCAGGAGAGAGAAGAAAAACTGACAAGGGTTGCCCTGATGGATGTGGGAGGTGACAGCTTACCAGCTGAAAGGGAGACCCCCAGGGGATGCGTAACCAGTTATCCTATGCTTTGCTGTCCCAGGTGGATAAAGCAGCCCTCATGAAGCGCCACAAACAAGGCTGGTTGATGGAGGTGACTGACAGTCTAGATCACTGCATCCAGAGAATCAGGTACAGCTGCAGGCTCAGATGGAGGCCAGACAATTGAGTCTGTCCATCCTGGAGGAGGGCAGGAGCCAGGCAGCTCTGAGGGGCCCTGTAACTCAAGAGGTTTACAGTAGAAAGTATAGGAACTACAGGACTGGGGGGATCTTTTAAAATTCCTCTCTCTTGCTGGCTATTCCTGCTAGTGTGCAGAAAGCCACTAGATTTTATGTATTTGGTGGTCAGACAATGGGTCTACTAGATTCTTAGATTGTTCTCTTCATATACGAGAAACAGCTCCAACCTTTGCAAAGAATGTGTCCTCTTTTCTCCACTCTTATGGGCACAAAATTGGCGCTTATCGAGCTTTTCCTCAATGTGCCCCTGACAGGCTTAGCCACTTTGATCTTTCTCCCCAGTTAGGGTCTTGGGATGTCTGCACTCCTTCAACCATGTCCTGTCCCCTCCTGTTTAAAGTCTTTCCAGGCATTTTAGTCGAAACTTGGGAAAATGTCGCCACATGCTGCTGATTTGATGACACTTTGTGTGTGTGTGTGAAAAAGTATCTGTGCTTTGGTTGTAGAATTTATTTCAATCAGCTTTTACAAAAGACAAATGTTGATGGCGCTTTTAAAGCATTCTCTCAATCATTTTATTTTAAGGAGCAGAGACTGTTCTGTTGGTGGCAAATGTGTTAGTGCCATAGTTCTCAACCCTGGCTACAGTTAGAATCACCAAGGAGCCTTAAACCTGTTTTTTTATGTGCACGTTTTCAAAAACATATAATTTAAAAATACTACAATGAACTCCCAAGTATCCCCATTACGCAGATCAGATACTATTCTGACATTGATGTTGTTAAGTGCAGTCGAGTCAGTTCTGACGGTTTCTGAGGAGTGACTGGTAGGTTTGAATCACAGACCTTGTTGTTAGTAGTCCAGTGCTTATTCTACAGTGCCACACCAGGACTCCATCCATAGATCTTTCTAAAATACCAATTTGATCACATTGTACCAAAACTCATTTGAAACTTTCAGGTAATGCCAGATTAATTATAGAAGAATTTCCAGATTCCTTGTGTGGCATTGAAGCCTTTGCCGATTGGGAGTCTGTTTATGTTCATGTATTTAGCATCCTGACTATACTCCTCCTGGCCCCGTACACCCACTTCTGATTACTCTGATGTTTTTGCCATCTCTAAATATCCCCTTCCATTTGCTTCCTCCTCCTGTTGCCCACATAAAGTAAATTCCTGCTGACACACACACATGTATGCACACAAACATATATGCATGTGCACAGATGTGTGCACACCATACACACATACTTGCATATACACGCAAACATGTACACACCTGCATATGTACATATACACAGTTGTTGTTAAGTGCTGTTGAGTTGGTTCTGACTCATCAAGTGACCCTATAAAACCTATAGGGTTTCCCAGGAGTGGCTGGTGAGTTTGAACTGCCAACCTTGTGGTTTAAACCCACTGGTAGTCCAGTGCCACACCAGGACTCCTACATACACACAGAGAGAGAACAAAATCAGTTCAATTAGATTTAACCAACTGCCTTAAGAAAAGTCTCTTGTCATTTCTGATACCTGAGCGTGCACAACACAACTGAGAATGGAATGAACCTCTCAAGGCCTTGTAGTTCCCTCTCTGGTGCTGCAAATGCAATTCAGTTCTCCTTCCTCCAAACACTTCAAGGTTCAAACTGCCTCGCTCATTGCTTTGTGATTACGTGTTGCCGCTTGTTGATTTTCCTGCTGTATTAACTTTGAGCATTAGGGAGAAAGGAGCACACTGGTCCCCTCTGACACATGCTCAGTTGTGGACAGCTTTCTGGAATGGAAAAACCTCCATTTCTGAACCAATGCCTACTTACTGTTGCTTTGTGATGCCTGCAAATACTCATAAAGGCTGTTATTAATTCAGACCTTCATTCTTCCAAAACATGCTTTGATTTTTCTTGTTCCTTAGCTTTCCAAATACTTTTTAGAGTCATCTTTATTGAATTCTCTAATTTTCACGATTTTAGTGAATCTAGCACAATCCCCACCGGAGTCTTAAACACAATAGCTCCAGTTCCAGAGTCCCCTTGGGGATAATCATTACCATCTGTCCCCTGCCCCGTTTATAGTGTGTATCTCTTGACATAGATCCTACATTCACACAGAAGGTTTGGAGAGTCTGTTTGGGACTTTCATATTTTTGTCACTTTGTGCTGACCTTATGTTGGTGGGAATGGGGGTTTGTCCCTGGGCCCTTGTGGACAGATATGACAGGGCTGTCCTGGCTGCCTTTGTACCCTTTAGGGAAGCGAGGAAAAAGAAGGAGGTGCTCAGCCTTGGCTACCATGGCAACGTGGTGACTCTTTGGTGAGTGGGGGTAAAGGGTGGGAGTGGCAGCCTCAGAGACCCCAGGTGACCCTCTCCAACACAGGCCCTGAGGCTGGCCAGGAGCTTCTGCCTTGCAGGGGCAAGGTTCCTTCCTCTCTGCTACCCAGCAGCCTTCTTGGTAGTGCTCTTTCTAGGAGAAAGCCAAATTGGACTCCAGCCCTGGGTGCTGACCATGGGTTGGCAAATATGCTAGGCATGTTCATCAATCCCTGACCTGGGGCTCAAGGCCTTCCCTCCCCAGGACTAACTGCCCATGTCTTCCCCAGGGAGCGCCTGGTACATGAGCTACAAACAACAGGAGAGCTCCTGGTAGACCTTGGGTCCGACCAGACTTCCTGTCACAATCCCTTCAACGGTGGCTACTACCCTGTGCAGCTTGGCTTCTTGGAGGCCCAGAGCCTCCTGGCCTCTAACCCTGTGACATTCAAGGACCTGGTGCAGGAGAGGTACTGTGGCTAGGCTGGTGTGTGTGTGTGTGTGTGTGTGTGTGTGTGTGTGTGTGTGAGACACACACAGTGGGGTGGGGCAACCCTCCTTGCTCACTATGGCGTGAGCATGGTTCTCCAATCACCAACTATGCAATCTTGGGCAAAACCCTCAACCTCTCTGAGCCTCTCTCTGTTCCTCTGTCAGACGAGAGTCATGAAAATACAGCCCTTCATGGGAATATTTTGTTTGTTTGTTAAAGTGCCATCAAGCCAGTTCTGACTCATAGTGACTCTACCTAGGGTTTCCAAGGAGCGGCTAGTAGGTTTGAACCACTGACCTTGCAGTTAGCAGTCCAGTACTTATCCTACAGCACCACACCAGGACTCCTCATGGGAATGTTAGGGACAAAGAGAAAGGATGTTTATAAAATGCCCAGTGCAACTGGTGCTCAGTGACTTGGGGTGGTGTCAGGAGTCACCAGTCTGAGAAAGTCTTTGATCAGTTTATTTGTTTGTCAGTGAATGTGTATGGGGGGCTGTCAGTTGGTCTGGAAGGGCATTACAGCTCTAAGGAGACAGCAGAATGAGAAGCCATGGAGGCAGAAATGAGGAGGTGAGAGGACAGGAGGCTGCAGGGGCATGAGCTGACAGATCTTTTCCTTACAGCTTGAGGAGGCAGGTCTCAGCCATCAACAGACTGGCACAAGAGAACTTCTTCTTTTGGGACTACGGCAACGCCTTCCTCTTGGAGGCCCAGAGAGCAGGTGAGAGGAGCTGGTGGCAGGGAGCATGGAGTCGCCAACTCTCGGCAGCCTCCTTCTCTGTGCCCAGGCTCACGCAGACCTAGGGTGATGAGCTTGCTGGCTTCACTTGCTTCTGCCGGGGTTTTCTGGGAGTCATCCTGACAGGTGGTTTGGCCCCTCTGGGCCTCAGTTTCTTCATCTGCTTTAGGAACATAAAGCACCGGAGAGAGAGCAGGTTTGCGCCTTATTTTTTTATGACAGAAATTTCTTTTTGTAAAACAGACAATTCTTTCACAAAATATAACATTCAAAAGGCACAAACAGATGAACAGGGATCAGTCTCCCTTCCAGCCTGTCTTCTGCACCCCATTCCCTCTAGGAGGGTTTCCAAGTGTCCAGCATGAGAATGGTTTGTTAGTGTGGGAAATCTTGCACCTACCCCCCTTTCCCATCACCCCCCCCCCATCCCAAACAAGTGGCAGTGTAGTGCTCGAGGCTCTATGCCTGTCTTTTTTCTCTTCTTATATGGTTCAAACCCATCAGTCTCTCCCCGGAAACCCTTTACAGGGTCGCTGTGAGTTGGAACCGACTCGATGGCACTTAACAATAAAACAATACTTGAAAAGGAATCCTGGTATGGCGCTGTAGGATAAGCACTGGACCACAAAGTCAGTTTGAACATCAAGGTCAGCGGTTCAAACTCACCAGCAGCTCCTTGGAAACCCTATACAGGGTCGCTATGAGTTGAAACCAACTCAACAATACTTAACAACAACATACTTGAACAAGTCCATGAGGACCTTCCTGTCAGGACCAGAAGAGCTTCCCCAGCCCACTAAGCTTGCTGTTGGATATCAAACCTGTTTCCATGCGTGACTCCTGTGGCCTTGTGGTGATGGCCACAAGTGTCCTTACTGGTGGCCACTCATTCTGCCATCTGTGGTGTTTTGGTGAATTCACTTGAATATTCTGTCTGCAGGAGCTGATGTGGAGAAGAAAGGGGCCAATAAAACAGAATTTCGCTACCCTTCATATGTCCAGCACATTATGGGGTAAGTCAAGGAGTGGCTTCAGGGTTAAGGTGCCTAGTGCCACCCACCCCATCCAAGCCTGAGTTCTATTAGGTTGGGAAGCCTAATCCTTTGACCGTCACCAAGGGCATGCCCTGAAACCTGCTCAGGGTTCCAGAGAGTTAAGAGACTTTCCACCAAAAATGTAGGGGAAGAGAGACTGGAACATGTGAGAAACCTTCCTAGGAACTCCAGGACAGGCCCACAAGAGTCTGTATTGTGGTCACTCCTAAGGTGCACATCTGCCCACCCCTGAGGACTTGAGTCTTGCGACTAGTCGGGCAACGTTGGCTGATGCATGAGTGCCAGGTGCCCACGCAGCCTCTGAAGCCAACACGGGGGCAGGTGGGGAGGGCTAGCAGGAAGGAGGGGAAGGAATCCTGAAAGGGGTCTTGGGGTCAGAGGCTTGTTGTTGTTGTTGTTAAGTGTCATCAAGTCAGTTCCGACCCATAGCAACCCTGTATAGGGTTTCTAAGGAGTCGCTGGTGAGCTTGAACCAATGACCTTGCAGTGCAAACAGACTTTGCAGTCCAGCGCATTAACACCCCCCCCCCCCACACACACACACACAGTGCCTGAAGAGGGATTTGGACCTCCTGCAGTGGGCTGAGGAGCTGCTGAAGACATCCAGTGGTGGAGGGGGTGAAGAAGGGAGGGAGGTGCTTAATGGTTTAGAAGACTCACCAGTCTCTGATGTGCAGAAAGGGAATTGAAGTCAGAAAGACTCGACACTACATCACTATGTATTATGGAGTACATCGTGGGGCCAGCACAGGGATGGGCTAAATCACCAGGCTGTGGGCTGGGGACGGGTGGGGTCTTTCTGAGGAAGAGAATCCACAAAAGGAGGCACTGATCGATGCTGGGAGGGAGGGGACTGGAAGTCACAAAGGTCATTCAGTGAGCATGAAGGTTGGTCACCTATAGCAAACTGAATGAAGACCAAGTCCCCATATGTACTTCTTTCTTCCAAATACGTACTTTTAGTTGACAGATTTTTATGCTGTCTTTGTAACAGCAATTTAAGGAAATTTCTACTTGTCTATGTCCTAGCTCCCTGGCTGCAGCTAGAGATGGTGCAGGTGAGAGAGAACTGAGGGGGATGGAGAGGCAGAGAGAGGGGTATTCGGCAGGGAGAGGAGGACCGAAGGGGGCTGAGAGTTAGGAGAAACTGAGAGAAGGTCTGGAAGGGCAGGAAGAGGACAATCTTTTGAATGTAAAATGTGCAGAAATGTCTTAAAGAAAGAGTATGTGGTGAGATGCAGGCTTGCACACTCACCTTATAGGTACTCCTGTCCCCAGCTCAAGCTCACTAAAGGGGTAGAGTAGGTGTCCAGGGTGGGGTGACAGATGTAGGTACATATCAGCCAGGCCTGGGTTGGGGGACCTGCAGGAATCTATGTGGTGATTCGGGGTCCTTGGAGAGGGTAGACATAGTAGAGGAGAGAGGCAAGGGGCAGAGTTGCCCTATGGTCACCTGACCCTATTAGGCCTCTTGCTCCTCCTTACAGATCTGAAGCTTCCTGTCCAATTTAAGGGTTAGGGGTTATGCCAAGAAGTCTGGAGTCTGAAGTCCCACCCCACTACCGACTGTCACACCCTGTGCCCCCTGCCCCACTGGGACTGGGACTTGGCCTTTACTCTTATCTCTGGAGCTGCTGCCTTGAGACATGATGCTGGCCAGGCATGCCCAATGTGATAGGCTGTTTGTCTTTGCAGGGACATCTTCTCCCAGGGATTTGGGCCTTTCCGCTGGGTGTGCACGTCAGGGGATCCCCAGGACCTGGCTGTTACGGACCAGCTGGCCACATCTGTGCTGGAGGAGGCCATCACTAGTGGAGGTAAAGCAGTCGGGGTTGCTTATGAATGTGGTAGTCCCCCAGTCCTATCTCTATGGGGAGAGGCTCCTACCACAAACCCACCTGGCAGTTGTGGCAAATTCTGCCCAGGACCCCAGACCTAGGTGGTTTTGGGCATCAGTGGCCTACGCAAAGGAATTCTAATATTGAGGCAATATGGGAAATCGGGACTTCTGGTGTGGTGCTGTAGGATAAGCACTGGACTATGAACCTCAAAGTCAGAGATTCAAACCCTATATAGTATAGCTGTGAATTGGAACCAACTTGAGGGCACTTAAAAACAACCACAACATGGAAAACCTTAATCCCCAAATATTCTGAGCCTGTTGGCCAAAGTTTCCCATCGTCAACAGTTCTCAGTGGGTCCATCATGGTGCCTTTATGCTCCCATCACAATGTTCAGCATGGACCCCATCACATCCCATAATGCCCTCATCAGTTGCCTGCATGACCCTCATCATGGTACCATCTCAGCCCAATCCTAGCCCTCACCACAGCCACATTACACCCACATCATGGCCCCCATTACACTTACATCATGGTCTTCATCACAGGCCCCACTGTACTCCTATCGTGTCCCTGCAGGCATGTGAACAAGGGGCCTCAGGTGTATCCTGCTTTTGTGAGACTGTCTGCTAAGGCAGGGGCTTTCTTGTTGTGTTTTTGATGCCTACCATGCTGTTCATGTTTTTGTGTTAGAGCTTCTCTGTTTCATCTTGGATTTTGTTGACACAAAGTGTTGACCTTTCTTTTTGACCAGGATGAGTGTCGTCTCCCCACGTCTACATGACCATCCCCCGTTCTCATCTGCAGTCCGTTCTTGCCTAACGGATTTGGTGTTGCAATTGATTACCTGAGACAAGAAGGCAGTTAGTTTATGAAACGTCCTACGTCTGTCTAGCTCTTTTCCCACAATTGCTTTAAAGGGTTGGAAAGTCTGGGCTGGCCTTCTCCTCCACATCTCTTGTGAGCTGGTTGCTCCAAGTTCCCTGAGGTCAGTTTAACCCAGCTGCCAGCATTTTCTGTAGGTGGGTCAGTCCCAGGCACAGGGACTTAGGACAGGAGAACCAGATCAGAGGTCAAGGACAATCTCTATGGGAAGGCACAGGCTGGGGCAAGGCCCAGCAGGGAGAGACAGGTGTAGCTTAGGGCCTTCTCTGGGTGAACCTTGTATGATGCCTCTTGAGGTCTCCTCTGGCTCAAGAATAGTTTGTTCCCCTCCAAGGGCAACCCCTACCCTGTTACCCTGCTCCTGCCTCCAGTGAGTGCTGGTGGGTATTTTGCAGCCAGCTTCCAGGAAGAAGCCCTGGTTTGTTGTTCTTACTGATATACGTGATGTCACTGAACGTGGAGCTGGAGGGGACATGTGTGGCCACCATCACACATGTCTCCACTATGCACCTGTAGACAAAAGTGCTGTGAGAGCGTTCACATTCGCAGTGGAGTCAGAAACCATTAGAAGGTGAGGAGTTGCAAATGTTGACTTCACTTTTTGTTTCCATTCAAAACTTTCGACTTTGAATGGAGTGAGAGGTTTACAGTGCAGATCATCAGTTTCACATTCAACAAGGGATCACACATTTTGTTGCATCTCAATGATTGAAATTCCACTTTCTTCCTGTGTTTCATCTTTCTGTTCTACCCTCCTTCCCGTCCCCTCTGGACCTCATCCCCAGGTAAATAGCCCCCCCCCCGCCCCTTTTTAAAGTCTTTATT
>NW_006408885.1:838409-839876 GCF_000296735.1 Chrysochloris asiatica | reverse complement strand
TTTTGTTTCATTGCAATGATTACAATCCCCTCCATGTACCGTCAGTTAACAGTATTTACCTAAAAGTTTTTTTTTTTTTTTTTGAGGTACGCATACAAAACAGAAAATATATATTCATTTAAATGTCCGAAGGGCACATTTTGCACACAACCATTCTCAGTCCATGGGCCTAGAGTTGCTCTCCCTCTCTCCATGCCATTGCCTCAGCCACTGTTTCTGCTCTCGCCGCTTTTCTGGATAGGATCTCACACTCCACTCATGCCCTTCCATCTTGCTGGTCCTAGGGTCCTCTGTTCCTGAAATGAAAGATTAACTGCTTCCCCATCTTCTACATTTGTAGTTGTGATGATTGCAATTAGTCCTGATAACAGTTGTTGTTGTTGTTCTTGTTGTGAAGTGCCATCAAGTCAGCTCCGACCCTAGCAACCCTATATAGGGTTTCCGAGGAGCGACTAGTGAGCTTGAACTGCCGACCTCGCATAACAGTTATTCACAATTAAATCATAAAATGCTGTCCCCGTCCTCCCCTACCCCCTTTCACCAGACCCATCTGGAAAAGAGGAAAACTATTCAGTGGGGATTCTACCTTACCTGCCTCATTCTAAAACTAAGCACACTCATGAAAACTTGTAAACCAGCCACTTCATGCCTTTACAGTGCACCTTTTTTTTTTTTTTTTGCATTAGGCAAATCTGCTGCACAAGAACTTTTCTTTTTTTTTAATGTTTTATTGTGAAGTATGTGATAGTTTACATAGGAGAACATCAGTTTTACATTCATTCTATTGTATATCATCTCATTGTCATAGTTACAATCCCCTCCATGCATCATCAACCAACCAAAGGGTTACCCTGCAAGCCTGTCCCCCATACCCCCGTGGTTATCAGCACACAGCTCCTCTCCCTCTCTGGATCTAAAGTCCCCAGATGTTCCATCTCTCAATGTCATCATCTCTGCGTCCATCTCAGGCATCACTGCTTCTCTGGGTAGGGTCCCGCTCTCCACTCTTCTCCATTGATGGTCCTAGGGACCTCCGCTCCTAGACTGGAAAGTTAATCACTTGCTATAAAATGTCTGCCTTTACATTTCCAACCCTCACAATCAGTCCTGATAACAATTATTCACTATTGTATCACAAGAAACCCATCCGCATTTCATTTCATCAGCCCTGCCTAGACAGATTGGATACTACTCACTGGAGATTCTGCCTTCCTCCAGGCCCTCTGGGTCTAGGATCCCTATTGAAAGCTTGTAAGCCAGTCACTTCTTGCCTTTGTAGCCCCCCACCCCCCATTTTGAGTAGCCTATCTCCAAGTTGCCCATCCCTGTCTACTCTGTGTGTGGAGGGGGTGGGAATGATCCTTGCAGTAAGGATTTGTTCCCTCTTTTGAGCTACTGCATCCATAGGTGTAGGTCAAGTTCATCAAATTGTATCAGATTACTCTTTTTTTCCTCTTCTTTCTTCTT
>NW_006408885.1:832775-837279 GCF_000296735.1 Chrysochloris asiatica | reverse complement strand
CTCCATTTTTGATAGCCAATGTTTAAGTTACCCGTCCCTATTAACCCAATGGACTGAGGAGGCAAGCTTGATGCTTGATATGAAGAGTCTTTCCCTTTTGGTTGGAATTTTGAGTAACTACATTCATAAGCAAAGGTCCAGTTCATCAAATTGTAGCAATTTACACTTGCTCCCTGTATCAAACTTCTCTATCTTCATCTGGTGGCGTTCTGGTCAGCTAGCCATCCAAGCTAGGTCAAAGGGCTACTACCTGAAAGTTTGGGAGTTCTCGCATGCCTCCCCTCACTTCACTTTCAATTCTAGCCCCAGTTTGTCTTCAATTTTTTTTTTTTTTTACATTCAGAATTTATATTTCAAAACAAAAGAACTACAGTTAACATTAGTAATAGAAAATTCATTTGGAAATAGTCACAACCTGTTCACTGAGAAATGAGAAAAACTTCCAACTTGTGTGACTACTTAACCCAGTTTTTGAGGGGCCAGAAGTAGAGGTGCAGTTAGATTAGAGGGAAGTCACTTCTTTCAAAAGAACCCCATAGTTATGTGGTTTTTATCCAAAGACTCAATGACCAGAGGGAATTATGAAAACTTTGAATTAAAATACTTGTCATAGGTAGGTATTTGGCTAATAGATTTGTAATGTGTAAACAAACACCAAGGAGGCAGAGAGATGAAAATGGGAAGAGAAGGTGAGTGTCATCAGGGTCTTCTATAAAATACTTCTACAAAATAACCTTCTATAAAAATACTGAGGAAAGAAAAAAAAATACTGAGAAACTAGATGATTATAGAGGTTTTGATGACCTAAGGGAGTTCCCTAGAGTAAATCCCTTCATTACGCCTAACCTGAAACTCTCCAGGGCTAGAAGCAATCTTCCATTTGCTTCTCATCCCCTTAAAAAATTGCCTCCTTGTCTCCACTGCTTCTCTCCAGGACCCCTAAGAGGCCTAGGTGCCCTGATGTCACATTCTGTTTCCCACTCTCATTGCCTGAGTCCAGAGATGAGGCCTTCCATCCTTGACCTCAAGGTTTAGGAAGTTCTCTTCCAACTTTTCAAGGAAAGTAGACCAGATCAGATTAAATTCTAAAGTTTGGGAGAAAACCAAAGATACATATTCCACCCAGAAGAGGCAGTATTATTTATTTACATAGCGATGTGTTTTAATATATTCTTCACAAAAGGAAGCAGCAGGGCCATAGAAGAAACAAGTTACCAATAAATTACCTCCACCAAGAGCAAAGGGACAGTGCATATACATTCATACTCTCTCAAGTGTGGGCTACACTGCTCATATAGTCAGACGATTCTAAAGGTGGTCTATTGGGAAGATTCAAGCCCCTAAAAATGATAAAACAGATACAAACAAGCATGCCATGACCCTAAAACAGCAAACTTAAACTAGATAAAAATCATTCCGGAAAAATCCTCTACCACAGCTGTGGTTACAAATTCAAGTTAGTTATTAATATTCTCCTGAAAATTCCATTAAAGCTATGGATTACAACAAAACAAAATAATCAATTCAAATCTCCTAATGAACAAAATGGAGAAGTACTCTATTAAGAACAATATTGTAACTTTCCCATTCCCACCAGATGGATAGTAGGAGTATTTGAAAAGTATACAAGGGTAAGAAATGGTTTGATCCAGTGAAGGGAAATAGGATTCTAGATATAACCTTCCCATCTCTGGACTTCACCCAAAACTAGAACTGCCGTTAACAACAATGCCCATCTTAAGTAACAATCCTAGATGAATAGATATAAAACTATCACTTTGAACAAGGAGAAAAGTTCCAAGGGATACCACTAGCTGTTTCATATAGACACATGACTTTTTTTTTTTTTCTTTTTTGAGAAAATAAGTTTGAGAATTTCCATCTGAAGGACAGAAACTATTTAGCGGCAACATGCAAACCTCAGGCACATCATGCACCCTTCAGTAATGTATTATACTCCCTAAATTCTTTCCTTTTATATTGAATCTGAACCTCTCCAGTATCAAATTTTCTTCTATCCTATGACCTCTTTTTAAACACCTCCCTCCAGTTTGATTTTCTTATGTTTTCCATTATTTTTGTAAAATTACTTTACACTTAAAAAAAAATAAATATGCAATTAACCAGAAGATAAAATAAATAAAACTCAAGTTCATTTGCTCTGCAGAGCTGTATGGAAGTAAGTGAGGAATGTGCTGTCTTATTTAATCCCCCTCTGTCCTCTACACTTCACATATTACCTGCTTCCTGGTAAGTCTGAGGTTAGGGGTACTGCACCCTTTACTCTTACTCCCCTATATGCCCTAGAGTGAGGCAAAATTGTCATATGCCAAGTGGCCAATCCCTACTGAAATGAAGGTAGGTTTACTTGGTCTCTCCTAAACAGAAGAGAATGTCCAAGAACTAAAATATTTTAGAAGCCATTGAAGATATGACTAGCTCCAACACTGGCTTCCTCTGAGTGTTCGTGACGTGTGTGGGATGAGAAAGGAATCAACGAGTAGCATTCAGAAACAGTCCTGGGTTACATCCTGATGAAGTCTCTCCCTCATTCAGGGAGAGGTGTTTTCCTTCTGTGTTGAGAGGAAGGTGGGAAGAAGGCAAGATTTAGAAACTGGTGGTAGTTTCCTTCACAGGCTGGATGCTGTTCATCTCTACCATGGGGCCCTTCCCAGCTCTATTGGCATCCTGAGCCTGCCCTTCAAAGGCCCGTGTAATATCTTCAAAAGTTCTGCCACGGGTCTCAGGAACTTTGAAGACGGTAAAGGTCAAGAAGATGACAAGGAAGGCAGTAAAAGTGATAAAAAAAAAAAAATAAAAAAAAAAACAGAACAAAACAACAACAAAAAAAAACGAAGGGCGCTAAAGCACTTGCAGCTGAAGAGAAGAACAGTCCCACCAAAAAATTGGAGGTTCAGTTGGAACAACCAGCCACTGCCATTGCAGCTGGTCAAGGTCCCTGGCTGGAGAGTTCAGTCACAATAAACCAGGGAGTGGGGACTGGTCAAATTTCAAAGAAGACCACAAAGATCAAGATAGCTGCAATAAAGAGAAAGTTCATCCAATTATACTGATCCTTTGTTGTTGTTGTTGTTGTTGTTATGTGCCATAGAGTCGGTTCCGACCCATAGCGACCCTGTATAGGGTTTCCGAGGGTGTAAATCTTTACAGGAGTAGAAAGCCTCATCTTTCTCCCGCGGAGCAGCTGGTAGTTTCGAACCGCTGACCTTAAGGTTCGCAGCCCGATTCGTAACCACTACGCTACCAGAACTCAATTATACTGATCCTTTAGTAACAAAGAAATAGTCATGAGGAGGGAACAAGCAGCCATGACTCCAAGGCCAAACATATGTAGAGTTCTTCCTGCCTTTTCCACTAGAAATAGTGAAACCACAGTGAAGATAGCATTAACCACACCAGCACCAATGGTGGCATAGATTGGCTCCTCAACACCTGAATCTTTGAAGCTTCCTGTAGAGTAATAGAATACAGCGTTGATTCCAGAAAGCTGCTGAGAGAGCTGGAGCATGATGGGAATGATGATGGGCTGGCAGTAGTTGGGTGCTTTTCCTGGGCCACCCTAGCACTCTCATCTTTTATCTCCTGGATGTCCTGGCTCACATCCTGGATATCCCCACATCTGCTGGAGAATCGGCTTGGTATTTTCCTCTTCCTTTGTGTTAAGGAGCAAGAGTCTAGGGCTTCCAGGGCAAAATGGAAAGGCTGCACTTTGTAGGACAGCTGGAATGATGGTAAGCCCCAATAGCACGGGCCACAGCTCTTCAGATTCCAAGAAAACTTCCAGACCAAAGGTCTGGGCCACCAGAATCCTGATGATGCTGCCCAGCTGGTTTAGAGTGCCAAAGGCACCCCGTAGAGCAGTAGGAGATATCTCTCCAGTGTACATGGACACAAAACCTGTGCAGAGCCCACAGAAGTGACCAATAACCAAGTGGCCCAAGATCAGCATTTCAACCGACTGAGCTATTTTACAGAACCCCCTAAGGAGTTATTGTGATAGCCAATATGTTGACAATAAGCATTGAATTGCGCCTGCCAAAGCGATTGACAGAGTCCAACGGAGAAGGAGCCAATCATACCACCAACCGAGATGACAGCCACAGACAAAGACCAGAAAAGGAAGTGAGCAATAATGTTGTAGGAGGTTCTTCTAACCTCTCTTCCAAAGTGTTATTGAGAAAGTCCCTTATGATCACCTCAGGAGCATTAATGACGCCGGTGTTGTAGCCAAACTGGAAAAAGCCGATCGTAGCAAGGCTGATGGCGAAGACCAAAGAGGTGGTGACCTTCTCTGTCTCCATGACCCTAATTTAGGTATTTCAGAATCCTCAATAAAAACCTACAATGGGATTCCAGAAACACGTCTTCCATTTAAAACCTTAAAAATGTCCTTTTCAACAGGCAGCGTCCCTTAAACAAACAATAAATAAGGGGGAATCTGATGCAGACCGTGCAGACCCGGTCAGGAGGTCAAGACCCTGTG
>NW_006408885.1:827593-832495 GCF_000296735.1 Chrysochloris asiatica | reverse complement strand
GAAACAAGCTATATGAATGGTTGAATGTGAAGCTGATGATGTGCCCTGTAAACTTTCACTCAATCCAAAATAAAAACATTTAATAAAAAAAAAACTTACAAACAACAAGAAAAAAATACCACTGGCCATACTCCTAAGTGGATGAAGTAGTTCAGTCTATAATCCAAGGTACTACTTACCCATTTCTAAATAAAATTTCATGCTGACTGACCAAATGACAAACATAGTGAGTATGAAACTGAATATGGAAGTCAAAATTGTTGAAATGTCATGTAGATGTCAACAATAACTAAAAAGGAAGGGGGCATAAAAACCAAATTGCCTATTTCTTAAAAAATTGTGATGTAAAGAATTATTTAGCAAGTTCACTGGAAATACTTAATATCACATGTTGCACCATAGTGGTTGTAGGAATGTGCTATTTAAATCCATAACAGGCAAATGATAATTATACAGCTTCAATAAAAGAAAACCTGTTTTTTTTTGTTTTTTTTTAAATGTCCTTTTCAGCGGCAAGTTTTCTTCATGTCCTCAGTTAAATGCACTCAGTCCTTGCCAGTAAAACATCTGTTGCCTTCATTTTTAATACAATTTATGTAACTGCAAGGTTACTTAATTAAATATGTAATGGATCTGTATTTAATAACCAGTTCATAAAATTCCAGAAGATCTAGCAGTCTGCTTTCCTGAGCACAATCTCTTTGGTATATCACGGTGGTCACCTCTTCTACATGCCCTGTGTACTCAGCCCAACTGGTCTTGCCCTATTACTGGGATAGGCCAACTTATTCCTGCCTCAGGGCCTTTGCACTTGTACCTTCTGCAAAGAACTCTGTTACTTCTGGTATTCACATAGCTGGCTCCTCCTTAGCATTTAGAACTCAGCTTGAGTGTCATTCTCTCAGAGGCCTCTGTGGTCCCCTAACCCTCCCTCCTAGTTATCATCTCACCCCATTCTTATTGTTCTCATAGCGCATAGTGCATCCCAGTGCCTAGCATGGTGCCTTCATACAGTTGGTACTTCGTAAGTGTTTGCTGAGGGAATGAATGCATCAGCACTGAGCTACACAGGTCTGTGTGTCACGGATATTTCTGGTGATCACTGGCCTTGATTGTTTCTAGAGTCAGTACTGTGCAGATCCTCAGGGAGGGATCTGATCCACAAATTAGCCCCGCCATCCACCCAGGCCTACACTCTCAGAATCTCTGCTGTGGGGCCAGAATAGAGTGTGCCCAAACCCCAATTCAGGGCGCTGCACATCCTGCAGCCAAGCTTGCACATGGCCTGACTTCCTACTGCCCACTGCCATCCTCTGTGACTTTTCAGGTCTCTCACTGTGGGCCCTCTGCACAAGTGTCTTCCCTTCCCTTTCTGAGCATGCATCTGACTCACTGAAGAACTGCTGTGTGCCGCTTCCACCCATACACTCCTGCTCACCCCCTTGGACTTGCTGACAATTCCTCAAGGCATACTCCAGGAGTGAAGGCCCCAGCCAAGGCCATGAGTCCTGTCTCTTCTGAGGGGGGTCTCCCAAGAGCTCCCTTCTTGTCTTGTATCTCTGTGGGATGAGGCTTAGCACTCCCACAAGCCCCCCTGCCTGTCCTTTCCTCCTGCCCATGTGAGGTTAAGGAAGGACATGGGGTGGCCCGTATGGAGCTAGGTATGCCAATTTGATGGCACTTAAGGAAGGATACGGGGTGGCCTGTATGGAGCTTGACCTCTGTCCTGGACTCAGGCTGAATGAGGGAGGGTCTGCACCCCTGGGACAGGGAGAGGAGGTGGGAGTAGGGGCTCTGGGAGCCCTGACAGTCCTCCCCCTCTTCTACCTGCAGTGAACTCGTCCGTGAAGCTGCAGTATATGGACAACATTCGCTGGATCCGAGAGGCTGCCAAGCACCAACTGGTGAGGGGCTTGGGGTCTGAGGAGTGGCGGGGTGGGTTTCAGGGAACTGGCTGAGGCTACCTGGTCACTGCTGCCTGCATCTGACCCTCAAATGAGCTTGACGGACGTGAGTCCTGAGCCCTGAGAGGGGTGGACACTGGACCTGAGTGGCTGGCCACAGTGCCACACCTCCTCACCCACCTCCGCAATGGTGGCCACTAGGAAGAGCTGCAGTAGCATCTTGTCCAGGGCCCTCTAGAAAGTGATGGGACCCTGGGACAGGACAGGACAGCCAGGTAATATGTCATTCTGTCACTCCACAAGCAGTTTTCTTAAGGAGGTGGATTCTGGAGCCAGACTGCTCCACCATGTCCTCAGCTTTGTGACCTCGGGCAAATGGCTGAGCCTCTCTGAGCCCACATGTTCTTCTCTGAGAGGAGGCAGTCATGTGACAGTCTTCGAATATAGGCTGTGGGCAGGATTGAATGGGGCCTTTGACAGTCCTTTCAGTGCCCCAGGCACTGTGTCAGGTGTTCTGTTACATAGACATGTATGTCCTGTCTAGTTTCTGAAGGCATAAATGTGTTGATGTATTGTTCAGATGGAGTCCTGGTGTGGCATTGCTGGTTAATGCACTGGACTGCAAAGTCAGTTTGAACTTCAAGGTCAGTGGTTCAAGTTCACCAGCTGCTCTTTGGAAACCCTGTACAAGGTCACTCTGAGTTGGAACCAATTTGATGGTACTTAACAACAAGTGTGATGAGGAAAACCCATCAGGGAGACTTGGGGACGGGGACTGGTTTATGAAGAGGGGTCAGGATAGGTTTCTCTGAAGCCAGAGGACTGAAAATTAAGGCATAGGGAGCAGCAGATGCTAAGTCCCAAGGTGAGGAAGGACTTGGAGTATAGAGGAACAAAACTGAAAGAGGATATGTGATTCCCATGGCTTTGGTCCCAGATTAGTGGTCAGAGGTCAGGCGAGGACTGCCCTCACCTGCCTGGGCTTCTGTGCTCACACACCCTCTGTTCAAATTTCTGCTTTATCCTCAAACAGTGGTTTGCATGCCCGTGTCAGTCATAGAACCCTTGTGCCAACAAAGGTCTCCCTGACCATGTTGACTTCAAGATGCCCAAGTCTTCTAGGTCAGGGGAAGGTGGGGCTAGTGGTAGAGGTATATTTTGAGCCAACATCAAGTGGATGAGGGGTCCTGGGAATGAGTCGCGAGGAGAGAGTAGCAGAGCCTTGAGGGAGGGGCACCAGCATGGCGATGAGAGGGGAAGGGCAGGGGCATGTGGAGTGACAGCTGGACTCTGCTGCAGGACGTGGACAGAACTCTGTGACTGTCAGTGAGCTATAGTTTTTCAGAGAATGCAGCTTTTCTCCTATGAAACGACAGCCGTCGTAGAAAAGTTATCCTTTTTTAAAACATTCAACCTGGATTCTTTTCGTGTACATGCTTAACAAAGTTGGCAGCCCTCTATTAGTGCCTCCGTCATTTTCTTCTTCTTCTTCTTTTTTTTTTTTTTCTGGATACAAGAAATCTAAAAGTACCTGAAACGCTTATTCATTCTATAGTTTTCCCACGAAGGATTGAGGCAGCTGGCAGTGGTGAAATCAGACTGCTCAGTGGAAGCCTCGAGAAAGGGAGAAGACAGTCAGGTGGAAGATGCTGCTGTTGGTGTCGCCCCTCTCCGGGGATGAGCTTGCAGGCCTGCTGGAGTGGACCCCCTGCATCCTCTTTGGGGAAGCCAGGGCTTCTCATCCTTGGCACTGCTGTATCTGGGGCCTAATCATTCTTTGTCAGGGGGCCACTGTAGAGAGTTTAGTAGCGCCCCTGGCCTCCACCCATGAGAGCATCACCCAGAATGCTTTGCTCATTGCCAAACATCCCTGGTTGAGAACTGGTGGTGGTGGTGGTTATGTGGTGTGGAGTCGATTCTGACTCATAGCAACCCTGTACAGGGTTTCCGAGGCTGTAAATCTTTATGGGAGCAGAAAGCCTCATCTTTCTCCCACGGAACAGCTGGTTGTTTTGAACTGCTGACCCTGAGGTTCGCAGCCTGACTCATAAGCACTACACTACCAGGTTGAGAACTAGTGGGCTGAATAGTGATTCATTCTCTTTTCCTGAACTGCCTGCTACCTCCTGAGACGGGAGTGCTGAGGACAGACACCACACCAGGCTGAGTCCTGGCCATGACTGCTGGCCCTGGGTGACTGGGGAAGGCTGCTCAGCTTCTTTGTAAAATGGAGCTTGTGATGAAAGTAACAGTGTCTCCCTCCCTCCAACACGGGAGCCGTGCTAGGCACCGCCCAGAATAGCCCTGAGTACTTATTGTGGGTGGGACTCAGAGCAGTGCTCATTGTATGGAGCATCCCTACCACCAGGTGGTGCTAGCATCTTCAGGATGAACTCAGATGACAGATTTGGGCGTGTAGGATCTTGGGAGCCCCAGACTCCATGTGGGCCCTGGAGGGCTGGGTGTTAGGACTTGTCTGAGGCCTCCAGGTCTCAGAGCTACAACACCCCTGCAACATCCAACAGGACCTACCTTCCTCAAGGCCATCTGGCTGCTCTTGGCACACTAGACCTGGCCCAGGTACTATCCAAGTCTCTCCCCACTTGCCATGTGCTGACATATCGGCCTCTCTTGTGGCAGGTGGTGGGCTCACAGGCGAGGATCCTGTACTCTGACCAGAAGGGCCGTGTGGCCATCGCTGTGGCCATCAACCATGCCATTGCCCAAGGAAAGATCAAGGTAAGGTGTCCTGACAAGGCACAACTAATGTGCAAATGACAAGATGACTCCAGATAGTGAGGACCCCCCTCCCCTTCCCATTAAAGAAATGAGTCAGGCAGTGAGATCAGGAGAGATGGGGGAGTTAAGATGGTAGTGAGTGGTCAGGATAAGTTTTTCTGAGTTGATGCTGTAGGGCAGAACCCTGAATGGCAAGAATGTGCCAGAACATCTGGCAGAGGGACCTACAAGTATAAAGGTGAAGAAAGGGAACAAGCTT
>NW_006408885.1:804865-827493 GCF_000296735.1 Chrysochloris asiatica | reverse complement strand
GGGGGGGCTTTCAGGAAATTAGCCAGCCAGGCCAGAGTAGCAGGTGCTGAGGAGACAGGTCCACAGGGTCTCTGGATTCAGGAGGACAGGTTTTCAGCTCAGCAGTTACATCCTGATAGTCTTCACAGGGAGGGTAAGAGGCAGCCTGTGACACTGACCACCTGTGAGGAGCTGAAGAGATCAACCCACAGCCTAGAGATAGGGAAGAAAGACTCCCGGGCTCTTGCTGGGATTAGCTGTGTGGCTTGAGCACAGCATACCTCTCCATGTGGGCTCTGGGGACCTCATCCTGACCTGCTTCTCTCTCCTGTGGTCGTAGCAGTGGGGAACCAGACCAGACCACTCCCTTTCCCACTCTCTTCACCCCATCTTTCTGGGGTAGCTCCTTTGTGCCCCATTCCTTCACATGTGATTTTAAATTGTCCCAAGTAGAACTTAACTTTCATACCAGAACCTCCCTGTGCACTTTCACCTCTCAGCACATGAGCTAGTCCAGGGGGGTGGCCGAGTTTGCCTGTCCTTAGATCTCAACCACTGCAGTGTTCCCACAGTGTCCCACTCAATGGACAGGAAGTGGCAAAGTGGCCTGTCAACCATACAGGTCTCCAAGCTTTCTGAGGTCCTCTGGGGAACAACGAGTGCTGTCAACACGGCTATTCCAATATCAAACTAAGCATGAGTAGCCCAAGGTCACACCCAATGTCACATAGGGAGTCAGTGGCAGCTGTGCCCACAACAGGAAGTCACTTTCCCCGGGTTGGTTCACTGGCCCCTTTCATTACTGCATGCTCAGGAGCCAGGCTGCCTG
This sequence comes from Chrysochloris asiatica, assembly GCF_000296735.1. NCBI lineage: Eukaryota > Metazoa > Chordata > Mammalia > Afrosoricida > Chrysochloridae > Chrysochloris > Chrysochloris asiatica. The sequence goes on along the minus strand of NW_006408885.1, from coordinate 826,685 downwards.
GGTGTGTAACACAACAGCAGAACCCACCCATGTGGGTTCAATCTCAACACCACCAGTCACCTGCTTTATGACTTTGGACAAGTTCCTTATCTTCTCTATGCCTCAGTTTTGTGTGTGTGTAAACCGAGGACCATGACAGTCTTACCAACCTGGACAGTGATGTAGTGAAAAGTGAATGTATAAAGCACATAGGTAATGTCAGACATACAGAAATCTCCAAAATCAATCAATAGGATTAGTTACAGACAGCATCAGTAAAGGTTTGTGTGTGAGGTGCTAGTCTGGAAGATTCTGGTCATTTACAGAAGGATAATTCTGGTCCAGCCCAGGAGAGGTTTGTTTTATCAGATAACTCTTCATTTCTTTAAAAAATGAAAAACAATCCTAAAGTCTTGTCATCAGGTTCCTGAGGAACCCCACTTTGTTGTGATTTCTAAGGGTTAGAAGGCATCTTCTTATTTTTAATCTAATAAATAGTTTTAAATAGAGAAGATGGCATGTGATTTAAAAAATAATAATAATTCGGAGTGCAAATGAGAATTCAGAGAAAAGTCAGCGTCCTTCCTGCCCGTTCCACAGACACCTGGATGACCCATGCTTTCTCGGATGCACATATAAGTACATACTCCTGTGGGACCTTTTTCACACAAAGGGCAGCACTTCAGTATCTTGCTGACAGAAGTCCATCTTCAAGGGGAGGGATTGGAAGGACCTCTGGTTGGCCTGACCCTTGATCCCTGCCCTCTATCGGGCAACTGTTATGAATGCTATTGTCTGACATCACACATCCTTCCATGCTGCAGGCGCCGGTGGTCCTGAGCAGAGACCACCATGATGTAAGCGGCACAGACAGCCCTTTTAGGGAGACCTCCAACATTTACGATGGCTCTGCCTTCTGTGCAGGTGAGAAAGATCAAAACATTGTAAGAAGTGTTTTAATATTGAATTTGCATTTAATTTCAAAATCATTCCCTCATGATGTTGTAAAAATGTTCTGGGGTCCAAGAGACTTGGTGTAGGGTGAACCATCTAGGACTGAGAGGTTCCAGTTTTAAAACTGAGCCAGTGCCAGGTAAACTGGAATAGGTGGTTACCCTAGACTTGGGTGTGCATTTGGCCAGGTGATCAGCAAGGTGCTTAACATTTCTGAACCTCAGTTTCCTCATCCGTAAAACCATAAGAACAGTACCTTACCTCAAAGGGTTGTTTTAAAGGTTTTAATGTTTTCAAAGAAGACTTTAGTTTCATTGATTTTTTTTTTCTTTCCTTATTTTTTGGCTTTAAAGAAAATAATTTATTGTATCACTGATTGAGTGCTTAGGAGTTCAGATCAGGGCGCTGGCTCTAGGGAAGGGTCCTTCCTTGCTGGTATCCCTGGGTGCTCCTTGGTGTGTTTTATCTGCTTGGATACCTTCACGTGGTTTCTGTCCCCCCCCCCCCCCCGCCCCCCCGTGTATGTCCTTGTTTATGTGTCTACTGTTGTTGTTGTGTCCCTTGCGTTGATTCTGACTTACAGCAGCCCTGTATGACAGAGTAAAACTGTCCCATAGAGTTTCTAGGCTGTACTTTTTGAATTGTCACACGTTAGTGAGTTGCTTAGAAATGTGGTTTAATTTCTAAGTCTTAGGGGCCTTTTCCAGATAACTTTCTATGAACTTTTCTGAGAATGTTTTGTTTGATTTATTTTAGTTTAAAGTTTGTTTTGTGGCCCAGAGTATGCTCTATCTTATTGAATGTTCTCTATGATTTTGAGAAGTAGATGTATTCTGCGGTGTTTTGATGGAGTACCAGTTTGGTTATTTGGTGGCCAAGTCAACTGTTGATTTGGCCAAATTGTTGATGGTGCTATTCAGATAATCTAGATCCTTACTGATTTTCAGCCTACATATTCTATTAATTACTGAAAGAGAAGTATTAAACTCTAACTGCATTTGTGGTTTTAAGAAATTTCTCCTTTTTAGTCCTATCCATTTTAACTTCCAGCTGAAGTTCTATTATTAGGTCCAGAGTCCTGGGGTGATGCTGTGGGATAAAGCACTGGACTGCAAGGTCAGTTTGAACCACAAGGTTAATGCTTCAAATTTATCAGCTGCTCCTCAGGAACCCTATACAGGGTCGCTATGAGTCATAATAGACTCGACGGCACTTACCAACAACAAAAGCATTATTAGGTGCACACTCCTTTAGTATGATGACTTCTTAGAGAGTTGTCCTCTTTACCATTATGTAATGTCACTTTATTAATAGTATTTAATAATATTCAATAATATTCTTTGTTTGGAGAGCTTCTTCGTCTCATATGAATAAGGCTTGTGTTAGTTTCGTTTGGGTTCTGTGAGAAATTACTAGGAATTTAGTGTCTTAAAACCACATAAATTCATTTTGTTACAGTTCTGAAGACCAGAAATCTAAAATCAAGGACTAAAGTCAATATATTGACGGGGTATTGCTCCCACTGTTTCAGATTCTAGAGCTACTTTTCTTGGATCTGCGCCCCTTCTTTTGTCTTCAAAGTCTGGGGTGTAACCCCTTCTCTCTCTGACTCTGCTTCCTGTTACTTTTGTTGATTGGCTTGGTGTGGCGCTGTGGGTTAATGCACTGGACTGCAAATTCACTTTGAACCACAATGTCAGTAGTTCTAGCTCTCCAGCCGATCTTCGGAAAACCCTATACAGGGTTGCTATGAGTCGGAACTGACTCGACAGCACTCAACAGCAATGCTTTTGTGTAGTTAAACCTCCCTCTACCTTCCTTTTATAAGGACATTTATGTCTGTGTTAGGGTCCACTTGGCCAATCCAAGATAATCTTCCCATCTCAAAATCCTTCACACCTGGGAAGTCCATTTTGCTGTAAAAGGTAATATTCACAGGTTCCAGGGATTAGGCCATTGGTTGACTTACCACATAGCTGCTTCAACTTTCTTTTGGTTAGTGTTTTTACGATATGTTATTTCTCTATCCTTTTACTTTTGGCCTATTTTTGTCTTTAATTATAAAGGAGGCTGCATGTAGATGGCATATTGTAGTTAGTCAGATCTTGTTGGGTTTTTTAAAAATCAAATCTAATAACCTCTTGTTATTTAACTGGCTTTTTCAGACCATATATACATTAAAAGATACCTTCTTGCTAACTGTTTTCTATTTGTATAACTTTTAAAAAATGTTTTCGTCTTTTTCTACCTTTTCTTGGATTAATTGAACATTTTTTATTATTCAATTTTATCTGCTCTGTTAAGCTGTTATTTGTACTTCTTTTTAAAAATAATTTTGATGGTCACGCTAGGGTTTATAACATAAAATTTCCAATACTTTAAGTGCATCTTCATATAGCAATATTGTTGTGGTTGTTAGGTCCCATTGCATCTGTTCCGACTTATAGTGACCTTACACATTACGAGCTCTGGTAGCGTAGTGGTTACGAATCGGGCTGCGAACCTTAAGGTCAGCGGTTCAAAACTACCAGCCGCTCCGCGGGAGAAAGATGAGGCTTTCTACTCCCGTAAAGATTTACAGCCTCGGAAACCCTGTACAGGGTCGCTATGAGTCGGAACCGACTTGACGGCACTTAACAACAACAACAACACATTATGGAAGGAAACACTGTCCGGTCCTGCACCATCCTCATAATTGCTGCTATGCTTGAGACCTTTGCTGCTGCCACTGTGCCAGTCCATCTTGTTAGAGGTCTTCTCTTTTTCACTACCCTCCACTTTGGACATATTATCAGGCTGGTTCCTCCTGATAATATGTCCAAGGTATGAGAAACAAAGTCTTCACATTCTGGCTTCTAAGAAGCATTCTGGTTGCACTTTTTCCAACACAGATTTGTTTGTTCTTCTGAAAGTCCATAGGACCTTTAACATTCTTCACCAACACCATAAATCAAATACATCAATTCTTCTATGAGCTTCCTTATTCACTGTCCAACTTTCACACGCCGGTGAAGCTATTGAAAAAACCATGGCTTGGGTCAGGCACACCGTAGTCCTCAAACTGACATGTTTGGTTTTGAACACTTTAAAGAGGTCCTGTGCGGCAGATTTGCCTAATGCAATACGTCGTTTGGTTTCTTGACTGCTGCTTCCATGAGTGTTTATAATGGATCCAAGCAAAATGGAGTGTGACAACTTCAATCTTTTCTCCATTTATCATGATGTTATTTACTGGTCCAGTGGTGAGGATTTTTGTTTTCTTTACTTTGAGGTGGAGCCCATACTGATAGCTGTGATCTTTTGATCTTCATCAGTAAGTATTTTAAGTCTTCTTTGCTTTCAGAAAGCAAGGCTGTTCATCTGCATGTCGCAGGTGGTTCTCCAATCCTGATACCCTCCCCCTTTCTTATTCATATAGTCCAGCTTCTCGAATTATTTGCTCAGAATGCAGATTAAATAAGTATGGTGAAAGAATACAATCCTGGTGAACACCTTCGCTGAAGTTAAGCCATCCAGTGTCTCCCTGTTCTGTTCAAACGACTGCCTCATGAGTATAATTAAGTGTTCCAGAATACTCATTCTCCATAATGTTGTCCATAACTTATCATGATCTACACAGTTGAAAGCATTTGCATACTCAATAAATCACAGGTAAACATCTTTCTGGTACCCTCTGCTTTCAGCCAATATCCATCTGACGTCAGTAATGATATCCCTCATTCTGCCTCCTCTTCCGAATCCGGCTTGAACCTCTGTCACTGTACTATTGCAGCCATTTTTAAATTATCTTTAGTGAAATTTGACTTGCATGTGATATTAATGGTACTGTCCAATGATTTCCACATTCTGTTGGGTCCCCTTTCTTTGGAATAGGAACAAATATGGCTCTCTTCCTATCAATACAATAGGTAGCTGTCTTCTAGATTTCTTGGCATAGATGGGTGAGTGCTTCCAGTGCTGCATCAGTTTGTTGAAAGATTTAAATTTATTTCCCATCCATTCCTGGAGCCTTGTTCTTTGCCAATGGCCTCTGTGCAACTTTGACTTCTTCCTTCAATACCATTGGCTCTAGATCATATGTTATCTCCTGAAATGGTAAACATTGACCATTTATTTTTGTTACAGTAACTCTGAATATACTTTCCATCTTCTTTTGATGCTTTCTATATCGTTCAATATTTTGCCCATAAAATCCTTCAACGTTGCAAGTCAAGGCTTCACTGTTTCCTTCAGTTCTTTCTGCTTGAGAAATGCTGAGCGTGTTATTATAGTGCTTCTTATATAGGAGTCCTGGTGTGGCGCTGTGAGATTAGCACTGGGTTGCTGACCTCCTTATTGACAGTTCAAACCCACCAGTCACTGTTTGAAAACCTTATACAAGGTCACTGTGAGTTGGGACTAACTCAATGGCACTTAATAACAATGTGGTGGTGGTGGTTATGTGCCGCGGAGTTGGTTCCGAGTCATAGCGACCCTGTACAGGGTTTCCGAGGCTATAAATCTTTACAGGAGCAGAAAGTCTTATCTTTCTCCTGTGGAACAGCTGGTAGTTTCAAACTGCTGACCTTGCGGTGTGCAGCCTGATTCATAACCTCTATGATACCAGAGCTCCTTAATAACAACATACAATACAGTATAAGGAACTTCTCACAGTATGGTCTCAATTGTTCACATCCTTTATGTTATTTTCATGTATTTTACTTTTACATATGCTGTGAACACAGTATATCATTAATAGTTTTACTTTAGACAGTCATTTTTGTTGTTCTTGCTGTTATTAAGTGCTGTTGAGTTGATTCTGACTCATAGCGACCCGGTATAGGGTTTCTGATGAGTGACTGGTGATTTTGAACCACTGACCTTGTGGTGAGTTGTCCAGTGCTTATCCTACAGTGCCATACCAGCCATTTTTAGAGCTATGAAAAATATTTCAAAAATTTGTCTTAATTTCATTTATTCTATTTGTCCTATTTATACTTGAATCTATGGTTTGATGTCTGCTGTTAAGTTTGGAAAAGTCTCACTCATTCTTTCTTCAAATATGAATTTCCCATTCTATCTCTCTTCTCTTTCTGATTCTGATTATACGTACGCTAAATTGTTTGGGATCCCCTAGCTCTTGGGTGCTTTGTGCTGATTTTATTTTCTTGTTATTGGTATTTCCGTTTGAGTAATTACTATTGAGCTCTGGTAGCGTAGTGGTTACCAATTGGGCTGCTAACCTCAGGGTCAGCAGTTTGAAACTACCAGCTGTTCCGTGGGAGAAAAATGAGACTTTCTGCTCCTGTAAAGATTTCCAGCCTCGGAAACCCTGTACGGGGTCGCTAGGAGTCAGAACTGACTCCATGGCACATCACAACAACAACAACAATTCCTATTGACCAGTCTTCAAGTTCACAGATGCTCTCCTTAGCTATATCAAGTCCATGAGAATCTATTGAAGACATTCTTTATCTCTTTGATTATGATTTGTGTTTCTAGACTTTCCATTTGACTGTTTTTGCAAAATACCATCCATCTGACCTTGCTGTTGTCTTAGTCCATTGAACCTTTAGCATCTTAGTCATTTTGTGGTTGTTAAATGCCATGGTGAAGTCAGTTCAGGTTCATACCGACCCTATATAGGGTTTCCAAGGAGCGACTGGTGGGCTTGAACTGCCGACCTTGTGGTTAGCAGTCCAGTGTTTATCCTACAGCGTCACACCAACATTAATCACAGTTACTTAAAATTCTCTGATAGTTGGTGTTAGAACTGAATCAGGTTCTACTGAGGTAAGGAGTTTTATACTTAGTGTTGAACCCACCTTTCTTTCTGTCGACCCTTAGTGTGAGGGTTATGGTGATCACATTAGGAATTGGGAGGAGTTTCAAAAATGGTATTGCTGTGGTCTCCATCAGTGTGCCAACCCCAAAATCAGCCCACTGCTCAAGTCAATGCTGACTCATAACAACCCCATAGGACAGAGTAGAACTGCCCTATAGGGTTTCCAAAGTTGTAAATCTTCTCAGAAGATTACTCTGTGTCACACAGAATGGCTGCTGGATTTAAACCACTGACCTTTTGGTTAACTGCTGATTACTTTAAACACAGCACCACCAGAGATGCTCAGATTCCTCTAATGATACTCTGTGTTTAGGATGTAGACTAAACTTTGTTGCTGTTGCTCTGTGCCCTCGAGTCGATTCCAACCCATAGCCACTCTATATAGGGTTTCTGAGGAGCAGTTGGTGAGCTTGAACCACAAACTTTGCTCTTGAAAGAGACTTTACAGCCCAGTGCATTAACCCACAGCGCCATAACTCCAGGACTCTGTGGACTGGTTTACCAGAGATCATTTCTCAGTGTCTTCCTTCCTCTGCTTCTCTTTGTACTGCGCTGCCTGAGAGGTTCTATTTTTACCTGAGCTTTCAACGGGTTCATTCCAGTTCAACCCCCTGCTGAGAATTTGCATTTCCACCCCAGATATACTGAATTAGAATCTACATTTCCCAGCAAGATCCCCAAGTGATTCTTATGTATGCCTGGGGAATCTAGTTAAAATGTGGATTCGGATTTTGTACAGCTGGGATGAAGTTCTAGCTCAGCAGGACGGTTGAACTGGAATGACCCAGTTTGAAGCCTTGATTTTTACTTAATGCTTGTTAGCCTGGTGTTCTCTGACGTTCTAATTAGGTCTTCATCTTAGACAGGCACTATGTCCTTGAGTCTCAGAGGTAGGATGTATTCCCAAGTGCTCCTGTCTCTCCCCAGAGCAAGTATGTTTTTTCTTGTTCCCTTCCCCCAGATGCAGTGGGTTTCGACCATCACTTTAAGTGACAGGTGTTTTGTTTTTGTTTTGCATTACTCATCTCCCTGCAGACCAAGGCTTTTGTTCCAGAAGGAGAAAGGGGAGATGGATCTGGGTGGCGTTTCCCTCCTCCAGACCCAGGAGGCATACTTTCTCAGAATTCTCCCTGATCATCCCTGTGAACACTCAGTGTGGTTCTTGCAAGAAACCTGCAGATGCTCATTCTTTGACAGTTTGTTAGAAATTTACAAGGTGATCAGCTTGGGTCCCATTGCTCTGACTTCCTCTTTGCCCTCAGATTTCAGGTTGGTTGTTTGCCCTGGGTTCTCAGCTCTCTGATGGGGTCAAGAAAAGTCATTAATCTGCTTTTCGTTTTGTTGTTTCAAGGGTGAGAGTGGTGCTCTTTGACTTTCTACATCTCTGAGCTAAAACCACTGCTACATACATCCTTTTCATTTTTTAGCAAAATCTTGGATGTGATGAAAAAAATGTGAAGTTGTCCAATACAGATTAGAAAGTAAGCACAAGTAAGCCTGTGCGTATCTTGCTTATTGGGTAGTCCAACACTGCATTCAGGGAATAATGGGAGTGGTCTCTGTTTCCACAGATATGGCTGTGCAGAACTTCGTGGGAGATGCCTTCCGAGGAGCCACCTGGGTAGCACTTCACAATGGAGGGGGCGTTGGCTGGTAAGATGGTTTTGGAGGATGGAATTGTGGGCTGATGTAGAAGTCCTGCAGGCCAGGCCAGGCCAGGCCAGGCCAGGATTGGGCAGTTGAAATTCTGGGGCCTACCACCCTCCAGGACTCCTGGTGTGGTGCTGTGGGTTAATGCGCCAGACTGCAAAGCCATTTGAACTGCAAGGTCGGTGGTTCAAGTTCACCAGCTGCTCCTCGGAAACCCTATACAGGGTCGCTATGGGGTCGGAATCGACTCCACGGCACTTAACAACAACCACCACCACCCTCACCTCACTGCCTCTACAAAGTCTGCTAATGGCTTTGTTGTACAAGTGCTCCTCACATGAGCTCAAAGGCAGTGGGATATATGTAGGGAAGGATCTTAGTCACTCGTTCTATCTTAGAGGTGTCTCGCCTGTCAACCAGGAGACTAAAACCTATTGTAGATAGTCAGTGTAAACTGCAACTATCATTTTTATTTCCGTTTTCAAGTTGATTTTTTAGGTGTTTTTGTATGGAATTTTCCCAGTGCTTTCCAAATCTCATCATCTGACTTGAGAAGGCAGTGACGTGGTATACCAGACAACTGGAGTCAGAAGCCAGGTTTCCTGGGCTTTGGCTTTGCCCTTTACTTATTCTGGCTTTGCCCTCACAGGCTGTTTCTCATTTCCAACAAGAGAGGATGAAAACGTATGGGAGGATCTTGTAGGAGACCTCAACTGGCATTTACAGGATGCTGCTTCTAAGAATCTCTTACTGAAATTTACTAAATAACATTTACTGGCCATACGCCAGGCATTTGCACAAAGGCAATGCTCGGTGGCACAAATGGCTTCTGCTAGACTATTAACCTCACTTAGGCGGACCATGAAGAAAAACCTGCTTCTGTAAAGATTACAGCCAGGAAAACCCTGTGGAGCAGTTCTACTCTGTAACAAATGGGTCCACTCACTCACTGGCAGCAAGTTTTTATTTTGTTTTCTTTTTTAGTGAATATTGACCATACAAATGGGTCAAGCATTTGTTAAATTCTTTGAACCCACAATGTCACCTTAGGAAGAAAATGCATTTTACAGATGAGACAACTGAGGCACAGAAAAGTCAAGTGCTTTTCCCAAGGTCATAGAACCAGCAAGCCCCGGGGGTGGGGGAGGGCAGATTGAATCTGAACCAAAGAAACTCACTTTTAATGCAAACTCTGTAACTCCTTAGGAGTTGCGCCTACGAGAGAGCCCACCCCAGGGAGGGTCAACTGGGGGAATTACTAGCCTTCAGGCTCCTCCAAGCAGCTGGGGGCGCTCTGGCATTGGGAAGGGAGGGCAGCTCCCAGGATCACTCTGGTGGATGTCTCTGAGGTGACCTCTGAGCCTGTTTTGGCCAGATCTTACAGTCCTTTGGCAGAGGAGCCAAGTCCATTAGCAGCCAAGCTTCCCAGAGCATTTGTATGGGCTGGCATAGAATTCAGGGCTGCAGCTCAGTCAGGTGGCTTTACTTAGTGGAAAATATGACCCCCACACATGTCCTTTCTGATAAGCAAGCTGGAGAAGGACAAGGCAGGGCAGAGTGGGCAGGCTATTGGGTACCTGGTATCTCTGCCCTGATTATGAGATAAGAGAGTGAGGTTGTACCACTGCTAAGTAACTTGCCCCAAAGCCACAGGTTTGATGGGGGAGCCGGGGTCTGCCTCTAGATGGTCTCCTAGGATGTGGCACCCCAGACCTTAGGATAACACGAATAAAAGGCCAGAGAAGAGCAGGCTATGAAAAAGGCCATAACACCAGGACATGGGGCAGGGGACACCAGGGTTAGCTCAGGCAGGGGGTGCCCCAAGAGAATGCCCAGTATCTCTCAGGAATGTCCCCACAAATTTCTGAGTTGTTGAGATCTGCCCTTCAGGCTCTGTGGAAAGGGACACAGGGGTCCAGATGCTGGAACCAATGTTCTTTAGCCCTCTGTTCTTAAGGCCTCTTTGGGACAGTTCTTAAGGTTCACTTCGGAGTCTCTAAAATCCATGTGTATATAACTTAAAATGTTAGCTGCATACAGAAAAAAAATCTGTCCCTGGCCAGTCCTACTGTAAAGTGAAACCACTTTCAATTCTTTAGCTGCATTTTTGTTGTTGTTGTCATCCTTAAATTCACATCTCTGAGTAATAGGCCTACAGTGCTTATTCTTGGGGTTGGTTCCCCCTTGTCTTCTGCTGTCTGTCTCCTGGCTCCCTGTGTTGGTGTTCAAACTTTGTGAAGCCAGCAGTGGCCAGCGTTACATGGGATTCTGCTCCCTCGATTGTCCCTCTTTCTGATAGCTTGTTTTGGTCTCTGGCTTTGGCTGTCTGTCCTTGCTGTCTGCTCATGTTTGGAGGGATGCCACCCAGCTGACTGGGGCCCTGTGTGTTTAGTGGGACTTTTGGGTCAGAGCTGCCTGGCTGCAGAGTGGGGTCAGGGGTCAGTCTCTTCTTCATGTGCCTTTGTCTTTGCATCCAGACCTAAAGGACCTGAGTCAGCATGGTAGGGGTCACTTCCAGTGTCCTGCCAGCTTGGCATAGGCAGTCTCTTGGCAGCTTGATGTGGAACAGGGCATCTGGGGCTCACCACACCTTAAGCCGCCTTCTGGCCATCTTGCTGAGTTTAGCCGGCAGGCTCTCATTGCCAGCGGTTCTTGTATCATCAGTTACCAAGGTATTCTGGGTTCTGAGGGCAGGAAGCAGCTAAGGTGGTTACCTTAGTTCTTCTCTGTTACTTGGCTCAAACATCAACTTCCTTATGTCTTGCTCTTCTCTTTCCAAAATGACATTGTTGATTCTTCGCCATTTTCTTTGTTCTTGGGAGATAAATTTTTGTGGTTACAAAACAATAATAAAAGATTTGGTTATAGTCATTTTAGTGGAATCTTAGGAGGGAGCAAGGATAAATGTAAACTCAACCCACCATGTTTTCCTGAATGCTGACTTTTTTTCTCAATAAAAAATGTCTTAGAACTCTTTATGGTTTGATAATGAGGTTTGAGGAAGAGAACAGAGACCCAGGGGCTTCAGGAAGGAGAGAGGTGTTCACAGGTGTTGGTGGATGAGAGCTATAAGGCAAACATGCCCAGAAAGTGAGAGAGTGCTAGCATGCTTAAATAAGATTCCAGTTACGTCCCTTAAGAACTGAGTGAGAACAATGATGGGTCTGTTAAATGTAGTCAAACAGTGCTCAGAGAAATGCATTAATTAGAAAACAAGACATACTGAAAATAAAAGAACTCAGCCTTCAAATCAAGTCATTAAAAAGATCACAGATTAAACTGAAGGAAAAAAGAAAAAGGAACCAGGTAGAAACAATAAAGATAAAATCTGAAGTCATGATGATTGCACTCAGCAGTCCAAGACACCCGAAGGAAGTATACTTTCAAGTGCAAAGAAAGTTCTAAGCAATCAATGAAGTCAGAAGAGCCAGGGCATAGTGTACACAGAAGGTCAAGGCAGGGTGCACACAGTGGTGAGGGGTCATAGTGGAAAAGCCCATGGCACAAACAGGCAGAGAACTGAACATGTAGCAACCCCGGTGGGCCCCCACTTCACCACCACCACCCCTGCATGCTTCCTGTGTTCAGAAGGGATGTTGGAGAGAGCATGGGGCTGCTGTGGAAATAGAAACTCTGTGCCTCACGGAGAGCCATTTCTTCAGCTGTTTGTCTGTCTGCTCCTTTTGCAGGGGTGAGGTGATAAATGGGGGATTTGGCCTTGTGCTCAACGGGACTAAAGAGGCTGAGCAGAAAGCCAAGGCAATGCTCGGCTGGGATGTCTCCAACGGGGTGAGTCCCCTCCTCCCTTTCTCGTTTCTCTCTAAAACTCGGCCTCCTCTCCTTCAGAACCTTCAAGAATAAGTCCTGCCTGCCCTTCCCACTTCTACACTGCTCTCCAGCTCCCCATCCCACTCTAGAGCTGCCCTCCTTGTCAGACCACCATACTCTCTTGGTTTCCCTGCCGTGGCTCTAATCCTCCAGACTGTCCTCTGTGCACATAGACTAGCCTCGTTCACTCCCAACCCTCCCACCCACTGCTGTACTGAAGGCTGCTATAGGATGTACACTGGACTGCTAGCTACAAGGTCGGCAGTTCAAACCCACCAATCGCTTCTCAGAAACCCTACACAGGGCCGTTGAGTCAGAACTGACTTGATGCCACTAACAACAACAACAACAATAATAGAATAAGCACTGGGCTGGTAACCACAAGGTCAGCAGTTGGAATCCATCTGCCCCACGGGGGAGAGGAGGCTTTCTGCTCATGTAAAAATTTATGATCTCCACGGCCTTGGAAACCCTATACAGGATCACTATGAGTCAGAGCTGACTTGATGACATTTAACAACAACAACATAATAAAGAGTTCTCTTTCCTTCATCTCTAAATGTCCCATTGGACTAGAGTCAGAAGAAAGCAAACCTCCCAGAGATGCTGGCCCTTGGTTGGCCCCTGTAGTTCACCTTCCTCCCCATGGCCACATTACAAATAAGATGCCAGCAAAATGCAGAGGTGTGGGGACTTGGGGATCTCACCAGTTTCAAAGTCCTAAAGATTAAGAGCAATCTTGGTATTAGATGACTGAAGGGCCCACCAAACTGGGACCTAGATAGAGGGTGGGCAGAGGTTGACCTTCATCAGATGGTATAGGGTTTCCCCTTAACCCTGCTGGCAGTACAAGCCATGAGAATCAGGGGAGTGGGGGAACTGCGGTAATCTAGAAATCTAGAAAACCCCTGGCTGTGGTCTGGAGACTAGATGGGTGGGGTAAGGAAGTGTGCTTGGGGGTGGACAAGAATGGTAGCAGACATATCTGGGGATGGGTAGGGGAGGCTGTGGCCATCCTCCAGGGGAGAGATGGTGGCTTGAGCCTGGTGAGGACCATAGAGAGAAGGAAGTTGTTGGAGGGAATTCTGAAGGCAGAACCAACAGGTGGAAGTAGATTGCATGGGTGGAGAAAACCCCTTGGTTGGGCCTGGTGTCCCTGATGGAGGTGATATAATCCTTGCAGGTGGGGGAAGTAGGGGAGTTTAAGCTGGATGGAATGCTCGTTTCGTTTTAGATCTGACATGAGGTTTGAGTCTAGGCAATTAAGGAGGACATCTGAGCTGGGGGTGGGAGCAGGTACAAAAAACTGCTGGCCCCACTGATACCTACAGAGGATCCTGGCAGGGAGTTTGGGACCCAAATGGAGTGCTCAGGATCTCTTGCTGAGAAGCAACACTGACTCTGCTGCACCCCTCTCTCTTCCCCACAACATGGCCATGCTGTCAGGTGGCCCGGCGCTGCTGGTCTGGAAACCGGAAAGCCTACGAGATCATCCGCCAGACAATGCAGGAGAACAAGGGCTTGGTGGTGACTCTCCCTCATGAGGTGGCTGATGAACGCCTACTTCAGAAGGCCCTGCGGCCCTGAGCAGCCTGTGAGCCGGGTGTGGCCTCTTGCATCACCGTCACCTTTGGTCCTAGGCTTACTGCACTGCCTCCTCACAGCCCTTTCCCTTCCATTGCACATCTTCCTTCCCTGTGCTTCTCAAGCAGCTAAAGATGCACCCCCAGCCCACAGACATGCCATAGCCACCCTGGAGGGCCAGCCCAGGCCTGCACCCAGGAGTGCTGTGGGACCTGGACAGCTATCGCTGATCTTGTGTATTTAGGTTTCTCCTGAGCCTCACACATCCTCCCTCCTATAAACGGGCAGGTGTTCTTGCAGTATTTGAGTGTCTCACCACATCGCACAGATCCATTGGTCCACTAGCTTGCTTGCCCACACATTTGTTCAAGTGCTTCTTGTACCTTAGTGCTCCAGGTGACACACATACAGGACATCACTCTCAGAGAGTAAGGTAGACTGTTGTTGTTGTTAAGTGCCATCTAGTCGGTTCTGACCCATAGCAACCCTGTATAGGGTTTCTTAGGAACAGCTGGTGAGCTGGAATTGCTGACCTTGCAGTTCAAATGGCTTTGTAGTCTGGCACATTAACCCACAGCGCCCACCAGGACTCCTAGATGGGCACTAAACAAAATATAACGTGGCACATGCTAAAGTGGAGTCTGTGTATGATATTGTGGGGCAGAAGGGAAACAATATTGGGGATGAAGGCAGGCAAGGCTTCAGAGAGCAGGTAGAATCTGAGCTCTGCCCTAAAGGTCAGTGATCATTTGGTAGGCATGAAATAAAGCATAGGGCATTCCTTGAGGCCAGCACAGCCAGAAATGTGATCATCTTGAGCCTTAAGGGCAGCATTTAGAAATTCACCAGAAAGTTCTGTTGGAGCTGGGCTGCCTGAAAGTGGCTGTGCCACACCCACTCCCTTGCCCCTGAGGCAGGGAGCTGCAGGCTTGGATGGGACTACCCGTCCTGGGGAGTTGGGTTCAGGTGGGAGGAAAGCATAAGGCTGCTGTGGGGGAAAGTGGGGAGACAGATTCCCCCAACAAGAGCAGTGACGTCTGCTGAGGACACTTGTCTGGTTTGGCACATCCAGGGGGAGTTGAGGGGTCAAACCTTTTGCCTTATCCAGAGTAGACTCTTTGTGAATGCAAGACAAGTTCCAGATGGTTCCGAGGAGGCTGGTACTTCCTGTTTCCCAAACTAGGACAGACTGTAGCAGCATCCTGTTATGTGACCAGGCCTAGGAGATGGGGGTGGGGTGATAGGTTCACTCTCCCCCACCGCCTTGTTGTTGTTAAGTGCCCTTGGGTCAAGTCCAACCCATAGAGACCCTGTGTAGGGTTTCCAAGGAGCAGCTGGTGAGCTTGAACCACCTGCAGTTCAAAGGACTTTGCAGTCTGCCACATTAGCCCACAACGCCACACCAGGACCCCCCTCCCCCTTTTAGATTAAATTAAATAGGCCCTTTCCCATTGTAATGAATGTGCTAATGGACAAGGATTCAAGGTCAAATTCTGCTTTCTGGAATCTCAATGTGTAAGAGTGCTTCTCTCTTATAAAAATAAAACTTACTTCTAAATTAAGATTGGATTTCAAGCCAGACAATATTCATTTTCTCATAACTCTCCTAACAAGGCCTGGGGGACCTTGGCCTCTCTGAGCCTCCATTTCATAATCTGTGTAACAGAATAAAAACACCTGGATCCAGAGGAGAAGGTGGTATTTTAGGCTGGTTCTCTAGAGAAGCAAAACCAGTGAAGTTTATATATTGTTGCTAAGTGATTTCCAGTCAGTTCTGACACATAGTGACCTTGTATAGAGTTTCCAAGGCTGACAGGGTTGAGTTGCTGACCTTGAGGTTAACAGTCCAGTGCTTATTCTACAATGCCACACCAGGATCCCGTATGTATATACAGGGTCGCTATGAGTTGGGACACACTCGAAGACGCTTAACTGCCATCGAGTCGGTTCTGGCCCATAATGATGCTGTATAAGCTTTCCGAGGAGCAGCTGATGACTTGAACCACCAACCTTGAAGTTCAACAACAACAACTTAACAACAAACTTTCAGTCCAGTGCTTTAGCCCGCAGCACCACACCAGTGCACATATATATATATGTGTGTGGTGGCTCCATACAGTAAGCACTGGATTACAAATCACAAGGTCCACAAGCTACTCCATCCAGGAAATATGAGACTTTCTGATCCTGAATGACTTGAAGCCTCAGAAACACTATACAGGATCGCTATGGGTCAGAATCAACTCTACAGCACTTAACAATGACATGCATACATATATGTTAAGTGTCGTCCAATTGGTTCCAACCCAGAGTAACCCTGTATAGGGTTTCTAGGTTTCCAAGGAGCATTTGGTGGGTTTGAACCACCAACCTTGTGGTTGGCAGTCCAGTGCTGATCCTACAGCACCACACCCAGGGGGGGAAAAAATATATATATATATAGTTTTTAAGTGCCATCAAGTTGCTTCCAACTCATAGTGACCCTGTATAGGATTTCTGAAGAGCAGCTGGTAGGTTTGAACTGCTGACTTTTTCCTGGTGTGCTGTTAGATCAGTTTGAAATGCAAGGTTGGTGGTTCAAATTCATCAACTGCTCCTCGGAAATACTGTACAGGGTCACTATGAGTCGGAACTGACTCCACAGCACTTAACAACAATATATATATGCTATATATGGTGGTGGTTATGTGCCATGGAGTCGGTTCCGACTCATAGCGACCCTGTATAGGCTTCCCAAGGCTGTAAATCTTTATGGGGGCAGAAAGCCTCATCTTTCTTCTATAGAACCTCTGGTAATTTTGAACTGCCAACCTTGAGATAAGCAGCCTGACTGGCAATCATTATGCTACCAGAGATCCTTTTATATGTATATATTGTTGTTGTTAAGTGCCATCAAGTCAGTTCCAACTCATAGCGACCCTGTATAGGGTTTGTAAGGAGCGACTGGTGAGCTTGAACCACCAACCTTGTGGTTCAAACGACTTTGCAGTCTGGTGCATTAACCCACACAGCGCCACACCAGGACTATATGTATGTATACACACACATATATAACAGTAACAGCAGAGTAAACATCAGAGTATGGAATGAAAACATCCTCAGTTGCTGACCAAGAAAAAGTGCAAAAGTCAACCATCAGCTGGAAAATTGATGGTTACAATTTTCTGGGATTCTCAAGGGCCAGTATTGGAACACTATCAGCACATAGGTTCAACAATCAACAATGTTCATTTCAATGAGATGCTCACTGAAGAATTGAAGCCTAAACTTCGGATTAAATGCAGAGGATTGCTATGCAAGGACATTGTGGTCTTACATGACAGTGCACATCCACACCTCTGCCCACACTGTTGACACTGCTAAAATTTCTTTTGGGGTGTTAAAGCATTCTCCCAATAGTCCTGATCTTGCTCCCTGGGACTTTCACCTGTTTGGTCCCCTGAAAGCAGCCCTTCAAGGATGAAGATTTGCTTCTGGTGAAGAAGTGAAGACTTCATGGCTCACAACTCAGCCTAAAACATTTTTTAATAAGGGAATGAAAAAGCTTGTTGACAGATGGACAAAGTATTGAAAAACAAGAAGATTGTGTAAAAAAATGATGTATTTGTCTTTTCTAAAAGTTGATTAAAAGAAATTCTACAACCAGAGTACAGATAATTTTTGACTCACCCTTGGTCTGTAAGGTTTGAACTGCAAGGTCAGAGGTTCAAGCTCACCAATAACTCCTTTGAAACCCTATTCAGGGTTGCTATGAGTTGGAAATGACTCCATGGCACTTAACAACAACAACAACTCCTATATATAAGTCCTGCTGTGGCACCGTAGGATAAAGTACTGGTCTGCAAGGTGGGTTTGAACAGCAAAGTCGGTGGTTCAAACTCACCAGCTGCTCCATGGAAACCCTATACTGAGTCAGTATAAATCAAAACACTCAATAACACAACATGTATATATACAGTTGTTGTTAAGTGCTGTCGAGTCGGTTCCAACCCATAGAGACCCTACAGTGCCACATCAGAAGTCCTACATCTTAATTGCTAAACCTCCGAGAATTCTGACCCAGTCAAGTTGACATCTTACCCAAGTTATAAACAAGGACCAGATGGAAAGAAGCGTTCCTGTCCCTCTTCCACATCCAGCCTTCCCACCCCACCCAATGAACATGCTTCTGCTGCTGGCATCTGACAGTTGTGTGTGTGTCAAGCTCCTGTTCTGTGCCAGGCACATAGGGAATTAGGCAGAGGCTGGGCCTTGGTCTGTCCATACTTGAAACCCTGGTCCACCATAACTTCAGCGCCTTCAGTGAGCCGTTCGTTAGGTGTTAGGGGCAGCCTTGACTACTCTTCTCATTCTCATATTCACTTTGTCCCAGGCCCAGCCCAGGGCAAACCTGAAACAACTGGTTCTAGTGCCCCAACACATGGAAAAGAGATTGAGCGATGGAGCGGGAGTTTTCCATTCCCTTGATGCCCACCCATATCTGTAGATTGGAGAAGGGTCGATCTAGCTGGATCCAGGGTCCTCAACCACTCAAAAACTGTTCATCTCCTTCCCAGTTCTCTACCATTTATTCCTTACAAGTCCCAACTTTGTTTGTACTCAGTCATGTACGCAGTAAAGATAGTTGATCTTCTATTGACCACTGACTTGTTCCAGTCAATGAGATGAGGTGAAAGTCGGCTAGTTAGGACATTTAGGAAAGATGCTTTTTGTCTTCTCCCTTTCTTCCTACCAGACTTGAGATGTGATTCCTTAAAGTCAGCAGCCATCTTGTGACTGTGAGGATCATAGTGCCACATGAAAGGTACGAGTAGCAAGGTCCAGATCTGGCTCCTTGGTCCTTGCTTGTTAAAGCCACCCTAGAAGGGCTTTGTTCTGTGTAGCTAACACAGTCTCTAACTGATAAAAGATCTGTTAACATGTCTTCATTTATCTGTGCGGATATTCCCTGTTCCTGTGGAGAAACAAGGAGCCCCTGGGTTTTACAAACAGTTAATGTTCAAGTCTACCCAGTGGTATCTCAAGAGAGGTCTGGACATCTACTTTGAGAAACCAGGCACTGAAAACCCAGTGAAGCCCAGTTCTACTGTAACACACATGAGATCTTCATGAGTTGGAATTGACTCAATGGTAGTTGAGTAGGAAGAAACAAGGAAGGTATATTCAATCTTAAGACTAGGCTCTCCTCTTCTCCCTCCTTCCTCCAGGACAGGAAGGGCTCCATGGTTAGCTTGGGGCAAGGTCTCATGTGGCTTTCAGCACAGCCAAGTCCTCAGGCCCCCTCTTGGCTCCATACCAAGGATGCTGGTAAACAAGGTGACTTCCTTGGGTCATAGCATATCAGCCTGCTGCCAGCCTCCAGCAGGGAGAGGTAACAAATGGCATCAAGAGAAGGGCACCAAAGGCTTCAGTGTAAAGTTGGCAGTGGGCATAGCTTCAGTAGTAGTACAGCTTCTGATACATTCAGGTCAGCCTGCCCTTTATGAAGGCTGAGAAGTGCACTTCATTCTTACAAGTCCATCAAAACAATTCAAATAAAGGCCATTTTGGCCATTAAGGATATATAGACTTAATTGTTATAGAAATCAAGGTTGTGAAATGATGTGGGACCCAGCATGCCAGCCTAGGGGTCCTCACTGTGGACAGCCTTTCCTCTCTGTGATCCTGGAGCCCTTGACTTGCTGGTGAGTGTCAGATGTTACCTAAGCAATATGCTCTCTCATCCAGAGAGTTTCCAGAGTAAGTTCCCAACTTGGGGCCAGTGGGCTAGAATTGACTGAAGGCAGTTGTGTTTTGTTTGACCTGCCCTGTTTTGAAATGTTTTCACTTAGTCACCACTTTTCCAAATTGGGGAATTTCACTTAAACATCCAGATTTTGAGTTTATTTGGAAATATCTAAAGATCAGCAACACTGCGCCCTCACTGCCTTTGTGGAGGCAACCAGCAAAACCTTCCTTTAGGCAAGGGCTTTTCAACTTGCCAGTCCCCACCAATTCCTGCTGTTGTTGGGTGCTGCTGGGTCCATTTCAACTTACAGTGACTCCATGTGACAGAGTAGAACTGCCCCCATAGAGTTTTCTTTCAGTAGTTTCGAATTGACAACCTTGAGGTTAGCAGCCCGATTTGTAACCACTATGCTAGCAGAGCTCCTTACAAGGACAGATTATGACAGATAAAGTTGCTCTTTCTCTGATTTTGGCTATAAGAAGGTTGTTTTGTATTTTGTGGGTAGCACAGTAATTTGTTGTGTCTAAGCTTAGACAATATTATAGAGAGCACAGTGACTCTCTAGGATAAGCACTGGACTACAAACCACAAGATCAGTGGTTTGAGCCAACCAGCCAGTCCAAGTGAGAAAAATGAGCTCCGGAAACACATACAGGATAGATATGAGCTGGAAGTGACTTAACAGCACTTAACCACAACAACAAGACACCATTATGCAGTGGCCTTGCTCTGTGTCTTTTATTATGTGTCTCAGAGTTGACCTTGCCTAAGGCTGGTGTTTGATCAGATTGTTTATGCTCCACAGGAGGACAGCTGTGTGCACCAGGCAGCCTCAGTGTCAGGGGCTGCCCTGCTGCCTCAGTTTTCACTTTATGAATGAGGAAATTGTGGCACAGAGAGCTTGTGGTGGATGAAAGAAGTCTGCAAGTTCCTCTCTACACTTCCCTTGAAAGGTGAAATCCTTCTGGTCTTGGGACTCACCTTGATCAGTAGACATGGCAGAAGGGACTTTGTGCCGTGGCCTTCACAGACATACACCCTCCCCTACCACATGCTCCTCAACGCTCCCCCTCGGAGCCCAGCTACAGTACTAGGAGAAATCCAAGGAAGCTATGTGGAGGAAAACCAGGATGTCCCCCTAACAGCCCCAGCTGAGCCCTTGTCAACAGTCAGCAACTGCTGGCTCTTGACTTTCTGAGAAAGTAGAAAGGTTTGATATGGGCACTGTCCAGTGAGGTAGCCACTGGCCCCAAATGGCATTGTCACCTCTTGACATGTGGCTAGTAAGAGTGAGAAACTAAATTTTAAATGTTTTTTATTTTAATTGATTTATATGGAATGATTTTAAATATAAATTTCACTTAAATAAAAATGAAAATTATTTAACCAGCCCTTTTAAACCTGTTCAAGACAGATGGCATGAGGCAGGTCTTGCTCAGACTCCAACAGAAGCCTCCTAGCTAATCTTGCCTGTTTTCTCATCCCGGAAGTCTCTGCTTGCCACTCTGCACAGAGGGAGACCATCAACATACATTAAGAGCATGTCACACCTCTGCCAAAGATCCCAGATCCTCCATGCTGTGCACAGGGTTTGCCGGGTCCCCTCCTCTCTGAACCCCCCACCCCCACCCCCCCATGCTCCTCCTGCACTGGCTAGTGGTCAGGCAAGGATCTCTTCTGGGCCCAAAGAGAGTCCATCTGCCCCTTTCTCTGCTTCTGTGGCCACAGGTGAGATCATTGGCTTCCCAGGCCCAGCACACGAGCCATCACAGTCTGACACACTGACAGATAAGTGGTAGATGCATGTCTTTACTGGTGCACGTTAGTTTGGGCTCTGCCTCTGGTATTTCAAATCCCAGCAACGTCACACATGGTAGACAGGTTTCTGTGGCGCTTCCAGACTAAGATACACTGTGAAGGAGGACCTGACGATCTGCTTCTGAAGACACTGGCCAGCAGAGCATGTCTGGTACAGACCAGAAGATGAGCCCCTCAGATGAGAAGATAGTCAAAATACAACTGGGAAAAAGCTGTCTCCTCAAAGTAGGAGAGAACTTAATGATGTGACCGGAGGAAAGCTTTTGGGATTTTCATTTGCTGATATGGAATGACTCAAAATAAGAAGAAACAGTTGCAAATGTCCATTAGTAACTGGAACATGGAATGTTTAAAGTATAAATCTAGGGAAATTGGAACTTGTCAAAAACAAAACAACCTTGGATATTGTTGTTGTTGTTAAGTGCCGTCAAGTCGGTTCCAACCCATAGCAACCC
>NW_006408885.1:795221-800495 GCF_000296735.1 Chrysochloris asiatica | reverse complement strand
CCACTAGATGGCACCTAACAGCAACAACAATGTGTCTATGAAGAACTTGTACATAGACCAGGAGACAGTTGATCAAACAACAAAAATGGCTTAGAAATGGTGTTTGACCTTCTCTAACGTTACAGTGGAGGAGGAGGAGAATCACCATTAGCATCAGCAAATCTTGTTGGAGTTATGCTTCAAGCCTTCAACCTTTTTCTTATCATCCCTCTCATGGTACTCTCTTCTTCTCTGCTGGTTTCAGTAATTCATTGTAATGAACACACAGAACTCATAGGCCACACAAACCATTTGGGAGCTTATTACAAGGAAATAACAGGCTATCATTCAGAATCAGAAATACTCAGGATACAGTTCTTCAGTCAGGACAGCCTCTTCTTAGCAGTGCCCAAAGGCACATTCAGACCTTTGGATTCTCTTGATCCTTTGGTCTTTGCCCTCAAACAAGTGTTACAAAGTTCTTTTAGCTCTGTAGATAAATGGCCAAAGTCACTCGACTCCACCAGTAAGCCTAGGCCTGGAGATGCTCAGCTCTATCTCTGTGGGTTGGCAAACTTAGCTTCCCCCAATTAAATGCTTGGAGACAACCAACTCTACCAGCAAGTCTCCTGCTTGAAGATACTCAGCTTTCTTGCTCCATAGACCTGAAAGCCCACACTCTGTCTCCTGGTTCTGCTGCCTCTGCTGCCACCAGTTCTCTGCCACTGTTTCTTGCCATCTTTGGTCTCTGGTGTCACAGTGTCTGTCCCCTGGATTGAGGAGGTACAGCAGTAATCTCAGATCTAAAAGACGCACTGTTCTCCAGAGTCTTTTTGATAGTAGTGAGACCCTGCTCTGAGATGGCTTATTTGAAACCTAGGAGCTCTGGTCATGTAATGGTTATGAGTTGCACTGCTAACCTCAAGGTCGGCAGTTTGAAACTAACAGCTGTTCTGTGGGAGAAAGATGAGGCTTTCTGCTCCCATAAAGATTTACAGCCTTGGAAACCCCATGTAGGGTCACTATGAGTCGGAACTGACTCCATGGCATGCCACCACCACCACCAGTGTAATGTTAAAACTAACCAATCACTACATTAGAGTTCTGTCCACCTTATTTGCTTGGTCCCATCCCACAAGTTTTCATGCCCCTAATTTGCATAATTAGCAAGTTATTCAATCCCCTTGGTGGGCCACAAGTCCCTCCTATTTGCATAGTACTACCCAGTCATTTTTGAGCCCTGATGTGGAGCTGTAGGGTAAGTGCTGGATTACTGTTCTCAAGGGTGGCAATTCAAACTCACCAGCCACTCTAAGACACCCTACACAGGGTCACTGTAAATTGTAACTGACTGGATAACACTATAACAGCAGCAAAACAACCCAGTTATTTGATGGAGCCACAAAGACTGTGGCTAGAAAAGCTATATCAAGTAATTCGCTGCACAGAAGAGAGATTTTGTGGTTTAAAATCAGGAAAGGTATGTGTCAGAGTTGTATCCTCTCACCATAATTCTTCAGTCTGTATGCTGGGCAAATAATCTAGAAACTGATTATAAGAAGAATTAGGTATCATGAATGGAGGAGGACTCATTCACAGTCTGCAGACACAACCTTGTTTGCTGACAGTGAAGACTTGAAGTGTGTCTTGATGAAGATCACAGAATATAGTCTTCAGTATGGATAACACGTGAAACAAAACAAAAATCCTTACAACTGGACCAATAAGCAACACCATGATAAATGGAGAAAATACTGACATTGGTAGGATTTCATTCCACAATCCATGCCCATGGAAGCAGCATTCAATAAATTAAACAATGCATTGCACTGGGCCAATCTCCTGCAAAAGACTTAACATGTCAAAAAGCAAAGATGTCACTTTGAAGACTAAGTTGAGCCTGACCCAAGCCATGGTATTTTCAGTCATCTCATATGCATGCAAAAGCTGGACAGTGAATAAGGAAGACTGAAAAAAGAATTGATGCTTTTGAAGTCAGGTGTTGGTGATGAATATTTTACATACCATGGACTGGCAGAGAATGAAGAAATCTATCTGGGAAGACATACAGCCAGAATGTTCCTTAGAAGTGAGGATGGTGAGATTTCATGTCCTGTACTTTGGACATGTTACCAGGAGGGACCAGTCCCTCAAGAAAGATATCATGCTTGGTAAAGTAGAGGGTCGGCAAAAACGAGGAAGACTGTCAAGGAGCTGGATTGACACAACAGCTGCAACCATGGGTTCAATCCTAGCAATGACTGTGAGGCCGGCACAGGACCTGGCAGTGTTTTGTTCTGTTGTACTTAGGGTCTCTATAAGTTGGTGCCTATGTACAACAACACAGAACCGGATCGCACAGCAAGTGGCAACAAGAGTATACATGGAGAAACGTAATAAAGCTAGAATAAGCCATGTTCCTGGCACCGCTGTTTCTCTATTATGGGATGAGACAAGTTATGAAACAACAGGTTTTAGTTAGGAATTTGGTTTAAAATGAACATCTTTGAAGTCCTGGTGGTGCCTAGAACTCGGCCTTCCTACACCCTCTTCATAGAGTGAGAGGAAGCCTGCCTAACGTGGGAGGCAGCAGGACTGTGTTTGAGTGTGAGCTCTGCTCCGGCCTGAGCAGGCACTAGCCTAATTCCATCTCTGACTCCCAGTGTTCCTACTTCTGAAATGAGGAAGTGGGGCATTGACCCAGAAGGAGATGAAGTTGAGCAAGTGGAGAGGGACCAGATCAAGAAGGGTTAAACATCTCAGATGGAATTTGTGGACACTGGTGAAGAATAAACTCATTTAGAAGGATAAACTAGGCACAAGGTGGGAAAGAGATTATAATAGTGACAGAAAGCAGGGAGACGATGGGCGGCCCAGGGAATTTGCAACAAGGTGACACCAGGAGAGATGGGCATCTGTGGGTGGATCTGGAATCAATTTGAGAGTTACATTCTCCAGGACTTGGTGACTGCTTTGATACTTGAGAGGAAGGAGAGAAAGAAGTGAAGGTTGTGTCCAGGTTCTAGGAGATGCCAGAAATCAGGGAAGAAAGGTTTCAGGAAGTCAGAGTTCGACTTTGTGTTGTCTTTGAGGAACCCATGTGTTTCTGGATGGCGTCTGAGACCCTGGGAAGAGGGAACATGTCAGCTATTGGTATGCGCAGCTGTGAAGCAGAGACCCTGGGCTGGAGTCTGAAGACCTGTACAGGTGAGGCAGAGCCCCTTAGAGATGGAGAAGACCATAGTTGTGTAACTAACTGCGTAAAACAGAAGGAAGTTTGTTGGCACCATGCTGCTGTGTTGAGAGGTTATTGAATGAGACATTGAAGGAGTGATTGCATATGAGAGAAGTGGGCCTTGTCGACCAGAGGCATAAATGGCATGCAACTGGAATGCACTCTGTCAGACAGTGGCATTGATTTCTGTCTGTCCTTATTGACTATGACATTGTGAACAGTTTTGCAGTGTGGAACTGTAACAGTGGGACAGACGTGTCTAACTGTCCTTCAGGATGATTCTCTTTAGGCAGCTTCCAGTGGACTGGGAAATCAAAAGCAGAGGCAGACCGTCCTTTCTTGTCAATAAACCAGCCATCAGTGGGCACCAAATGATGTCAAGGGAACCAGAAAGCAATGCAGCGAATGCAGCACTAAGCAGAGAATTGAACAATTGTTTGCAGCTAGTGCAAGGTACGTGTTGTCCCATGTTTTCAAAAGTTTCACTCAAGAAAAGAAAATTGCTAAAACACAGGGATTTTTTCCATGCCTCAGCCCACATTATCCTACCACCAGAGTCCATTGAAGCATATGTGTCCACATACTACGTACTGAAATCCCGTAGCATTAACAAACATTTTAAAACAGTGATGCAGCATACGTCCCATTAGTGAAAGTATTATATCTACAAAATCATACAAACATAAATAATTTGGTAAAGAAAGGGATAGCTTTGGTTTTACCCATTTAAAAATGTTTCTGAAGATACTGTCATTTTTGAAAAACAAGAGGGAAAACCCATCCTTATTGCCGCCAGCTTTTTTTTTCTCATTAAAAATTATTTTTGATGACTAATCACCTGCTCATGATTTAAAACAAAATCAAGTAGTATCAAAGAGAGCGACATGCCAAGCAGAAGTCTCGTTCTCCACCCCACTTCAGAAGCCGCCTCACGTACTAATGGTTTCTTGTGTGTCTTTGAAGACACTTTCTAAGAATTTGAAAATACTTGCACACATGTGTGCTTTTCCTTCGTACACAAATAGGATCCGTCTGTACCATGTTCTGTGGCTTGATTGCTCCTAACAATGTTTTCTTAATTGAGACATACATAAAATTAATCAAATTGAAAGTGTCTATTCACTATTCACTATGGTATCACAACTATCACCACCATGAATGGATTCCAGAACATTTCCATCCCCGCCAAGGAAACTCGGGACCCAATAGCAGTCATTCTGTTCCCCCCTACCCACAGCTCCTGATAAACCAATAATCTATATCATACACATTTCCCAATTCTGG
This sequence comes from Chrysochloris asiatica, assembly GCF_000296735.1. Taxonomy (NCBI): domain Eukaryota; kingdom Metazoa; phylum Chordata; class Mammalia; order Afrosoricida; family Chrysochloridae; genus Chrysochloris; species Chrysochloris asiatica. The sequence continues at coordinate 795,997 of NW_006408885.1, read as the reverse complement.
ACATTTCATATAAATGGAATTATTTAAGATGTGATCTTTTGTGTCTGGTTTATTTTACTTAGGATGTTGTTGTTGTTGAGTGCTGTGGAGTCGGTTCCAACTCATACTGACCCTGTATAGGGTTTCCAAGGAGCAGCTAGTGGACTTCAACTGCTGACCTTGCATTTCAAAGCCAATATTGTGGTCAAGTCTGCATAATATTCCTGATATATATAGTCCTGGTGTGGCACTGTGGGTTAATGTGCTAGACTGTAAAGCCATTTGAACTGCAAAGTTGGTGGTTCAATTTCACCAGCTGCTCCTCGCAAACCCTATACAGGATTGCTATGAGTTGGAGTCTACTCGACAGCAGTTAACAACAACAATATATATATATATATACCACTTTTGTTGCCTATCCATTAGTTGATGATTATTGGGTTGTTCCCACTTCTTGGCTATTATGAATAAAGTTATTAACGAACATTTCTCTACAAGTTTTTGTATGGACATATGATTTAATTTATTTTGGGTATATACCTAGGAGTGGAATTGTGGGTCATATGGTAACTCTATGGTTAACTTTTAAGGAACTGCCAGACTGTTTTACACAGTGACTGTGCCATTTTATTAATCCTGTGGTGAGGATTTTTGTTTTCTTTACATTGAGATGTAATCCATACCAAAGGCTGTGCTCTTTTATCTTCATCAGTAAATGTTTTAAGTCCTCTTCACTTTCAGCAAGCAAGGTTGTATCTTCAACGGAGAAAAGATTGAAGTTGTCAAGGACATCATTC
>NW_006408885.1:793456-795121 GCF_000296735.1 Chrysochloris asiatica | reverse complement strand
CTTTTTCTCTGACCCTCCACCTTACCAAACATGATATCCTTCTCCAGCGACTGGTCTCTCCTGACAATATATCAAAAGTATGAGAGACAAGTTTGGCCATCTTGGCCTCTAAGGAGCACTCTGGCTGCACTTCTTCCAAAACGGTTTATTGGTTCTTTTGGCAGCCCATGGCACTTTCAGTATTCTCCTCCAACATCGTAACTCAAAGGCATCAATTCTTCTACCGTCTTCCTTATTCACTGACCAGCTTTCGCATGCATACGAGGTTATTGAAAATACCATGGCTTGGGTCAGGCGCACGATTATCCTCAAGCTGACATCTTTGCTCTTCAACACTTTAAAAAGGTCTTGTGCAGCAGATTTGCCTAATGCAATATGTCGTCTGATTTCTTGACTGCTGCTTCCGTAAGTGTTGATCCAAAAATACCACTGAGATGGCAGATCAGGTAGATGTTCAGTGAGGAGCTCCATCACAAACAACACAGAATACTGGACCAGGCAGACTCAGGGGATGGTGCTAGAACTCTGAACCACATATAAAGGAATATTTAGAAGCCTGGAAGGCTTACAGCTAGGGGAATTTGTAGCAGAATCAAGAAATCCATTGCTTTCTAATTCAAGATGCTCAGCTACTCCAGGAGCCGCCATCTTGGGAGAGACCAAATGGGGAAGGATCAAAACAGCCATGAACACCTGACAGAACCACAGCGATACAGGTGTGGACATTCATTCTTTTGGTATCTGTTCATTGGTCTCTTGCTGTCTGCACACCTCCATTCTGGTGACTAGAGGGGATGCCTGAGCGAATGGACACCCTACCCCAACCCCTGGAGGGTTCTACTACGCATGCGCACAGATCTCCTTGAAATTTTAAGTGACACTTTCCATTTAAAACCAAACAACCACCACTTGTCTGTCAGTTTGTCGTACTGTGGTGATTTGTGCGTTGCTGTGATTCTGAAAGCTATGCCACCAGTATTTTAAATACCAGCAGAGTCACCCATGGTGAACAGATTTCAGATGAGCTTCCAGACAAAGACAGACTAGGAAGGAAGAGTGACAAACTACTTCCGAATATTTAGTCACTGAAAACCTAATGAATAGCAGAGAAAAACTGTCAGATATAGTGCCGGGAAATAAGCCCCTCAGGTTGGAAGGCCCTCAAAATGCGACTGTGGAAGACCTGCCTCCTCAAAGTAGAGTTGACTGTGATAATGCGAATGGAGTAAAGTCCGTGGGAGAAAAGCCCATGGGACCTTCATTTGCTGATGGGACACAACTCAAAATGAAGAGAAATAGCAGTAAACAACCTTTGAAAATTGGAACATGGAATGTGTGAAGTATGAATCTGGGAAAATTGGAAGTTGTCAAAACTGAAATGGAACACATAAACATCGATATCTTAGGCGTTAGTGAACTGAAATGGACTCGTATTGGCCATTTTGAATCTGACAACCACATGGTTTACTATGTCGAGAATGACAAATTGAAGAGGAATGGTGTTGCATTTATTGTCAAAAAGAACATACCCAGATCAGTCACGAGGTACAACGCTGTCTGTGATAGGATAATATCCACGTGCCTACAGAGAAGCCCAGTTAATACCACTATTATTCAAATTTACTCACCAACTACTAAAGCCAGTGAGGATGAAAAAGAATTCTA
>NW_006408885.1:791311-793321 GCF_000296735.1 Chrysochloris asiatica | reverse complement strand
GTTGTATCCTTTCACCATATTTATTTAATCTGTATGCTGAGCAAATAATTCCAGACACTGGATTACATGGAAAAAGAACATGGCATCAGCTTTGGAGGAGGACTCATTAACAACTTGCAATATGCAGATGACACAACCTTGCTTGCTGAAAGTGAAGAGGACTTGAAATACTTACTAATGAAGATCAAAGATCACAGCCTTCAGTATGGATTGCACCTCAATGTAAAGAAACCAAAAATGCTCAAACAGAAACAATAACAGCATGATGAATAGAGAAAAGATTGAAGTTGTCAAAACTTCATTTTTCTTGCAGCTGTCACAAAATCAAGTGATGCATTACGTTAGACAGATCTGCAGCAAAAGACTTCTTTAAAGTGTTAGAAAACAAAGATATCAGTTTGAGGACTAAGATGCACGTGACCCAAGCCATGTTATTTTCAATAGCCTTATGTTGTTGTTAGGTGCTGTTGAGATTTTTCTGGCCTAACACTGCCTGGTCCTGTGCCATCCTCACAATTGTTGCTACACTTGAGTCCATTAATGCAATCACCATGCCAATTCATCTCTATGAGTGTCTCCCTCTTTTTCTCTGTCCCTCCACTTTACCAAGCGTGATGTCTTTCCCCAGGGACTGGTCCCTCCTGATGTTTTGCCCAAAGTATGAGCGATGAGGCCTGCCCATCTTGGCTTCTAAGAGCCATTCTGGTTATACTTCTTCCAACACAGATTTTTTTTTTTTTTGGTCTTCTAGTAGTCCGTGGTACCTTTAATGTTATTGTCTAGCACAACTCAAATACATCAATTCTTCTATGGTCTTTCTTATTCACTAATATGTGAATTATGTCCAACTTTCACATACATATGAAACTACTGAAAATACCATGGCTTGGATCAGGCTCACTTTAGTCCTCAAACTGACATCTTTGCTCTTCAACACTTTAAAAAGGTCTTGTGCCGTAGATTTCTTAATGTGATGCGTTGTTTGATTTCTTGACTGCTGTTTCCATGAGTGACAATTGTTGATCCAAGCAAAGTGAAGTCTTCGATAACTTCATTTTTTTTCTCCATTTATCATCTTATTTATTGGTCCAGTGGTGAGGATTTTTGTTTTCTTTATATTTAGGTGAAACCCATTTTGAAGGCTATGGTCTTTGATCTTCATCAATAATTATTTTAAATCTTTTTCATTTTCAGCAAGCAAGATTGTATCATCTACATGTCTCAGGTTGTTAATGAGCCTTCCTCCAATCTTGATGCCATGTTCTTCATATATAATCCAGCTTCTTGGGTTATTTGCTCAACATACAGACTGAATAAGTATGGTGAAAGAACACAACCATGGCATACACCTTTCCTGATTTAAAACCATTCAGTGTCCCCTTGTTCTATCTGAATTACTGCCTCTTTGTCTATGTACGGGTTCCTTGTGAGCACAATGAAGTGTTCCAGAATACTTATTCTGCACAATGCTGCCCTTAGCTTGTCATGATCCACACAATCGAGAGCATTTGTGTAGTCAATAAAGCACAGGTAAACATCCTTCTGGTATTCTTTGCTTTCAGCTAAGATCCATTGACATCAGCAATGATATCCCTCATTCCTTGTTCTTTTCTGAATATGTTTGAACCTCTGGCAGTTTCCTGTCAATGTGCTATTGCAGCTGTTTTTAAATTATCTTTAGCAACATTTTGTTTGCATGTGATATTCATGATATTGTTTAATGATTTCCATATTCTGTTGGGTCACCTCTCTTTGGAATGGGGACAAATATGGGTTCTCTTTCAATCAGTTGGCCAGGTAGCTGTCTTCCAAATTTCTTGGCATAGATGAGTGGCTCAAGCGCTGCATCACTTTGCTGAAAGATTTAAATTTGTATTCCATCAATTCCCAGAGTCTTGTTTTTCATCAATGATTTAAGTGTACTTTGAACTTCTTCCTTCAGTACCATTGGCTCTTGGTCATAATGGTATCTCTTTTTTTTTTTTTTTCATGTTTTATTGTGAATTATAT
>NW_006408885.1:763364-790531 GCF_000296735.1 Chrysochloris asiatica | reverse complement strand
TTCATCAGGGCCAGGTCACGTGGGTACCATCTGCAAGTGTGGGTGTTCTTGTGCGTATGCCCTCTCTTCCTATCAGCTGGTAGCTTCACTCTCCACTCTAGTCCTCTGTGGCCACGCTGCTGACTCTGGGCCCAGGAGTCCCCAGGTCTCCCCACACTGCTGGCATAATGGTATCTCTTGAAATGACTGAACATTGACCTTTTCTTTTTGGTACCGTGACTCTGTGTATTCCTTTCATCTTCTTTGGATGCTCTCTGCATCATTCAGTAGTCTCATACGCATGTGGAAATTGGATAGTGAATAAGGAAGACCGGAGAAGACCTGATGGATTTGAGTTTTCGTTTTGTCAAAATCTTGAAAGTACCATGAACTGCCAATAAGAACAAACAAACCTATGTTGAAAGAAGTGCAGCCAGAGTGCTCCTTAGAAGCCTGGATGGGGAGACTTTGTCTCTCATTCTTTTGACATTATTTATCAGGAGAGGCCAGTCCCTAGAGAAGTATATCAAGCTTGGAAAAGTGTGGGGTCAATGAAAACAAGGAACAATTACAAGGATGGTGCAGGACCAGGCAGTGTTTTGATCTGTTGTCCAGAAAAATTGCTGTGAGTAGGAACCCACTGTGTGCCTCCTCAAAACAATAACAACAGGGAGTGATCCTTAAGGGGGTGTGCACATAATTAGTTTTGCATAAAAGCCTACCCTGTATAGACTATATTGTGTATAAGGGAGTGGGGTGTAAAGGAGACTGAAGATTTGTTACAAAATGTTATTTGTTGTATATTGGCGCTAGGGATGATGTAAGGAAGTGGAGGGGCTCTAGCTTCAATCTGAAAGTGTCGGTGTGGGGGAGGCAGAGGAACAACTGAATTCAAGTAGCAATAAGTAATTCAGCTCGTTGCTGTGTGAGGCTGTGTGAAACTTAGTGGGAGTTATTTAGAAATGTAGACAGTGGTCTGATCAGGGAGGTCCTGGGTTCTACGAGGTGAGGTATGTTAGTTTGCGATTAGTGGGCTACCTGGAGATGGTTGCAGATAGTGGTTACTCTGTTCTAATCCTAACTATTCCTGGCTGGGTGACTTTGAGTACTCAATCTCTGGGTAGCTCAGTTTCTCCATCTCTAAACGTTTATGTGAGGGTAAAGATTGGTTTAGTAAACGCTTAAGAGATGTTGACTGTTATGTGCAGTGAAATCAGTTCAGACTTTTGTTGTTGTGTGCCCACATAGCGTCCCTGTACAGGGTTAGGAAGGCTTTAAATCTTGACGGGAGCAGAAAGCCTCATCTTGCTCCTGCGGAACATCTGGTAGTTTCGAACTGCTGACCTTCCAGTTCGCAGCCCGATTCGTAACCACTACGCTACCAGAGCTTCTTGAAGATTGGTTTAGTAAACGCTTAAGAGATGTTGGCTGTTATGTGCACTAGAATCATGTTCAGACTCTTAGTGAGCCTGTATTCGGAGGCTGTAAACCTTTACGGAGCAGTAAGATGAGGCTTTCTCTCCCAGTTCCACTGGTAGTTTTGAACTGCTGACCTGGAGATTAGAAGACCGACTCGTAACCACTACGCTACCACAGTCTGCATTTGTTACAGTCTGTACTTGTTTTTACGTGCTGTGGAGTCGGTTCCGACTCATAGTGACCTTGTACAGGGTTTCCGAGGCTGTAAATCTTTACGGGAGCAGACCACCTCATCTTTCTCCCGCGGAACCGCTGGTGGTTTCGAACTGCTGATCTTGAGGTTGGCAGCCCTACTCGTAACCACTACAGAGCTCCTTGTTGTTGTTGTTAAGTGCCGTGGAGTCGGTTCCGACTCATATCGACCCTGCACAGGGTTTCCGAGGCTGTAAATCTTTACGGGAGCAGAACGCCTCATCTTTCTCCCGCGGAACCGCTGCTGACCTTGTGGTTCACAGCCCGATTCGTAACCGCTACGCTACCAGAGCTCCTTACTGGGCTGGAAATATAAAATCACACTGGCTTCCTTCCCAATGCAGGGAAGAAAGGAAGCTCACATCCAACAGACCTCGCGCTCCGTGCCCTGGGCTGACGCGCATGCTCAACTCTCCGGTCAGGCTTGGATTCCATACCGGGCTTTGGCGCCAACCTCGAGGATCTTCCGCACATCCTGGGAGGAGCAGCCTCACGCTTCCGTGCCAGCTCTGGAGTCCATCGCCGCTAGAGGGGCCCGAAGATGGATACCCGGGGGCTGCCAGCTGCCCGGGTTTCGCGTGGAGGCTCGCACAGCGGCCCCGGCCCTACCCCTGGCTGGTTTCGTCGGCTCAGCCCGGGTCCCTCACGCCGCCGGCTGCTGTTGCTGTGCGGCCCGGAAGATGGCGGGTGTGGGCTGCGGCGCGAGCAGGCCCCGGCGGGCCCGGAGTTGAACCCGCCGGCACCGGAGGAGTCCGCCGGCGATGGCTCCTTCGTGGTGCTGCTGGAGGTGGCGCGCGGTGCCCCCGAGGCTCCTGAGAAGGCGCGGGGCGGGCGCAGCGTGGGTCCTGCAGGCCGCTCCGGGCAGGGCCCCAGCGGCCTGGCCACCACCCCCAGCCCAGCCTCGGCCTTGGCGGGCGCTGTTTCCGTCGCAGGTCAGGACCTGCTGGTGCGCCTTGACAACGGCGTCTTCACGCTGGCCTCGCCACCACCGCCTCCCGGGAGCCCGCCTACTCCGCCCGGCGCCCCTATCGGGGCATCGAGTCTGGACACCTTGAATGCAGCCGAGGGCCGCCGCGGGAGATCGGGCGCGCCAGGCTACAGCTGCCCGGAGCCGCAGTGCTCCCAAGCCTTTGCCAGGAAGCACCAGCTCAAGGTGCACCTGCTGACGCACGGGGGCAGCCAGGGCCGGCGACCCTTCAAGTGCCCGCTGGACGGCTGCGGCTGGGCCTTCACCACCTCCTACAAGCTCAAGCGGCACCTGCAGTCACACGACAAGCTGCGGCCCTTCAGCTGTCCGGTGGACGCCTGCGGCAAGAAGTTCACCACCATCTACAACCTCAAGGCGCACATGAAGGGGCACGAACAGGAGAACTTGTTCAAGTGCGAGGTGTGCGCCGAGCGCTTCCCCACGCACGCCAAGCTCAGTTCCCATCAGCGCAGCCATTTCGAGCCGGAGAGACCCTACAAGTGTGATTTTCCCGGTAACCAAGCGCCTTGGCCGGTGGGGGTGGACCCGGGAGGGGCTCCTAGGGCTTGCGGAGTGCTGGGTGCTGCGGGGTGCCTCTGCTTGCCTCCTGGTGCTCAGCGCCATCACGGTGGAGAGTCGGCTGGCTACCAAATGCAGGTGTGCGGGGCGGAAATACATCCACCCCTTTGTTGTCTCCGCATTATTTCAGCTGACAACATTTGAAAACGTAATTGTGTGGGCACATGACTGTGAGGTAGGGACAAATCATCCCAGCGCTCTTTCCCCAGCTGCTGTTACTTGGAAAAACTAATGCCTCTGCCCTTGACTGCTGAATCTATTTCCCACCTTATAAGTGCACACGGGGTCAGGACAGAGGTGAAGGAGTTGACACGGTGTGGGGCGCTGCAGGTTTTGTGCTTTGTATATGTTTCCTTTTAGCAGACTTTATTTTGTAGAGCAATTTCAGGTTAAAGAGATTGGCGTATTTTTTAAGGGTTATGGTTAGGCCTAGGTTAGGGCTAGGAGTAAGACTTGATCTAGCTCGGGGGTCACAGTGAGGTTTATTTATTTGATCTCTTCATTTGGAAGTTCTGTAACTGCTCGAGTCCCTCTTTCTAATTTTGAGTTTTTGTTGTTGTAAACTGCTAACTCTGGTTCCCTGTTTCCTCCCTTGTGTGTATGTTTGTTTTACTTTTGAGTACTTCTGTATCTGGGTTGAGTTCTCAGTGGTGTTATGTATGTTAAGTCTCTGGTTGTTGTCTGCCTTTGTTGGTTCTGTGTCCAAAGAATTCCTTTAGTATTTTTTGTAAAGTTGATCTGGTTTTTACAAACTATGTTAATTTCTGTATCTTTGTAAATAACCTACCTCATTTCACCATCATATTTGATGGACATTTTTGCTGGAGATATGGTTCTTGGATGGCTTTTGTTTTATATATGTCGTCCCACTGTCTTCTTGCCTGAGAAATCAGACCTTAGTCTTATTAGTTCTCCCCAGCAATCTGCTCTCAAGATTCTTTCCTTGTCTTTAATTTTGAAGAATTTGATTAATCATGTCTTGATGATTTTCTTTTGGGGTCTGTCCTGTTTGGAGTTTGCTCAGCTTCTGAATACTTCTCATCTTCCATAATGTTAGGAAAGTTTTTCCCCAACAACTTGTTGACTTTTTGTTTGTTTGTTTGTTTTTTTTGGTCTCTTCCTGCTCTAGGATTCCAATCATAGGTAGGTTTTTCCTCTTGATGGTGTCCCACATAGTTCTTAGGCTTTGTACTGATTTTCTTCTTCTTTTTTCTAATTATTCTTCTCTTGTTATTGTTAAGTGCCATTGAGTCCATTCTGGCTTACAGCCACCCTGTGTAGGATTTCCGAGGAGCAGCTAGTGGGTCTGAACTGCTGACCTTGTGGTTCGCATTCCGGTACTACAAGTGCCACACCAAAAATCCTCTAGCAGATGAATATTGAAAGATTTGTCTTCAAGTTTACGTTTCCACTGATTCAATTCTACTTCTTTGCCTTTTCAATGTATTACCTATTTCTAAAATTGTAGTATTAATCTTCTGGATTTATATTTGATGTTTTTGTATGGTTTCTGGTTTTTAATTTATTTTGTCAGTTTGTTCTAGTTTTCTTGACTTCTTCTAAAGTTTGTTTTCCTATCTTTCATTTGCAGCTTTCTCAATCACTCTCTCAATCTGTTGAAGGTACCTAAGGAATTCTTTTGAATTCCTATTAGGTAGTTTCAGTACCATTTCTAATGTATTTTCTGACTCTGTTTTGATCATTTGTTTGAGCCACTCTGTCTTGGTTCTTCATGTAAGATGAAATTGTCTCGGAGACATTGTGGTGTTGTCGTATCTAGATTTAACTGATGGTTCTGTGTTGGTGTGCTCTTAGGCACTCATCCCCTGTTTAGCATTACTCTGTTCCCTGCTTTTGTAGTGAAGTTCAGGGTGGGTTTGTTGACCAACAGTAATCAGCAGCCAGTATCAAACAGTGAGTAAGTGTCACTTGCCCAATGATTGGAGCTTTAGGGGGACACAGTTGTGACTGGGTTGTATGGGTACCGTTGCTGTCGCCCCAAAACAGACAGCAGCAATGAAAGATCAATGAGGTGAAATTTATGAGCCTGTAGACTAGATGGTGTTATGCCTGATTCCAGACCCCAGGCAGAGTAGAGGCTGCTCAGGAGGGTGTGCTGTTAACCTCTGGGCGGGTCTCACCCTGGCCCCCAGGAGGGTGTGGGGAGCAAGGGATAACCATGTCCCTCTCCTTGCCATCTCACTCCCTATCAGCCTCCAGTGTGTGTCCAGGCCTCTGTCTGCAAAAGCTCAAGATGGCTGCACTGCACCCACCAGTCTGTCTCCTTTCTCACCAGTTCAGCTCAGCTTCCTCCCAGTCTGCACTCAGTCCTATTCTCTGATGCTCAGGGTTCCAGGATCACTATCCATAGCCGTTTCATTTAACTTTCCATGTCCTTGTTTCAGAGGGTTTGCTCAGCTTGTCTGCCTACTCTACCATGTTGCAGCAGCCCATAACAGAGAGTTTTTACAGAAAATACACAGAATTCACATGTACTTTTGCTTAACTTTAATCTTCATGGTTTTGTGAGGTTTTAAAAATATCGTCCTTTTACAGATGAAGGAATTGAGGCCTAGCAATGTGGATAAGGACTTTCGGTGTGGCGCTGTAGGATAAGTGCAGGACCGCAAGGTCGGTTTGAACCTCAAGGTCGGTGGTTCAAACTCAATAGTTGCTCTTCGGAAACCCTATATTGGGTCGCTGTGAGTCAGAACCGACTCGAAGGCACTTAACAACAACAGCAACAATGTGGATAGGAACTTTGCCCGGTCTTCGTACTCTTGTATTTGCCTGTAGCCCTGGGGATGGATGTAAGACACCAGGGCAGTCAGGCTTCTGTGGAAGCTGCAGAATGGTGCTCCTCCGGGGAGGCAGAGAAGATTCCTGACTGGAAAGCTACAAAGTCTGGAGCAGGAGCAGGAGACAGGAGGATGATTGACTCTGGGAAGGAGAGTGGAGAGCAAGGCAGGCCAGTGAAACTGCAGAGCCCCTTGTAGAATGTAGTCTGGGGTAGGGGGTGGGAAGTGAAGTTGGAAGGGTGCCAGAGGGCTGAGTAGATGGTAGGGGACCTCCCAACCCCCATCTGTTTAAAATGACAAACTCAGGCATGCACCTCAGGCCTTGACTGTATACATTCACGAAGACCTGGTTTGGTGCTGTAGGATAAGCAGTGGACTTTAAGGTGGGTTTTAGCCTTCCAGCCACGACTGAAGCAGGGTCAGTCAGAAGTGACTCGCCGACACTTAACAACAATTGTATTTACTCTCCTAATGTATACATCATATCTACAGGTATTTCAAAGGGTGAAATGAAAATATTAACAGGAGCTAATACTTCCTTCCCACTTGCCTGTGCACTGCCTCTTGCGTGCATCCTTCCTTGTGGTGTACCTGGCCACTGATTTCAAAACTTTTTTTAATCAGAGTCATACATTCTTGTGGAAACCTGAGAGTGGCTATAACCTCTCTCCCAAATAAAATTTTAGAGCATTCTTCTTTGTGTAATTCTGGGAGGACCCGATCTCTACTCTTGCATGAGTCCCCTGTAGGTTTTTACTGTTGCATTCTCCTTGCTCCCTTCATCTCACCTTTGCTAACCTCCCTGTCACCCACATTAACATGTGTCCACCCTCTAGACCATGATCAACCCCCCCAACAATCATACATTATTTCTTTTATTAAGAAAACTGTATCTTTTAATTCCATTTCTCCACAGAATTTTTGAAGCCTCCCTGCATATCTGTTTGGTGATTTACAGGCATAGTGGTAATTTGTTAAAGGCTCTGAGAAGAGCTACAGCGAGGAAACCTGTTAAAACCTGTCTTTCAACCTAGTAATTTTCACCCTGTTTGAGCACTGAATATTTGTCAAAGGAGAGCTGTTGTGGGGGATCTGAGAATTGGTGAAGTGGGCCTATTAGATTGGTGGCTCAGTCTGGGACATTGAAGATGGAGGCGGTGCAAGGTAGTCAGTGAAGATTATTCTCCTTTGACAAAGTGATGAACCCACAGCAAAAGGGCTAAAAGGAAAAAGAAGCCATATAGCTTAGGAGGTGGTGGCAGCTAAGTACAATGCAAGTACAGCCCTGAGGTACTGTATTACAGTGGTTTGTGGCCCTCCAAAGCTGAGCCTCCCCAGACTGCAGGCGCTCTGGGTTTACTTGGGTATATCATGAGCAGTACTGACATGGGAGATACTTGGATGTGTGCAGGATCTGGACTATAAATTGGCTAGTAAATGGCAGTGGTGGGGGACTATCTCTTGATCACAGGCTCCAGCTTGATCAGAGGTGGCCCGCCTGTGCCTGTTGGCTGTCATCAGCCACTCCTGCTTTAGTTAGCAAAGGCCAGCATTAAAGGCCATGTTTTTTAAGAGCTGCATCTGAAGGAAGCATTGTAACTAGCACTGACTGATGTATGATTTGGCCATACCAGTGAGCAGAGTTTGTTTTTCCTTTGTTCAGGCTGTGAGAAGACATTTATCACAGTGAGTGCCCTCTTCTCCCATAATCGAGCCCATTTCAGGGAGCAAGAACTCTTCTCTTGTTCCTTTCCGGGATGCAGCAAACAATACGACAAAGCCTGTAGGCTGAAAATTCACCTAAGAAGTCATACAGGTAAATAAGCTAGAGAATACAATGGCATTTGGACACAAGATTTGTTTCTGTAGTTAAAATAATGTGTCTTTTTGTCTTCTCTAAGGTGAAAGACCTTTTGTTTGTGACTCTGATAGTTGTGGTTGGACCTTCACCAGCATGTCTAAACTCCTAAGGCACAAAAGGTAATCTTTATATATTGGTATATATTATCAGTTTTGAAAATGAATGATTTGTCAGTGGCACAAACCTATGGATTGCTAGTGTTTTCTTTTTAAAAAAAAATACTTTATTGTGTTTAAGGTGATAGATTGCACTTTAAAGTTGGTTCCCATTTAACAATTTCTATGCAGATTTTTTGATGATATTGGTTGCATTTCTTATGTTGTTGTTGTTAAGTGCTATCGAGTCAGTTCTGACCCATAGCGACCTTCTAGAGGGTTTCCAAGGAGCAACTGGTGAGCTTGAACCACCAACCTTGTGGTTCAAACTGACAACATTTCTTATAATGTGTCATTATTCTCATTCATTTTGTTCTGGTTGAATTTTCAGTACTCAAGTTTCCCTGTTGCTATTTTCATTGGCCATTGTTTTTACAAGTAGCGTGCCAGGTCTTCCTTTCTAGACTGTCTAGTTGGGAAGCTCCATTTGAAACCTGTCCACCATGGATGACCCTGTTGGTATTTACAATACTGGTGACATAGTTTCCAGCATCACAGCAACACGTAAGCCACCACAGTACAACATACTGACAGACAAGTGTTGGTTAGAAGCAAGGATGGCAGGGCTGTCTTTGGACTTGTTATCAAGAGTGACCAGTCCCTGGAAGAAGACGTGATTGTTAAAGTGGTAGATCAGTGAAAAAGAGGAGACTCCTCCATGACATGGATCGGTGTAGAGGTTGGAACAGTGGGTTCAGATATAGCAATGATTGTGAGGTTCAAACGACTTAATAGATGGCTCTTTATAGAAAAGGAGAAAATGTAGAACAGAACTCATAGTGTCCCTGGGAGTCCTGGTTTGATGCTGTGGGTTAATGTGCTGGATTGAAAAGTGGCTTTGAACTGCAAGGTTGGTGGATCAAGCTCACCAGCTGCTCCTAGGAAACCCTATACAGGGTCGCTGTGGGTCCGAACCGACTTGACAGCACTTAACAACAAGAACAAATGTGTCCCCAGAATCCTGGTGTGGTGCCATAGGATAAGTGCTCGAACTCAAGGTCAGTTTGAACTGCATGGTCAGTGGTTCAAACTCACCAACTGCTCCTTGGAAACTCTATACAGGGTTGTTGTGAGCAGGAACCTTGGATAGAGTTGACAGTACACAACAACAACTCAATGTGTCCCTGATCAGAACAGTCGCTGGTAGTAGCTGGGTACCATTCTGTTCTTGTCTCAGGGTTGATGAGGCCATGGTTCATGTGGACTGTTAGGCCTGTGGCGCTGTTGGTTAATGTGCTGCAGTGCAAAATCAGTTTGAATCTCAAGGTTGGCAGTTCAAGCTACTCATTGGAAACCCTATGTGGGGTCACTATGAGTTGGAACTGACTCGATGACACTTAACAACAGCAACATTGAGCCTGTAAATTACTTTCTTCTCTGAGTCTTTAGTTTCCGTCTTTCTTTTTTGCTCTACATGAGTAAGATACCAGTAGTTGTACATTAGATGGCCACTCACAAGATCCCTAGGCAATACTCACCACACTGAGATGTGGAACATACACTTTATGGCATTAAATGAGTTGTCCCGCAAGACAGTTGTCCTAACTCTTGAAACCAGGTGTTTATATATGTCTAGGATGGTTCCGTATCTCTGCCCTCTGTGGTTTATTATATATTTGGATACATGTGCATGCACACACATACTTGTATGTATATATGATATGCCTGTGCATACTCCTGTCTGTTCATACATCTGTACTCACATATTGCTATAATATCATAGAAATCTCTTAAACAAAAGTATCAAAAGTGTGAAGATGGATGTGTTTCTAGACATTTCCATCTAAAGTCTGTGCACTTTGGAGAGCTGTTTCCATTTCTAACTCTTCCCCTGAAGAATCCTGTCCTCTTTGATTTGTTGTTGTTAGGTGCCATTGAGTGGGTTCCTACTGAACTTGTGTACAACAGAACACATCACTGCCCAGTTCTGTGTTTGAGCCCATTTTGTAGTTACTGTGCCGGTCCATGTCCTTGAGGCTTTTCTTCTTTTTCAGTGACCTTCTTTTCCATATGCTAAATATGTGAGATGAAGTTTGACCATCTTGCATCAAAGGACATTCGGGCTGTACTCTTCAAAGATGAACTTGTTTGTTGTTCTGACAGTGCGTGGTAATTTCAGTATTCTTCACCAGTGCCACAATTCAAATGCATCAATTCTCTAATCTTCCTTATTCACAGTCTAGCTTTCACATGCATATGAGGTGATTGAAAATATCCTGCCTTGCATCAGGCACACCTTAGTTCTCAACTTTTTAAAGAGGTCTCTTGCAGCAGATTTTTCCAATGCAGTGTGCCTTTGATTTCTGGACTGCTGCTCTCTGTAAATCAAGGATGAATTATACCATGCCAAATGACATCCTTACCTACTCAGACTGTATTCCTTTCAATGTTCTTTGAGTTTGGAGAACAGAAAAGAAAGAAGCCTGTAGGTGCAAGATCAAGGCTGTAGTGTGGATGGGGTATGGTTTCCCAAGGAAATTCCCCTAAGGCCTTACCGTTGAAGAATGAGCGAGTCCATTGTTAAGATGGAAAAAACTTGATGCAGCTGTTTCACCAGCGCACTTTGCAGTTTTCTTAAAACTTCTTCCTACTGAGCCCATATGATTGTCCTGTGTCCTTCGAGGAAATCAATCAAGATGACTCCTTAAGAGTCCAAAAAAACAAAATAGTAACAGTTGCCGTAATTTTGAGCTGATCTCTCTCTCTACTTTGAATTAATCTGTGAGGCCTTCCCAACCTTCCTTAAAATACTTGATCCATCTAGAAACTTGTTTTATGTGGGGCAGCATTCCTGTAAACTTGTAAAGCTTCCGTGACTTGGGAAGATGTCCACTTGAGTTTTGTTTAAAAATCCCCCCTCCCCCCAACCTCTCATGGCACAGAAAATATCCATTTTATTTGAAGGCACCCTACTGAGACTAAGACTAGTGTTATTACTGAGAGAATTTGTCTGCTGATCTTAGGGAACATGCCTAAACACATCAGAACACTAGGTTAAGCCTCGGACTGTGAACCACAAGATCAGCAGTTCAAACCCCTCAACTGCTCCACAGGAGAAAGATGCGGCTGTCTGCACCTATCTGACAGTCTTGAAGCCCTGTATGTGCTGGCAGTGAGTAGGTTTGGTTTGGTTTGTGTCATACAGAGAGACACATAGTGATCCGGCTCCTTTGTAGCACTCAGCCTATGTCTAGAAGATGCTAGTGCTTTCCTGGTGTATCTCACTGAATCTTAATAACATTGAGGCTGGTATTTTTGTTCTCTCTGTTTTATGTTAAGATTTTGAGAGAGTGCTTTATTCAAGTTCTCACACCTGGGTTATTTAATAAAAAAAAAATGTTACTTAGGAAAAGACCATCATTCCATGCTTATCATTGAACTGTAGCTGGGAAAGTTTGTTATCTGGAGTTTTAAAGAATGGTAACAGCCTCATCTATACCTTTGGCATTCAGCTGTTCTTTGTCTGGTGCTGGGGTCAGTTTAGTCATTAAAGTAGCAGTTCTAATTGTTGTTGTTGTTGTTAAGTGCTGTTGAGTCGGTTCCTACCATAGCGACCTTGTGTAGGGTTTCCAAGGAGTGGCTGGTGAGCTTGAACCGCCGACCTTGCAGTTCAAACCGGCTTTACTTTCCAGTGCATTAACCCACAGGGCCACACCAGGACTCCTTTCTAATTGTGGGGCTAGAAGCTAAATTGCAAATCTGCTTTCACAGATTAGTTGTTAGGGCCCTCGAGTAGTTCCTACTCATAGCCACCCTGTGTAGGGGTTGCAAGGCTTTAAATCTTCACAGGAGCAGAAAGCCTCATCATTCCCTCTTATAGCAGTCTAGAAGACCCCTGGGCAGATTGTATGCTCTGATCCAGTGGGAGAGCAATCCCTCCACCCCACCCCACCCCACATACCAATGTGACCCCTTGGAAGTAGACTCTCTTGCAGGTGGCCCCCTTGGGCGAGGGAAGGGAGGTCTAACAGATTAGAGATGGTGGTGGTGGTGGTTAACTGTTGTGGAGTCAGTTCCTACTCCTAATGACGCTGTATAGAAGTTTCTGAGGCTGTAAATCTTTATGGGAGCAGAAAGCCTCATCTTTCTCCAGAAGAACAGCTGGTCATTTTGAACAGTTGACCTTGAGGTTAGCAGCCTGACTCGTAATCACTACACTACCAGAGCTTTGAAATGTACTGATAACATTTTTAAATGCATATATATTTTGCAAAATTTTGTTAATCAAAATTCAAAAGCCGTGGAAACATACGGTGTATTCTGATCCGTTATTCTCTATGCATATAGGGAGACCATTCTGATTATTTTTTAAAAAGCAAATGGCTGAAGTAGGTCAGTTACAATGAGGCTGATGAATGATTTTTATTGAGATCAAAGATGGCAGGTCATCAGGTAGTCTCTGGCTTTCCAGCCACCTGTATCCATGATTTCTTTTTGAAATTTAAGTTAAGTTAAGCCTGCTTTCAAAAGATTAGCAACTTTGGTTGAAAATAGCCACTGGCAGGATTTGATCAGGAATTTTCATGCTACTTGGTTTCATGGGAAAGAAAAACTTTAAAATCAAATTGAAATCTTTGTTGCTAATTTTTCTCTTTGACAATTTTATACAAATAATTGAGAGACTGTGTGCCCTTGAGTTGTGTGAATAATCACTGTTCCTTTTTTTTTTTTTCCTTTTTCCCCTTTCTGTCAGGAAACATGATGATGACCGGAGGTTTATCTGTTCTGTGGAAGGCTGTGGCAAATCATTCACAAGAGCAGAGCATTTGAAAGGCCACACCATAACCCACCTAGGCACAAAGCCATTCGAGTGTCCTGTGGAAGGTAGATGGAGACCATTACTTAGATACGTATGTTGTGAGCTTATGGCGTTTAAAGCTACGTTGTAGGCCCTTGAAGACAAGATTTTATTTAATTTTCTTATTAATTATTCTATGGGAGCTCAGTATATTAGAAAGTAGTCTTGGTGGCTCAGTAGGTAAGCACTTGGCTGCCTAACCAAAAGTGTCGTTGAGTTGGTTAAGACTCATAGTGACTCTGTATAAGGTTTCTGAGGAGCGACTGGTGGGTTTGAACCAACAACCTTGTGGCTCAAACTGACCTTGCAGTCCAGCCCATTATCCTGCAGTGCCACACCAGCGCCCAAGATTACAGTGTAGGAAACCCTCTGGGGGAATTCCGCTCTGTCCTCTGGGATTGCTGATTGGTAATCAACTCGTCGGCTTTGAATCCTCGCTCTTTCACTAACTAGATATCTGACTTTAGTTATATTACCTGTTTAGTTTGATGACTGTGAAAATTACATGAAATAACATGAAAAAATGCCTGTTTTGACATCTGACACATAGTAGGGACTTGTGGTTGGACAGTAGTGAAGGTAAGCTAATTTTTTTTAAAAAGGACATGATGAATATTTTCTTTAAAGTGTTGACGGCATAATGTAGTGCACAAAAATCTATTTGCAGTATGTGAATTTTTTACATGGGACCTGCTTAGGCCTGTAGATGCACTGGTGAGGCAGGGCTAAGTTACTTTGAGGGGTCAGGAACTCAGCAAAACTTACCATTACCATTAGCCAAGTTGTGATCTTACGCAAGCTTCTTCTCTGGGCCTCAATTTCCTTATCTGGAAAATGGGCATAATAAAACCCGCCACTTGTGTGTCAGTTTCTCGTACTGTGGTGCCTTGTGAGTTGCTATGATTCTGAAAGCTATGCTACCAGTATTTTAAATACCAGCAGGGTCACCCATGGTAGACAGGTTTCAGAAGAGTTTCCAGACAAAGACAGACTAGGAAGAAAGAGTGACGAACTACTTCCCAATATTTAGTCACTGAAACCTTATGAATAGCAGAGAAACACGGACCTCACCAGATGGAATACATAGAAATCAAATTGACTACATGGAAAAGCGCCATATCATCAGTGAAAACAAGGCCAGGGGCAGACTGTGGAACAGATCATCCAATTACTCATATGCAAATTCAAGTCCACGAGAGCCAAAATATGACCTTGAATATATCCCACCTGAATTTAGAGATCATCTGAAGAACAGATTTGATACATTAAACACTAATGACAGAAGACCAGAAAAGTTGTGGGATGACATCAAGAACATTATACATGAAGAAAGCAAAATGTCATTGAGAAGACAAGAAAGAAGGAAAAGATCAAAATGGATGCCAGAAGAGACACTGAAACTTGCTCTCCAACGTGGAGATGCAAAAGCAAATGGAAGAAATGAGGAGGTCCAAGAGCTGAACAGAAAATTTCAAAGATCAGCTCGAGAAGATAAAGCCACATACTACAACCAAATGTGCAAAGATCTGGAATCAGAAAACCAAAAAGGAAGAACATGTTCAGCATTTCTCAAGCTGGAGGGAACTGAAGGAAAAATTCAAGCCTCAACTTTCGTAGCTTGAAAGAGTCTCTGGGCAAATTATTGAATGATGCAGAAAGCATCAACAGAAGATGGAAAGAATACACAGAGTCACTGTACCAAAATGAAATGGTCAATGTTCATCCATTTCAAGAGGTAGCATATGATCAAGAGCCAATGATGCTGAAGAAGGAAGTCCAAAGTGCATTGAAGGAATTGGCAAAGAACAAGGCACCAGGAATTGATGGAATCAAAATTGAAATCTTTCAAGAAAGTGAGGAAGCACAGGAGGCACTCACTCATCTCTGCTAAGAAATTTGGAAGACAACTATCTGGCCGACTGATTGGAAGAGATCCATATTTGTGCCCATTCCAAAGAGAGGTGACCCAATGGAATGCAGAAACCATCGGACAATCTCTATGATATCCCATGCGAGTAAAGTTTTGCTAAAGGTAATACAGAAATGACTGCAATCATATATTGACACAGAACTTCCAGAGGTTCAAGCTGGATTCAGAAGAGGCCGTGGAGTGAGGCATATCATTGCTGATGTCTGATGGATCTTGGCTGAAAGCAGAGAATATCAGAAAGATGTTTACCTGTGCTTTATTGACTATGCAAAGGCTTTCGATTTTGTGGATCGATTTTATGGACAACATTGCGAAGTATGAGTATTCCAGAACACTTAATTGTGCTTATGAGGAATCTGTACCTGGATCTAGAGGCAGTTGTTGGACCAGAGCATGGGAACTCTGAATGTTTTAAAAGTAAGAAAGGTGTGTCACAAGGTTGTATTCTTTCACCATGCTTGTTCAACCTGTATGCTGAGCAAATAATCTGAGAAGCTGGGTTATATGAAGAAAAACGTGGCATCAGGATTGGAGGAAGACTCATGAACAACCTTGCTTGCTGAAAGTGAAGAGGACTTAAAACATTTTCTGATGAAGATCAAAGAGCACAGCCTTCAGTATGGATTACATCTCAATGTAAAGTAAACAAATATTCTCACCACTGGACCAGTAAACAACATTCATATCAACGGAGAAAAGATTGAAGTTGTCAAGGACTTCATTCTTGGATCAACTATCAATACTCACAGAAGCAGCATTCAAGAGATCAAACGATGTATTGCATTAGGCAAATGTGCTGCCTAAGACCTTTATAAAGTGTTGAAGAGTAATGATGTCAACTTGACTACAGGTGTGCCTGACCAAGCCATTGTATTTTCAGTAACCTCATATATATGTGCAAAAGTTGGACAGTGAAGAAGGAAGACCATAGAAGAATTGATGCTTTTGAGTTATGGTGTTGGCGGAGAATATTGAAAGTGCCATGGGCTACCAAAAGAACCAATAGATCTGTTTTGGAAGAAGTGCAGCTAGAGTGCTCCTTAGAGGCCAAGATGGCCAAACTTTGTTTCTCCTACTTTGGACATATTGTCAGGAGCGACCAGTCGCCGGAGAAGGATGTTTGGTAAGTTGGAGGGTCAGAGAAAAAGAGGAAAACTCCCAACGAGATGGATTGACCAAGTGGCAGCATCGATGGACTCAAGCATGGCAACAGTAGTGAGGTTGGCCCAGGACCGGGCAGTGTTTCGTTCTGCTGTGCATAAGGTTGCTATGGGTCGGTACCAACTTGATGGCACCTAACAACAACAACAAAGATGAGATGAGTTCTTAGACCATAAGAAGATAATACATGTAGCATTACCAAGACACAGTTTTCTTCTCTCATCAAAGTTTCTGCCAGGGCTATACACAGCTAAACAGGTAATATTCAGAATGCTGTGGGAGTTCAAAGGAGGGGCACAACAACTGGTGTTAGGAGATGGGAATGGTGTCCCTGGGCAAAGAATAAGGAACACGTGGTCGGAGTGTTGAAGTCAGAGCCACATGGGAAAGCTCCTGAAGGTCCTTGGGGTGCAAAAGCAGCTGAGTGTTTACGGCAGAGAGTGGTGTGAGCACATACGAGTGTCAGCTCAAGCTGCTTTCAAGATGGAAAACAGGACCATTGGGAGGCACTGTTGTTGTATTGGGATTTGACAGCGGGGAGGGAAAGAAGCGAGATGAAAGAGGTTAGCTAGGAGTTAGAATTCATAGTACTTGGCGATTGATTTGAATCTAGGTGGGGCTTGTGAAGCAGTGCTTAAAGTGAGATGAGAAGTACCTGTGGGCTAGTTTGGAGAAAGAGGTGTTTGGGGTATTAGGTATTGTTGCATTTTAGGTACCCACTGACTTTCCTAGTTCAGATGCTCAGAAGGCTGTGGGACATTCTGCTATCAGGTTCCGATGAGTAGTCAGGGCTGAAAGCGAAGCCAGCAGCACATGGAGTAATCCTTTAAACTATGAAAGTGGATCAGATTCTAAAGGAAGTGTGCCAAGTGAAGAGAGGCCATAAAATGTAATGATTAAAAGGTCTAGGCAAACAGACACCAGTTGTTGTTCTTCGGGTGGCCGCTTGTAAACTCTTGAAACTCCAGACACTACACATGGAACTAGGAGGTAGAACAGAGGCAGAAAGCATGCTATTGGACTCATGGTGTGGTACTGTAGGATCAGCAGTGGCCTGTGAACCACAAGGTTCAAACCCACCAGCAGCTCCTTGGAAACCATGTACAGGGTTGCCATGAGTTGGAACTGACTTGATGACATTTAACAACAACAGCATACAAGCGTGTTATTAGATCATTTGTCTGGGATGTCCCATGATTCTAAATCAAACAAGAAACCAAATCCATGAAGTATTTGATAGTACACAATCAGCTCAACCCTGCTATGGCACCGCATTTAATACGATGGACTACAAGGTCAGTTTGAACCTCAAGGTTGGCCGTTCAAGCTCACCAACTGCTCCTTGGAAACCCTATACAGGGTCACTGTGAATTGGAACCAACTTGATGGCACTTAACAACAACAACAACAATCAGTTCAACAGCTACTTCCTTTTTTTTTTTTTGGTCATTGTAAATATATGTATCACATAGCTTTTGTCAGTTCAACTTTTTTAGGTATACAGTGTATTGATATTGATTACAAAAATTAGCTGTTTAAGCCTACTTGTAATCAGTGCAATTTTTCCGTACTGGTAATCCCACCTTTTCCTTTCCTTCCTGCCCCTGGTAACCACTAGTAAACTTTTCCTTTTAAAAATATTTTTATACATAAGTGAGGTCATATAGTGACTTCCTTATTGTATTGACTTATTTTGCTCAGCTTGTCTTTAAGTTCCTCCCATACTGCAACATGTATCAAGACTTCATTTCTTCTACTGGACCTAGTAGGGTATCATTTTGATACCATGTTTTGTTTATCCACTCATCTGCTGATGGGCATTGAGGGTTTTGCCATCTTGGACCGTTGTGATGAGTGCCCCAGTGAACATCGGTGTACAAATCTCTCTGAGTCTCTCCTTTCAAGTCTTTTGGGTATGTAGACCTAGGAGTAGAATTGCTGGGTATTATGGTAGTTCTATATTTTAATTTTTTTTTTTTAAGAATTGCCACACAGGTTTCTTTCCCCTCTTTTTAAAAATTTTATAGTAGATTATTTCATGTAGCTCTTGTACCTATAATCCTTGGACGGCAACTGGGTAAAATCTGTCTTCTCAAATTAGAATTGATCTTAATGATGTGAATAAAGTAAAGCTTTCAGGACCTTCATTTGCTGATGGGACACTCTTAAAATGAGAAGAAACAGCTGCGTATGTACATCTATTTAATAATTGGAATGTGGAATATACAAACTGAATCTGGGAATATTGGAAGTTGTCAAAAAATGAAATGGAACTTATAAAGATGAATATACTAGGTGTTGTCAAGCTGCAATGTACTGGCAGATGCCATTTTGAATTTGACAGTAATGTGGTACTATGCTGGAAATGACAAATTGAAACGTAGTGGCATCACATTGATCATCCAAAGAACATTTCATCATGTATCTTGAAGTACAGTGCTGTTAGTGATAGGATAATATCCACATGTCTATAAGGAAGACAAGTTAATATAACTGTCATTCAAATTTACACACCAACCACTAATGCCAAAGATGAAGAAATTAAAGATTTTCACCAGCTTCTTCAGTCTAAAATTAATCAGATGTGCAATCAAGATGCATTAATAATTATTGGTGATTGGGATATAAAAGTTGGAAACAGAGAAGGATTCATAAGGACCTCTTTAAATTGATAAAAGAAAAGATGTCACTTTGAGGACTAAAGTGCTCCTGATCCACGTCGTGGTAATTTTAATCACCTCACATGCATGTGAAAGTTGGACAATGAATAAGGCAGACCCTGGAAGAATTGAAGCATTTGAAAGTTTCATGGACTGATAGGAGAGCAAACAAATCTGTCTTGAAAGAAGTATAGCCAGAAGGATCCTTAGAAGTGAGGATCGGGTGGGGAGACTTCTCTCTTGCACTTTGGATATGTTGTCATGAGGGACCAGTGCCTAGAAAAAGACATCGTGCTTGGTAAAGTGGAAGACCCCCAATGACACAGTGGCAGCAACCAAACCTAAACCCACTGCCATTGATTCTGACTCATAGTGACCCCTTGTAGGCTTTCCAAGGCTGTAAATCTTTATGGAAACAGAAAACTTCATCTTTCTCTCATGGAGTAGCTGGTGGATTCAAACTGCTGACCTTGTAGTTAGCAATGCAACACGGGACCCATTATACCACTGGGCTCCTTGTGGTAGCAGCAGTGGGTTCATGCATACCAACAGTGGTAAAGATGGCAGTGTTTCGTGTTCTGTTGTACATAGGGTCTTTGTGAATTGGAACCTACTCAATTGCACCTAACCACAGCATATTCATACAAAAGCTAGACAGTGAATAAGGAAGACTAAGGAATTGATGCATTTAAATTATGGTGGTAGCAAAGAACATTAAATAAACAAAGGACTGCTAGAAGAATGAACAGGCAGCATCATGGTGTGGACAGAACATCTGCCTGGTGGTGTGGCCATTTTTCAGCTTTGTGGCATCTCTTTGAGCCTTGGTTTCCTCATCTTCCAAGATGGGAAGATAAATGTGTCTTAGGAGAAGTGCAGTCAGAATGCTCCTTAGATGCAAGGATAACAAGACTTGGTCTTTGTTGTACTTTGGACATGTTAGCAAGAGGGACCAGTCCCTTGAAAACTACGTCATGCTTGGTAGAGGGTCAACGAAATAGAGGAAGACCCTCAACTAGATTAACTGACATAGAGACTACAACAATGGACTCAGAATATGGCAATGAATGTGAGGATGGAGCCAGGACCAGGCAGTGACTCGTTCTGTTATACATTGGGTTGTTATGAGTTGGAACTGATTAGGCAACACCTAACAACAGTGGAGTCCTAGTGTGGTGCTGTGGGTTACTGCGCCAGACTGCAAAGCCATTTGAACTGCAAGATTGGCAGTTCAAGCTCACCAGCTGCTCCTCAGAAACCCTATATAGGGTCCCTATGGGTCGGAACTGACTCAGCAGCACTTAACAACAACAGCAACAACATTACACTCCTTGTGTGGCACTATAAAATAAGCACTAGACTTCAAAACATAAGGTCAGTGGTTCAAATCCACCAGTTGCTCCTTGGAAACCCTATACAGAGTCACTGAGTCAGAACCAACTCGACGACACTTGACAACAACAACAATTTTCAGAAGTAGGTCACCAGACCCTTGCTTCCTAGTCTGATGTAGCTTATAAGCTCTGCTTATTCTGTCTACCATGAGTGACCCCGCTGATGTTTGAAATACTCATGGCATAACTTGTAGCATCACAGCAACACACAAGCCACCACTGTACTATGAAGTGACAGGTGTATGGTGGGCTATTTATATAGTAATGGCACAATAGAGATAAGGTGTATATTATTTATGACTTGATCCGTACATTAGCTCTTGTTGAAGAAACACGTTCATAGTTCTCTTGTCCAAGGTCATATGTCTTACATGGCTGATGTCGAACATACATTGCCTTAAGAGTTTTACTACTGCTTCTTGCCCTCGAAAAGCAGTGTGCTTTCTGTTTTCAGTGTTTGTGATTCTGCTTCTAGGGATATTTGGCATATGTCCCTCACGGGCTGGCAAGGCCTGGCAGTGCTTGCCTCTTGGATTTGTGCTGAGGAGGAAATGACTATAGACTTCAATGGCATTTATTTAGTTGTTGCTGAGAAATATGCACAGCAAAATATACACTGATTCTCCAGTTACTGTGTACCTTCAATGACAATTATATTTGTTGAGTTTTGCCACCCTTCTCGTCCTCCTTTTCTGAATTGTTCTGCTGTGATAATTGGTTTCATAGTAACCTTCAGGATTCACATTCATTCTCCTTTTCCCAGGGTGCTGTGCTCGGTTCTCTGCTCGCAGTAGTCTGTACATTCACTCTAAGAAGCACCTCCAGGATGTGGACACTTCGAAAAGCCGCTGCCCGGTCTCCAGTTGTAATCGACAATTTACATCCAAACACAGCATGAAGACTCACGTGGTCAAACAGCACAACCTGCGCCAAGGTCTTGTGTTAAAATTTTTTAGGGTGTGACATGATTGACCTGTTCGTTTTCTACCAGAAAGCAAAAAAGAGTTATCTCACCTTATCTCATTTCAGAAATTATCTAGTTTTTAGTTCAGGATATTCTAGTGTAGTAAAATCTTACCAGCCCATGGCCCATGGTTACCAGGCCTGGTGGCCTCTCTGTATACTCCCCTGCCACGTCTCTGCTTCTGCTCTCTAATCCCTACCATGTCTTTAAAGTGCTTTCCTTGAAGAATTTTCAGTCTTTCACTTTCTTGGGTTTTCTTAGCATGTGTCTTCCACTGTGACCTTTGTCCTGTGTCCCCAGCCTGTCCGTCCCCTATTTGTCCTCTTTGACTCCTCTGTTCACCAGTCATATTCTCTCTTAAGCAGTGACCCTCAAATCTGTCTCCTCTTCCCCTTGCCATACTGTGCAGTGATTTCAGACTGTTGAGGAAATTGAAATTGATTTTCTCAGGAGGCAGTAAGCCATTAAAGATCAGAATAGAATCGTGTTTAAAGATATGCCCTGGTGGGGATGTAAGAATCTGAGGAGGGGAGAAAGCAGGGAAAGGAAACAATATAATGGCCCAGATGCATCTAGAGGGCAGGACTTTGGAGCATGGTTCTCAGACGCCAGTGTGGCCATGGACTTAGAAACTTGTCTTTGGGACCTTGTCCACAGTCCCAAAGGCAAGACTCTGTGTGAGTCTGGGTAGCAGATTTTCCAGGCTGGGGACTAGAGCACTCACACTATGTTGTGTGGACATGTGGTCAGAGACCTGTGTGCAAGTCACCACATCTTTCGTATTGCACCTGCATTATAGGCAGTGTCAAGGTGTTGGCAAGACTTCTGCCTGGGACTGTGGCCATGTTGTGTGCCACTAGTTGTGTGACATCTCTTTTGAGCCTCAGTTTCTCCATCTTTAAGATGGGAAGATAATTAGAATAATTTTTAGAATGAAAAGCCTTATTAAATTGCCTAGTGCAGAATTTTTTATTTCTCAAGAGATTACACCATTCCCCCACCCCCACCCCCAAAATGTTTCATTGGTATTTGTTAGCCTCCATCAAGTCAGCCCCAGACTTCTGGTATGTTAGAGTAGAGCTGCTCTCTAGGGAATCTACACAGAATCAGATCACCAGGTCTGTCTTCCACTGAGCTTCTGGTGGGTTCAAATCACCAACCTTAGGATCACCCTGGGATGTCTTCACTGAGACTAAGAGATAGTTATTGAAGAAGTGATAGTACGTTGATCGTTTTTTAAAAATTAAACTAATATGACAACTAGGGAAGATACATTTTAGATTTGGCTTTTCCTGTTGTGGGCTTCAAGTAGATTTCTTTTACTCACAAGCTGCACTAAAAGTGTAATAGTTACAGCTATAGAATTCTTGGAAAAGACCAATGTGGCGGCTTTCTTTGACTCTTTAGCTCTGATTCATGGTGCTTAAAAAGATGCCTCCGATATGATTGATGTATTGCCTGTATGTGTGATCCAGCGGAGTATTCATTATGCTGAGCAGTGACAGGAATGTTTTTGACATATGTGAATATTCATTGTTCTCCCAAGGGTGTTCTGATTATTTCATTTACTAAACTGAATAACAAATCCTGAAGAATGTGCTGGCCAAAATTTAAGACTCCATATGAAAAGGATGGTCTATAAGAATTATTTCTACTATACTCATTAAATGCTGCTTATAGGCCAGGCTCTATGCTAGGGACTGAGGGTAGAGATAGGTCTGCTTGAGTGGGCAGGAGGAAGGAAGGGAGAGGGTACTTGAGTTTGGAAATAAAAAAGTATTGAGGGAGGGTTATCATAAAGG
Source organism: Chrysochloris asiatica (assembly GCF_000296735.1). Classification (NCBI taxonomy): domain Eukaryota; kingdom Metazoa; phylum Chordata; class Mammalia; order Afrosoricida; family Chrysochloridae; genus Chrysochloris; species Chrysochloris asiatica. The sequence continues at coordinate 767,812 of NW_006408885.1, read as the reverse complement.
GTGGAGTGGGTGGTCTTTGGTGTGAGGAGCTCAGCAGGAAAAACTTCATTAACTGAACACATGTCCAGGGCAGTGGAGTGAGCCTAATGCCCGAGTTCTGTGTTTCTAGTTAGAACTTTGCAGCTGCCCAGGTTGAGACCAGACAGAACTGTTTTGTTCCTGTTAGTCACCTCCTTAGTCACCTCCAGATGATTCAAGTCAGTTTTGGAATGGCAGCTTGCTGTAAGTTGAGGCTGAAGAGCTTTATGAGCCAGTCTACGCAGAGCCAGAGTTGAGCTTGTCACCAACTTCTTTTGTAGTGTGTGCTCCTTGGAAACTTTTATATTCTTCCAAGGGGTAGGTGCTGTGGTATAGAAGAAGGAGAACAAGCTTTGATGGATTCAGATCTTGCCACATAATGTTATCACTTTATGTGATTTTTGAAAAGTTACTTTCTTTTGAGTCCTTTCCCCTATCTGGAAGAATCCCCATCTGCATGAGACTTTGAGAAACACTGCATGTCAAAAACACCCAATTGAACTTTCTGTTTCTTTAGTTTTGTGTAATGTGCTGAGCGGGGAGTCCCAGTCAGTCTTTACTAAGCACCAGGGTACATGTAGGAGACAGAAAATGCTGATTTGATGGATCACTTGCTAACATCTTAAGTATAGACAAAATTTCTCTGTCTTCTGAGGTCATAAAATAACTGGGAAATTTTATTCCTTTTTCAGATCTCTTAGCTCAACTAGAAGCGGCAAGTTCTCTTATGCCCAGCAATGAACTTACCAGCCCAGGACAAAGTGAGCTCAATAATATAGACCTGGTGTCTCTCTTCTCTAATGCATCTGGTGATAGTAATAGTTCAGCAGTTGCATCAGACATGGCATTGGTGAACTCTGGCATCCTAACAATTGATGTTTCTTCTGTGAGCTCATCTCTGGGAGGGGACCTGCCTGTTAACAATTCCTTGGGGCAGATGGACCCATTGGTCCTGGTGGCCAACAGTGACATTCATCCCAGTCTGGACAGCCCTCTCATGCTTGCATCAACAGGCACAGTTCTTCAGCAGAGCAACTTAAATCCAGATGATGTGCAAACTGTAAGCACAGAATCATTAGGTTGTCTGGTGTCTCTGCCTATGAAGAATTTGAGTCAAGACCCACAGGCTTTGACCTCTAGCCACCATTCAGGATTGAACGTAGCCATACCAACCCCTTCAAATAGCCCCAATGGAAACCACGAAGCCCCAGAACTTCTGGTTCCAATCAAAGTGGAGCAGAACTGGCCTCCTGGCCCAGATGTTGAACTGCAGGAAAGAGGCAAAGTGGCGACCCAGTCTGTGCTCTCCAACCCAGCGGAGAACTGCTGTGCTCAGAAAGACACGGACTTCAGTGACGTGCCCGGCAACTTGTATCTGGTATGAAGTGCTCTGTTCAGTCACCACCACTTAGCTCACTCCTGTTACACTCCATTTTGAGGAGGTTCTGGATTAACCAGGTGTATGCAGACATTCCGTACTGGTTTACAAAAGAAGACAAAGCCCTGGCCTACAAGTCTGGAAATGTGAATTTTGATCTGGAATCTGGAACTGACTAGTTTTCACGGCCTTGAGCATGAAATCTTAAATCTTAAAACTTAAATCTTAGCCTTAAGTTCTCACTTATTTCTAAGATGGGAAATTGGGAGGGTGTTTGGCTAGTTGATAATCCAAGGTCCTGTAGGATTCTATGATCTATTCTTGAAGAAGAATGGGTATTTAATCGAATTGAAATTGTTTGCCTTTGTGCTTCTCACATAATAGAATGACCTTAGATTTACTAATGACCGGAGGAGAAGGAATCATGATCTAAACTGTTTATATCTTAAAAGGCTAAAGGAAACTTTAAAACCATGATAAATGCTTTTTAAAAAATTAGGATCAGTAAGAAAAGAAAGAAAAAAAAATAGTGGTTTCTGAACCATCATTCCTGAAGGATTATAAAAGTACTAATCTAACTTTGAGGCTGGACATTTGATATACTCTATTGATATTTATATTAGTTGTACATTTAATATAAAGACTCTTAGAAAAGTCTTTTTCTTCAGTCTCATATGGGAATGATCAGATAGTTTTTTTTTCTTTGTGGCACAGGTTAAATTTGATGGTGGTATTTATATTGTGCAAAAAGGTTGCATCTTTTTAAGTTAGAATCTTGAGGGGACCTACTAACTGCTCTAGCATACAGCCAGCTTTCTTTGAGTTTGAAAGAAGTGTGGTCTCTGTGTGTCTCCTTTTCTGGTGTGCCTCTCTCTTAGCCGTACTTCCTAGCATTCACTTTGGTTGCCACAATTGCTCAGTGGACAGATAATGGGCAGGGATTGGGAAAGAGACTGCAGTTCAGAGGTAAGGAGGCAATTCAGTCCCCACGTGCAGGAGCTTGGTGTCTTGGTCCTTCTCTCATGGCCCACTCCATCTCCAGAATTGGAGCTGTTGGGTAGAGGCAGGAGGAACTAGCAAGACCTGGATCCTAATCCCTTGTTCATTGTCTTGCTAGCTGTGTGACCTTGGGCAGCCTCGCTTCTCTGAGTACAAATGGTGTGGGTGAATGGGTTTCAGGTATGCCATAAGCTGCTGAGGGTGGTTCTTTTTGCCTTTACTTTTTTATAGTGATGAATTATTAAGCCATTTTTCTTACAAAACATTCATAGATTTGTAGCAGTTTAAGTCTTTTTGAATACTATTTGTCTGGCTCCCTCAGTAAACTTGTTGAATTCAGTAGCTTAATTATTGCTTTGGTGGATGTGACTTTGAGTATAGTAAAACAAGACTTGTCCATTCTACTGTATGAATAGTGTGCATATTTTGGAAAATGTTGGGAAGTGTTACAGTAAATTAATCCTAAGTTACCAGCGGAAGGCTGGTTATTCATTTCAGAAAACAGAGAAGTTTGTAGTTTTATTAATGTTTCTGTGTAAAATATTTTAGTATGTTTTAGACTAGAGGAATAAACTTTGCTTCTCTGAACAATAAAATGATACAGATTATTCCAACTCATGAGTTTGCTTAACTCTCACTAATTGGATGTGGCATCTGAGTCATCGTATGCCTTTGCTGGAGATTGTAGAATGATGCTTGGAGCTCTCCTGTGTTTAAAAAGTAGACTTCTACATTTCAGTATTCGCTTGCTACTATCCTTGCTTAGCTGTTTAGATCTAGTGACTGACACGCTTTTCTTTGGTCTCAGGAAAGTGGGGGCTCAGCAAGAACTGATTACCGAGCCATTCAACTAGCCAAGGAAAAAAAGCAGAAAGGAACTGGGAACAATGCAGGTGAGGTTGTGTGTTTGAGTAGTTTCTACAGTCTGTTTCCTTCTCATGGAAATAATGGAGTTGCCTTGTCAACTTGATGAGGCAAACAGAAGAAGCAAACAGGATAGGCATTTCTGTGTCCTTTGTATTGATTTTATATTCCAAATGCCCTTTTATCTTTCATCAACTCCATAATTTTGGCAACTTAAGAAAAATTAGAAACAGAATCTCCGGCATCAGTATGTTCTTAAGTGCTGTCAGGTCGATTCCAACTCATAGTGACCCTGTTACATAGTTTCTGAGGCTGTAAATCTTTGCAGGAACAGAAAGTCACATCTTTCTCCCATGGAGCAGCTGGTGGGCTCAAATCTTGTGGTTAATGTTAAGTGCTGTTACACTGGTTCTGACTCACAGCGACCTTGTATATAGCTATGGTGGAGGAGCTATGGTGGGTTTGAACTGCTGACCTTGTGGTGATCAGTCCAGTGCTTGTCCTACAGTGCCATAGCTGTCCAGTTGGTTCCCTACTCATAGGGACCCCTATATGGGGTTTCTGAGGAGTGGATGAAGAGTTTGAACCACATATCTGTGGTTCAAACTGACTTGGCAGCCCAGTGCTGTTGTACGGTGTCATACCAGGACTCCAACATCATTATGGGACATACTTAATTTGATATAGTATGGGCATGTTTTACTTGGGTAAGAGAAGCTGTGTGAATGAGCAAAAGTAGACCAGGTGTCAGTAACACAGAGGCAGAAGTCTGGTAGCACATAGTTCTTGGAATTGAGAAGACCCTGGTAGTGGATGCGTGTCATTGTGGACCCCAGGTCAGAGTGGAATTGAAATCATTATAAAGTGTCAGCAATTTATTTGAAAATGTACCAGACGCTAAGTGGACCAAACAATGCTATAGCTAGTTTGTAACCGCATGTGTAACTCTGTTTTGAAAATATAATCATGATAAACAGTACTTAAAGGAAAATACAAAATCCTTTTGTAAAGGTCACAGTGAATCATTTTAATACCTGCTTCCCTCATCTACTTTTTATGCATTTCATTTGTCTAACTTACTTGAAATGGTGAGGGCTATGTAGGTTTAAAAACAAAACAGCAAAAGCATTGCCCTGCAGTCTACTCCACTGATGGTGACTCCACAGATGCAGGTTAGAACAGAGCTCTG
>NW_006408885.1:759772-762596 GCF_000296735.1 Chrysochloris asiatica | reverse complement strand
AGGCTTTCCTGACTATGTTTTATGGAAGCAGATTGCCAGGACTTTTCTCTGTGGGTTGCTGGGTGGGTCAGCACCCCAATATTTTCGTTAATAGTCCACTATAAACAGCCACCCAACATACCTTTGTGTAGAGTCTGCAATGCAATTTTGTGTCTTGCTCTTAGTTTTTAGCAATATCATGACTTCTTGAAAATAACTGTTTTCTATTAATTTTCTGAAAGTGAATATTTCCCTATAATGCATGTTATACAGGCCAGTGTTAGAATTCATAGCATTGGATTGTAGTTGACACCTGTACAGCTTTTTATTTTTTAAAGGTTTTTATAAATATTTCAGCATTGTCCTTAAAAATAAGGACACTTAAAAAAATATAGGCACATTCTGTTGCCATGTCTTTAAAAATTAACAATATTTTCATAATACCAGTATTTAGGAGGTGTTCAAACTTTCAATTGTTTCAGTTTTATTTTTAAAAATACTTTTTATCTGTTGGTTCTAATCAGAATCCAAATAAGGTTCATACATTACTGTTGCTTGATAGATTTCTTAAGTTTCTCTTATATCTATAGGTTTCTCCCTTTATCTCTCTCCCTTTCTCCTTGCAGTGTAACTATTGAAGAAGAAACTGGTGATTTGGTTTCTGTCAAGTGTTCCAATGTGAATTTTGCTTGTTGCATCACTGTGGTCTATATGGTTTTAACATGTTGCTCTTTGTGTTTCTATAAGTTAATAATGAATCCTGGTGTGGCACTACGGATAATGCACTGGACCGCAAGGTCAATTTTAACTGCAAAGTCGGTGGTTCAAACCCACCAGCCACTCCTCAAAAACCCTACACAGGGTCACTATGAATTGGAAACGACTCAATGGCACTTAACAACAAGAAGTTAATAATTACATCTGGGGACTTGATCTGATTGAAATTTGGTTTTCCTTTGTGGCAATAGCAAAACTCCTCCTTTGTTAGGTGCAGGTAGTTCTTCCAGGAGGCACCTGAGCTCTGACAGTTGCTCTTTCTGTGTTGAGATCAGTGAATAAGTCTACTTACTCTTCAGGTTTTGAAGAAAAATTGTTACGTAATTTTGTCATTCCTTTTTCATTTATTAGCTAGCATGTTTCTATAAAGAAAAAACTCATACCTTAAGGTACAGTTCATACAGGAAAGTCAGGATACATGTTGGATCCCCCTTGAAGGTAGAACCAGCAAGAATTGCTGACAGATTAAACATGGGATAAGAGAGAAAAAGGTGTTATTGCATGTCATTGAGTTGGTTTCAACTCATAATAACCCTGTGTAGGGTTTCTGAGGAGCAGCTGGTGAGTTTGAACCATTGACCTTGCAGTTCAGACCGACATTTGGGATCTAGTGCTTATCCTACAGTGCCACACCAAGCTTCGTTATTACATGTTATTTCCGTCCTCAAAGAAATGGTCGATGTTCAGCCATTTGAAGAGGTTGCATAGGAACAAGAACCAGTGGTACTGACGGAAGATGTTGAAGCTGAACTAAGGCATTGACGAACAACAAGTGCTCTAGAAATTGACGGGTTTAAATTGAAATCTTTCAACAAACTGATGCAGCCCTGGAGGCACTCAATCTATGCCAAGAAATTTGGAAAACAGCTACCTGGCTAACTGATTGGAAGAGCTCCATATTTATGCCTATTCCAAAAAGAGGTGACCCACTGGATTGCAGAAATCATCAAACAGTATCACATATAAGTAAAAGTTTGCTAAAGATAATTCAATAGTTGCAACAGTACATCAACAGACAACTGCCAGAAATTCAAACTGGGTTCAGAAGGGGACATGGGATATCATTGCTCATGTCAGGTGGATCTTAGCTGAAGGCAGATAATACCAAAAAGATGTTTATTTGTGCTTTATTGACTATGTAGATGCTTGTGTGGATCATGACAAAATATGGATAACATGGCAAAGCATGGGTATTACAGAACACTTAATTGTGCCTAACGGGAATCTGTACGTGGGCCAAGTGGCAGCCATTCCAGCAGAACAAAGGGGATACGGTGTCAATTAAAATCATGAAAGGTTCATGTCAGGTTTGTGTCCTTTCATCATACTTACTCAGTATGTATACTGAGCAGGTAATCTGAGAAGTTGGCCTATATGAAGAAGAACATGGCATCAGGGTTGAAAGACGCATTAACAACCTGATAAGCAGATGAGAAAACATTTCTTGCTAAAAGCAAAGAGGCCTTGAAGCACTCACTAATGAATACTAAGACCTACAGCCTTCCTTGTGAATCATACCTCAATGTGAAGAAAACAAAAATCCCCACAACTTGACCAATAAAAATAATATGATACATGGAGAAGTTCTCCAGGGTTTAATTTTACTTGAAATCATAATCAACACCCATAGAATCAGCAATTAAGAAATCAAATGATATATTGCATTAGACAATTCTGCTGCAAGTTGAAGTGTCACTGTGTGTGTGGTGGGGGGCACTTAAGGTTCCTGACCCGCCATGGTATTTCCAGTTACTTTATGTGCTGTGAAAGCTGGGTTTTGAATAAGAACAGAGAAGAATTCATGCCTTTGAATCATGGTATAGGTGAAGTATACTGAATCTACCATGGCTGCCAAACTAGCACATAAATTTGTCTTAGAAGAGGTATTGTCATTGTTGTTAGTGCCGTTAGTCGGTTCCGACCAATAGCAACTCTGTATACAGGGTTTCTGAGGAGATGCTGGTGAGCTTAAACCACCGACCTTGCAGTTCAAACGGCTTTGCAGTCTGGTGCATTAACCCACAGCGCCACACCAGGACTCCTAGAAGACGTATGGGGTGCTGTGTGC
>NW_006408885.1:736348-759672 GCF_000296735.1 Chrysochloris asiatica | reverse complement strand
CTGGTAGTTTTGAACTGCTGACCTTGCAGTTCACAGCCCGATTCATAACCACTACGCTAGCAGGACTCCTAGAAGAGGTATGTTGTTGTTATGAAGCGAGGATGGCAGTAACATGTGCTTTGAATATGTTATCAGGAGGAACCAGTCCTTGGAGGAGAACATTATGTCTGGTAAAAAATAGGGGGAGGGTAAGTGAAAAAAAGGAATACTCTCAATGAAATGGATTGGCGCAGTGGCTACAACAATGGGCTCACACATTGGAAAGATTGTCAAGATGGTGCAGGATGGGCAGTGTTGGTTCTGTTGTACAGAGATAGGGTTGATACGAGTCAGAACCCATCTGACACCTTGCATAACAGCAACGTAAAAGTTTGTGGATTTCTACAGAATAATTTAAAAAATTTTCTTATTGGTTATCAATTAGATTGATCATGTTGATAATACCATCTATTACTAGTGATGACTGGGGCTTTATAGTTACTGGGAATCAATACATAGATCTTTAATTTTCTCTTTTCATGCCTTTAGGCATCCTATAGAAACTTTTTTGTTTAATTAACTCAGGAGTTACGCAGTTTCTAACCACCTTAAATGTTCTGCTCATGACACATTACTAAATGGCAAGATGTATCAACTAGCTCATGTCACTTCTTTTTAAGGGTTAAGGTTGAGATGTGAGTGGAAATATATCGTAGATGGCAAGTGTGAGGGTTATCATAAATTGGATTGTATCTCCAAAAAATGTACCAGCTTGGCTAGGCCATGATTCTCAGTGGTTTTGCAGTTATGTGCTGATTGTAATCACCCTCGATGTGATCAGCCCTGCTCTGATGCAGTTATCCTGTGTGTGTAATGAGAAACATTACTATCGTGATGTTAATGAGGCTGAATGGAGTCCACAAGATTAGGTTGTATCTTGAGTCAGTCTCTTCTGAGATGTAAAAGAGATGAAACAAACAAATGGAACTCAGGGATCTACCAAGAAAGAAAAGCTGGAGTGGAATGCATCCTTAGGACCTGGCATCCCTACACTGTGAAACTTGTAGATCCCGGGAAGGATTGATGCCAAGACACATGGAAATCTCCAAGGATTGCTGGCCTACAGATGCTGAAAGAAGGCAAGACCTTTCTCCAAAGCCAGCACTCTGAATCTGGACAATATAGCCTCCTAAACCAGAATAAAATTCTGTTTGCTGACATCATCCATTTGTGGTATTTCTGTTACAGTCGTCTGAGACATCTAAGACAGAGATGTGTTGACATTTTTCATTTAAGTCCTCACCTTTTCCAATCCTCTGCTCTTGTTTAAGAGTGTGCTATATTTGAGGACCCCTTCCTGTGGAAGTGAAAGTGCTCAGACATACGAACATAAGCAATTATAGTCAATTATTGACCTTGCAGTCCCAGAATCTGGAAAGGAAAATACCTTCTGACATGAAAGCAGTACAAGTATGTTGTGATTCTTCCAAGTGTAACTATAGTGTTTGCAGGGCTTACTAGTGTTTTAGAGACATTGAATTAAATCTGCAGGTTAAAATAAATGTATATATCTTAGGGAGTCCTGGTATGGAGCTGTACTGCTCGCCTTAGGGTCAGTGGTTTTGCTGTGAGTCGGGAGTCCTGGTATGGAGCTGTACTGCTCGCCTTAGGGTCAGTGGTTTTGCTGTGAGACAGAATTGACTCGACGGCACTTAATAACAACAGCAACTACTTAGATCATGAAGTGTTTATTCTAAAGTTGTTCTTCCTGTTATGAAATTAATATCTCTGTATCCTATTAACAAAGATAGATTTTTTTTTTTCATTACGTATAAAGGAACAATGTAATCCTGATGGTTTAGTAAATTTAGTGGAAGTTTTCTTGATACATTTATTTTTTTCCACATGGTTTTTTACTTGACTTCTGTTCAACCCAAGGTTGAATTTAGTGAAAGGGTACAATTAGTAAAAGGGTACAATTAGTGAAAGTGTACACTCCTTTGGTTACATTTCTTCATAGTTAATTTAGGGCTTACTGTACATTACAAATGAGAAATCACTGATTTATCTTGTTTTTTTTTTTAAGTTTTAAAAATAATATTAACTTTTGATTGTTTTAAAATGTAACTTAGATGTATAGCTGATGGCTTTCTTAAGTTATCCTCAGTGGTTTTTATAATATTCTTGGAAACAGGCTTCAATATTCTTATTTGAATTAGAGAGGGAGTTTTTTTCAAGAACCAAGTGTGTTATGACAGGGAACTTGCCCGTGGCAGGTGCTTCCTTTCCTGAAGGTTGAACTAGCCAATTCTGCAACTCCAGGCTTGTGATGAGATAATATTTAAAGCACAGCAATACTGTGTTTTTGACAAATGTATTTTTAGTTGTGGAAAGTGTATAGTGACTGTGTTGGAGTCTTAACAGTGAGATTTACACACATGTAAATAACCGGGGAAGACCAGTCTACTTGTCACAAATGTTTTTACTTTTCATGTCTGAGTTATCTGTCAAAATTTCTGTTAAATTTGTTGTTTTGATTGGCTTTACATCAAAAAATTGGAATAACTCAATTAAGCATGAAAATTTTAACCAGACATATACCACTTGGCCAACTTGTGGCGATCCCCATGTGTCGGAGAACTGTATTCCATAGGATTTTCAGTGACTGATTTTGTAGGTGTCCCCCCTCCCCCAGACCTTCTGAGGCACCCTGGGTGGACTTGAACTTCAGGCTTTTGGTTAGCAGCCAAGCACATTAACTGTTTGCACTACTCGGTCTCCAGCAAATATTTGTTGTTGATAAGTGCCGTTGAGTCAGTTCTGACTCATAGCAACCCTGTATAGGGTTTCTGAGGAGCGGTTGGTAAGTTTGAACCACCGACCCTGAGGTTCAAACTGACTTTGATATCGAGTGCTTACCCTACGGTGCCACACCAGGACTCCCACAAGTATATAAGGAATTTAAACAGATAACGTTAATTTATGTATGTGTTTTTATTACAGAAAATGTTCTAGAGTGAGCAAATACTTTTAAGCATACAAATGTGCTGTAGGTTAGTGGAATAGTAGACAAGTTCAAGGAGAATAGGACATGATGTAAAATCTCCAGCTGCAGGCAAAAAGGGAGTAAAAGTTGCAGCCCAGGTCCCTTGCTCACCTCACCCTCCACCCAACCCGGCTCTGCACTCGGAAGGCAATTAGAACAGTGAAAATGGAGGAAGTTTATGTGGAGAACAGTCAAAGGGAATCCAGCGTGAGGCTCATTGGGTTCCCTGAAACAGAACCGGACACAGGAATAAAAAGGAAGTATCCCAACCACTGGCACTGCCTACCCCTGAAGTAGGGGCACCTGACTGCAGGCGCTGCCAGAGTGCATCCTCCAGAAATGGGCAGCTGGGCTCTGGTGCCTGCCTGTCTAAATGACAGTTACTGTGACTTTGTGGCTTTTCCTGTTGAGTACTTTTTGTTCTATTGGCCTGTGCAGAATTCCACAGTGTAGGTTGTCTTCCCATAGTGGTAGAGTCCTCCCCATTAAGGGTAGAGTCCTAACCAGTAGATTGTATATTAGATGTGTTGTTTTTTAGGATCCTCGGAGCCTTCTCAAAGGAAAGTAAAAGGTGGCAAACTCAGTCCTCCTCACTTCTACCCAAGCCTGTGTGGGGATATGGTGCCAAGCGGAGGTCTGTTGGGACCAGAACCAGCAGCTGGGGTACGGTGTGTTCAGGTCCAGCTACTGCAGGTAAGAATCAGGAATCCAGGAGGGGTGGTTTGTAGATAATGGAGGAGGGCCAAGCCAGGCTGGGCAAGAGTGGTACAGAGTAACCCCTGGTGGCCCCAGCACTCCACCAAAGACCTGCCTCCTGATGCCCCTCATCCCTGCTGACTGCTTCTTCCCCACCCAGCCCAACCCATGTCCTGCTTCTCTCCCTCCCTGCCCTGTGCCACTGTGTCTGGGTGTTTGCCTCTGTTTAGTCTTCATCAGAGTCTTCGTGCCTGGCTTTCCCCCAGTGTAGTGTACCTGCCAAACTTCAGATTTACTTTCATCCAATGTAAACAGGCTCCTGACCCTCTCCTCCAGTTGTTTTGTATGAGGAGGACGTTCTGGTTACGAATGTTTCTGGTTTGGCTCTGAAAACCTTTAGGCTCTCATCCGACCATAGACGTTCCTGGTAGCACGCTGCCTCGGCCCACTCCCGGAGCCCTGGCTCACTCCCTGTGATCACTCCCTGCCCAGCCTGCCTCCTTATTTCCTCAGGGACCATGGCCACTCCTTCCTCTGTGCCCTGGGCACTGCTGTGGCCCCCAGAGGTGGCACCTACGCTAAGGGTGCTTTCTTCCCCCACCAAACAGAGCATTCCAGGGAAAAAAGCCACTGTCTCTCCGTCTGCTTTGCAACCATTTCTTCAACAGCTACATGTATACCTTAGTTTTCAGTTCTATTTGAGGCTGGAATTGAGAGGTAAAGAATTTGGAGTTGGGAGAGAGAGACCATTGAAAGTCGAGTACAAGATAAGATTGTGACTGGCCCAGTGGGATGCTGCCTGTTCATCAAGCATACCCTGTACTACTGACTCTGGACTCTGGATTACTGCTTAACTGGCATGGTGGAGTCATAGTTGTCTGAGCGCACCTGCATGCTGAGCTGGCTGATGATGGTGACACTTGGAGGGAATGGGCCAACTGTGAAGATGCAGGGATGCATTTGGAACCAGTGCGGGCAGTAGGGGAAAGGCTGTGGGGAGGCCTTAGAAGAACAGCAGCACAAGGTACTGTTGCTCACATGGAAAACGAGGCCCTGTGAGTATTTGACAGGCATGGAAGATAGAGGAATGTTTGCCTACAGACAGAAACAAGAAAACCTGCCCCTTTTACAGACTTGGGGCCAAAGGTGTTTGGAGTAGCTTGAAGCTTATACAGGACCAACAAGTATATGGGCAGTGGACAGGAAGGAAGGGCCAGCTGGAGACCTTTGAGCAAAGGTTACAGATCAGAAGTGGACAGGAAGGGTTATAGGTTTTGAAATGAAAATTGGAAGAAAGATGGTGCTATGTGTAGAAAAGGAGCTGCTTGAGTTGGAAGTAGGTATTGAGTCGGTTCTGACTCACAGTAACCCTGTATATGGTTTCTGAGGAGCAGCTGGTAGGTTTGAACTGCTGACCTTTTGGTTTGCAATCCAGTGCTGGTCTTTTTTTTTTTTTTTTAAGAAGTACCGAATTAAAGGTAAAGACTGATATTAGAGAAACTTGGGCTTGAGTCTTTATCTACCCCTTACCAGCTAGTGTAATCTTGGGCAACTAACTACTGTGTTTGCTCATCTTGGTGCATAGACACATCCTGAGGTGTACTGGGAGGAATGAGAGATGTGAGCCTAAGATGATGTTGCAGTTAATGGGTTATGAATAGTCTGGATTTTCAGATTATAGGCAGGTAGGTGGTAAGCACTACCTGTTTTCTTAGTTAGCCTGGCCCCTGTCTAGAGATCCTCTATCTGCTCTAGTTGTTCACAGCTCTCCTGTGAGGTGGCTGCCACAGAGGGGACTGTTGGAAAGCACCTGCAGGCTGAGGCCTGGCACCTAGGGGCAGGGCAGGCAGCTCCTGAGAGGAATGCAGGAGCAGCTTTAGCAAGAAAATGGACATTCGGGCTGAGGGAAGGTGTCAGGGCTGACATGGGCGCACAGGAGAATCCTCAGAGAGGAGCCTGCGGAGGGTGGATGAGCCACATGGTAGAAGTGTGGGGCCTTATTCTGTCCATGGGCCTACTTCTGCACTTGGACTGTCTGGGTGGTTTAGTTCTGCTTAGTGCCAAAGAGGAGTCTGTCTCAAAGATGGAGAGGTTGCCATGCTCTAAGTACTAATCATGTGAAAGATGTTTTCATTGTTGCTTCCCTAGGACGACCCCTCAGGTGATGGAGTCTTGCCACTGGCACTCAACTTGCAGCCCCCTCTGCTCCGCCCTCTGTTCACTGTGGACTTGCCTGTCTACGTCCTCCAGGTCTGGATGCCTTACAGCTCCTTATCTTTATTCTTAGAACTGTTAGTGACTCCCTGGAGGCTCTTTGCAGCAGCACGTTAGTCACTGAGCTAGGCTTGTTGCGGAGACTCTGGGCAGGCTTCCCTGGACATTAATCTGCTTTTGGAAAAGGTGGGTTGATGACAAGGTAAGGTGTGGAGGGTATGGATAGCTCAGATTGACTCGTCATAGAGCTCACTCTTGAACAAGGTGAGGTTTAGTCATCTGTAAGTATTTTATACTGAAAAATTCTAGTTACTATTTCCAGTGACTGGCCAGTTTTTCATATATGTGGATAAGGCCCAGCAGAATTAAGCTGGAGAAAACAGGCATCATTGGAGAGTTGATATTTGGATATAAAAGAAACGATGAGCATGCCTAATTTCTACCAGCATGGCTTCTAAAAGCCATTCAAATATTTCTTACTATTAAAAATATTGAGTAAAGCCTTGGTGAGAAATCGGGTGTTGAGAGGCTGCGGAAGGCTCTACACTGGAGCATTACACACTGTGTATTCCAGTTCCTGTAGTGTCTCTTCCATTTCATGTGGCGAGTCCCACTCATGAGTCTTTGTTCTTAAGGAAAAAAAGGGCTGGTCAGCTAATTGACCCTCATTGCATCATTTAGTGTAATAATGAATGAAAAAGTAAAAACATTATTTTCTAAGCAAGAGGAGATGGGTTCGATGCATCATGATATAGCTGAAACTGCTTGGCCATAGAAAAATACAGAGATGAGTACTTAATAATTGGGAAGATATTTACCATAAATGAAGTGAGAAAAAGATAAATGGGTGCAGGTGCTTAAGTATGTCTAGGTATTCACCAGTGTGTGTGTGTATAAAAAAAAAATAGTGTTTTTAAAAAATTTTTTTAATTTCAGCATTTGCTTTTAAAATATGAGAAAACATGTTCCTTTTATAAGAAAGACATGCCAGTTTGGTTTCTGATGCTCAGTGACATTGAAACCACGAGGGTATGGGGTAGAGAGCTAAGGTGTTACCCTCTCTGAGATGTGTATGTAGTTCTTCTGGTGTAGTCTAGCCACTGGCCCCTCAGAGCCTGTTTCTGGCCCTGCCCCACTCGCTTGTCCCTCACACTCTCTGCTTGGCTCACAGGAGGTGTTCCCAGCCCCAGAGGATGCAGCTGTTCCTGAGACCGTACCATTTTCCAGAAGCACCATCAACCTCCAAGACTTGCAGTGAGAGCACTGGCTTCGGGAGCCCTGAAGATCTGATTGAGACAGGCCTGTGGCTGTGGCTAGGACTCCCACTCAGCTTGTGTTCAGAAGTCTAAGCTTTTGGTACATTTATAGGAAATGCTTTTCTTACATTTTTTCGGGAATCAGTCTGAGACTCTGCTGTTTGAATGTGCCCTGTACAAGTGCAGTGATTTGGGATGTGGGGCTCACCTCTGGCGAGGACTTTACTGACTCCTTACCAGCCACCCACACATGGTGTCTTTCCTACCCCTCTTAGCCTCAGCCATGCAGCACTTGCTGCATTATAAAAAAATTGAAAGAAAAAAGACATCTTCTGGAATTAGGGTAGAATTCCGGTTTCCCAGTCGAATACAGCTTTCTGTGTAGTAAACAGATTGGGGGGGTTTTCACTTCCCTGTTTAGCATTCTGCCTGAGAGTTTGTATGACACGCCATCTCCCAGGCAACAGGGACAGTGTTCGTGGACAGGCTGAGTCTGCTGCATTGTAGAACATGAATGGCACCTCACAGGGAATCCAAGTTCTAGTTCATGTTCTTGCTGGACAAGCAGGCCAGGCAGGTGCAGGAACATCAGGCATCCTGTTTGGGAAGAGGAGTGGCGAGTGCAGCGGGCTGTCAGTAGACCTGAGCGAATCTTCTTAGGCTCCAGGGATGGCTCATCATTTGGGGATGGTAGAGGTAACACTTCAAAACAAATCCTTTCTAAGTTTTGTTGTTGGGTATTAATGTTTAATAGTAATTTGAAAACTGTTTATACAGTGATGTTCTGAATATCATAAATTATGTATAGAATTGTAATAATGGTATGTGTGTGTTTTTATTGTTGAGGTTGAAAATGTGTATATGTCAAGGTATATTTTTACAGAGTAAGGTCTGTCTTGCAAAGAGATAAGTTGATACTCTTGCACATATTTATTTGTTACAGTTGATGGAATGGACACAGGGTCATTCAGAAATGCTTTTTTGCCTTACGCCTCTGGAGTGTATGTTCAGCAAGTTCTGTTTTGGTTCTCAGACTGGAGACATGCAAGCTCTACCCATTCTGTGTTTGTTTCTTGAGTTTAGGGCTGTGAATTTTAAGGATTACTCAAGCATTCTCTATGATTCCCTTCTGTCTGTCCTGTTCAGAGGTGCATCTGCCCAGGGTGCCTCTCTGCCTAGAAGAATTAAAACCACATTTGTAAATGGATCTTTTCTACAGGTGTCTGTGCTGTGTCACAGACTGAAGTTCAGGGATTGAATGTGCCCACCTGGCCCTCGCCCCAGATCATCCAGGACTGACAGTGGTCCCTTCTTCCTGGGGAGCCCCTGTGACTTGGCTGGGGGCCCTGCGTTCCTCATCCCTCTGCTCCTGAAGGGAGGAGGTTCTGGCACAGGAACAGTTCCTTTTGGAGGGCTGGGTCTCTCCTGTCCAGGCCTGGGGGAACCTTGTGGGCACTCAGGTTTACTACTGGAGATGTACCCAGCTCCCAGTGCAAATGAATAAAAGTTTTTGTATAGTCATACACCAAAAGTTTTGCTTGGTTTCATTCAAGGAAATGTGGCTATAGTAAGAATTACCTGTTCATTTGCATAGTTTCTGCTTACTTTTCTTATCTTTGCCTCAGGGATAACCCATCCTTCAGCTCGTTGTGGAATTGGCACTTCCACCCACTGCTTGTCTCTCAAAGTGACCATTATAGGGAAAATCAAGATGGTGCTCCTTCCCTCAAGCTTGGGCTTAAGGCCAAATAATGAGAGTCAACTTCCTTATAGGCCTCAAGACACCAAAGAGACATATAGTTTATTTCCGTGAGAGAAAGGAAATGTACAGGAGGAAACTGCCTGACTGCAGAGGGCCAACCATAAGCAGAGCCCAGGCTCTGCTCCCACTGCTGGCTTCTTTCATTTGCTGTCAGCCACACGCTCTATGGGGCTCTGAGAAGGTTAAGTGAAGAAGAAGAGCTGTTCTTCCTTATCCTTATCCATAAGAGTATGTTCGGACTCTTTCTTTGCTTTGAGAACTGGGGGCCGGGAGCGGCATACCAGTCTTCTGCCTTTCTGTCAAGAGGAAATGAACATTATCAGTACCTGCTTTATGTCACCCCTGCTCAAAGGTGCAGCTTAGAATGATGATTCGCAGACTATCCCAGCCCAAATACAGGGAGCAGCCAGGGTGCCTCTGGCAGGGGCTTGGCCTGCCTAGAGGCCTTCTCAGCAGAACTGAGGACTGGACTGATTCTGAGATAGCTCAGGTGTATGAAAATTCTATAGTCAGTTCCATGTTGAGGAGCTTTGTTGCCCTGTCTGTCACAGAGCTTGAGAAATGCAGGCCATCACCTTGGTTTGGGATTTGTGGAGTGTGTGCAGAGATCAGGGCAGTGTTGGTCTGAGCAGGGGCTTGTCTGCCTTATTATCAGTGGGGGAGGCATCTGTGCTCTTGGTCTATTTGGGAGACATTCCTCTTGCCAGGGCTTCTGTTGGCCAGAGTTCTTCTTGGCCCCAAGGCCCGTAGGTCCTGCAGCTCAGTCATGCATTGTAGGGGGAGGCACTAGTGACAGGCCATGAAGGGATTGTGCATGGGGGTGGAAGCAGGGACTGATTGGGCCCTACCAGCTACTTGAGTCCATGTGTCTGGCCTGGGTGCCCGGTGGCCAGTCACAGACCAAGAGAGTATAGAAGAGGGGAGATGCCTGTGGGCCTACAGCAGGCTGGGATGAAGAAATTCCTATGAAGAAGGCAGGCCCTGGAAGACAGTAGCCTCAGGGCCTGGGTGTGGGCAGTCCTGCTTCCACCTGGCCATCAGAGCTTCTGATGCTGTCGGCAAAGGGGCTGGAGGGTCCGAGTCCCTTGAATCATAGTGTGCCTAGTTTTAGGACCTTGCCTCCTAGGGTGACCAGCTACCTTTTTCTTGATGTCAGCCTGAGCCCGCGCCCGAGCTCGCTGCTGGCGCTCCTCTTGGAGCTGCTTCTGCACCCGGGCCTTCTCTTCCCGCACCCTGCGTGACAAGAGATAGCATGAAGAACTGGAAGGCCCTGCCAACTTGCCTGTGCCTTCCTCAGTCACACTGTCCTGAAAATCAGGTCGTGTCCAGTCCTTGCTGGGGCAGAGCTGTGCTGCCTCCCTACAGCCAAGGGTGACACATTTTTGGCAAAGATGCCTGTGTCAGAGGGATGGCACAAGCCTGCCCAGGGTTCCCATCACTATGGCATGTCAGACCATCCCCACAGGAGGCATGGATGCTCATGCCCCTCAGTGACTGCCCAAGGCCATTGCCATCAACACTACAAGCCTCAATCCCGCCTGCAGGTTGAATCATTGTGGTCTTTGTCCCATTCTTTGAGCCGACGCCTTCTGAAAAAAGGGTGCCAGGTAAGGGGGTGCTAGCGCCTGTGCCTCTGGGTGGTTGAAACTGCTCAATCCGTGTGGAGACTTCTTGGGTCTCCCACCAAGGATGGGTCAGTACTGGCTCTGTCATGTTAGACCCATGAGGCTACCACTGCCTGCTTCAGACTGGAACACCTCAGACTCTTCTACATCCTGCCTGCTCCTCCCTCCACTAGCCAGCCTTACCCCTCCAATCCAGCCTGAAAAAAATATCCTAATGATGGTATGTTTGTGGCCCTATTTGTCCCTGTATCAAGTCCTTCAGAGAGTCCCGGTGGCACAGTGGTAAGTGTCAGACTGCTACCTAAAGGCCAGTGGTTCAAACCCACCAGCTGCTCTTCAGGAGAAAGGCTTTGTGCTCCCATAAAGATTTACAGTATGAGCAATGCACTGAAGCCGTTTTGCTCTCTCAGGACTACTGTGAGCTAAAGTCGATGGCAGCAGGCTTGATTTGGTTACAAAGTCCTTCACTGATAACTTGTTTTCAGGGCTCAGTCCCTCTTGGGACTCTGCTCCAGATCTTTAGACCCTCTGCCTTCCTGAGTCTTCTGGCTGGGCCCTGGATTGTTAGTAATCAGCATTACTGTCACTTCCAGGAAATCTCCTGGCTCCCCAGGCTATTTGATGCTCCCTAGTTGCTACTTCCTGGCAAGGACCTGGTGAGTCCTCCCATTCCTTCCATCCCGCTTTGGAAGCTGTTAGAGGGCAGAGACCACATCTGTCCTCATGCCAACCCTTGGAGTGAAGGTGCAGGCCCACTCGTGACCACCTCATGCGGCGCTCCTTCTCCTTGGATCTCTCAGCCTGCTCGATTTTGGATGGGGGCACACACTCCAGGCTTTCAAGTAGCTCATCCAGCTGGTGCTCAATGATGGTCAGCATCTGCACTGTGCCCAAGTTGGCCTCCTGCGTGGTGCCGACGCAGTGCCGGTACACATCCAGAACCTTGCAGTTCAGGTTCTCCAGCAATTTGTCCTGCAGGAGGCAGGCAGGCCCTCAGCAACCCAGCTACTCTAACTGCCTGCGGCCCCTCAGGGGGGCCTGTGAGCAGGTCCCAGGTGCTGCCTGGGATACAATGCAGAGTTAGGCTAGGAAACCCCCTTGCCCTACTGTGATCAGTCAGATGCTGACTTCGTACTCTGGCAGGGATTCATTCCTCTTTGGCACCTCTGCCAGCTACCTCACCATGCCCACCACCACTCAGCCCCTACACTGGGGAGCCCTCCAAACTGCCCCCACTAAACCCACTCTTGTTCCCTTTCTGTGTGGCCTTGAGCACATCGTCTCTATCTTCTCTATGGATGCTGGGCACTTGGGAGACGGTTAATACCGTTTGCTTCCTAGACTGGGTGGGATGATGGGAGTGGCAGCAGCCGTGAGAAGGACCCAGAGGGCCTGGTGCCCAGTGAGTGGCCCTGAGTTCTAGAGGCATGACCATGGCCCAATACCTTGCATACTGAAGCCATTGAATGAATGAGAAAGACAGGGCATGTGGGTAGTGGTGCTGTGAGCACTAGCTGAGCATCCAACCAGGCTTAGGGACCCTACCTCCCTTCTTCCCCTAATGGACTTGTCTGTGTTGAAGAAACATAATTGTTGCGTAAGAGACCAAAGGCCCAGTGATTTGTAGATTTCAGGGCTGATGCGTACTCCCAGAGTTGAGCTCCCAGCCTACCCAAGGAAGGGCCAAAGGCCCAGTCTTACTCCCCAGTGGTCTGTCTGAGCCAAGGGGGCTCTTCTTCCTTGGCCCCATGGTGGCATCTCTTACTCCCCTACTGTCACTGTGTGCCCACTGCCCACCGGCCCACCTGCTGAGCACCTTGGTACTCTCCAAAGTGGAAGACTCGGGCTTTGAGCTCCAGCTCCGCGGCCATCTCCTCCTCTTTGGCAATGGACATCATCATTGTGGTGATTAATGTCTTCAGCTGGTTGACCTCTCGGTCCCTGAGTGGGAGGAGGACCGGCAATATGGACTCACACAGCCAGACCCAGGCCCTTCCCCTCCCTCAGCCTTGAAGAGCCCAGCCCTGGCCACTGTCTGGAGATTTAACTGAGGTCATGTGCGTTTGCACAAGGTCTAGTATGCAGTAGGGGCCAAAGTCACTCAATTATTACAAGATTCTTTTAAGTTTACAGTTCTGTGGTTTTTAATGTATTTACAAAGTTGTCCAACCATCACCAGAGTCTAATTTTAAAACATTCTCATCATCACCTCAAAAGATAATTTAATCTTATACCCATTAACAGTCACATACATACACATACACACACACGTATGGCCTCTGGCAGTGGCTGTGATCTACTTTCTGTATCTGGAATTACCTCTTGTGGATACTTCACATAAATGAAATACAATATAGGATCCTTTGTGTCTGCCTTCTTTCATTGAGCATTGAGGTACATCCATAGTGTACCATTGCATCAGAACTTCACTTCTTTTATGGCTGAGTAATAGTTCGGTATATAGACACAGAACAAGTTGTTTATCCACTTAGCACTTTTTGGTTGTCTCCACTTTTGGACTATTACGAGTAATACTGGTATGAACATCCGTGTAAATGTTTCTGAATGGACCTAGGTTTTCAGTTCTCTTGGTGCACATTTAAAGAACAGAGTTACGATAATTAACTCTGAAGTAAAATAGTAATAAGGTACAGACACTTGAGCATCATATGGTGGAGTGTCTAGAGCAAGAATTGCGCAACTTTCAGTAGTTGGCAAGGGTCCAACCATCATGAACCAACTGCAGGTACATCCTGGTTACAATGATGACTGTCACAGCTCATGTTCAGCCTCAGAAGTGTCTCCCCACCCTCGGTAACATGGGTGGAGTCTCTGACACTCTCAACATAGAGCACCACTGGTTGCAGCTCCTTTTGCCCACAGGTCCTCTAGCCCATTGTCCACAGGGATGTGGGCACCAGCAGTCACCAGGCTCTACTCCCTTGACTTCAGGGGCCAAGGGTAGAACTGACTCTGAGCTGAGCTCCTGAGGAGACAGGGTGAAGGCCTGGAGCCAGGAGCTCATAAGCAGTGTAAACCCATGCACACACCAAGCACTGGTGTGGGCCCACTGTGAAAACAAATGGTGAGTACCTACTGGGTGCCAGACTCTGGGTTCTCAACTGAAGTATGTAAATGATACACTCTCATTCTGGGGTTCACTTTTCACTGCCACGCTGCTAAATCTGCTCATAGATAAGACTGCTTGAGCTCTCTATACCTTTTGGAATATGGACTGAATGAGAACAAGTTTTTGAAAAATAGCAAGATCACTTCAAAAATGCACAGGGACACCAAACATGAAAATATATTAAGTGCTGACGAGTGGGTTTCGACTCATAGGGTTTCTGAGGAGCACCTGGTGGGTTTGAACAGCCGACCTTGTGGTTCACAGTTCAGTGCTGATCCTACAGTGCCACACCAAAAGTATATTAGACTGGTATTAAAAACAAACACCTCCAAACATATTAATAAAAATCATTCTCAAAACCAAACAAAACAGATCTATCATATTTCTGTGAACACATCAGGAATGGTACTACCATCAGCACATAGGACAGCAGTGTGACATGCAACCCTGCTAAATTTGGGAGGAATCGCTTGAGGGGTGTGGTTCCTGGCTCCTTTATAGAGACCCTGGTGTTTTGGTATCTTGTCTGCTTTGGCGTTTGTGTGCTTGTTCTGACTACAATCCCATTGGTGTGTGTATCCATCCCACAGCTTTTTGCCTGGACAATGACTGCAGCTCCTTTTTCTTTTAGGCAAGTTCATTGTGCTACTTTTGTATGCTCTTGCTATTTCTCCATTTGGTCTGTCTTCATCAGAGAACCCTATGGTGTCATTCAGTGTATTCTTGTGGTCCTTAACCTTTCTACCCTAGCTTCCTTCTCATCCTTTTCCTCTGACTTCTGGGAGGTCCCCTCAGTACCTGGCTGCCTGCTGTTTCCTGTCTTCTTGGTCTTCTTATCACTGTTCTTCCTTCTCCAGAGGGGTCTTATGTGACATGGATGCATTGTCACTTGGCAAGGGGAATTGGAAAACATTTGCATTCATTTCTCCAATTAGTCCCCATTTGGATGCATTTTCTCATGTATGAAGCTTTGCTTGTTGTTAAGAGCTGGAAGTCAACATGAATTGTGCCATTTCCGCCAGGTTTGGGGCTCGGGCTAGTGTGTAGAAATGTTCCTCTGAGACATGGAGTTTTATTTCCGCATGGTTGGTGGTTGCTGCTGCCCAGACTAGTAGTGCCCCATCCTCTGTTGGTTGTTAGGATGGCCAGGAACTGGCTGTATCATCTGCGCCTGGTGCTTACCTCTGGTCCTGGTCATCATAGCAATAAGGAGTCAAGGGGTGGAGGGGTGGGGGTCTTAGCAGCTTGTTGCTGAGTTCTTGGCTAGGCTGGCCTTCTGAAAACATCAGCAGTTCTGCAGTGTCTCAGCAAAGGTTCAGCCTTGGTTTGTCTTCAATTTCCTTGAGTTAAGTTTCCATCTCACTTGAACACCTCTGGACACCTCACTGGTTCATTCATGTGATCATATACCCATAGCTCCTTCCACACATGCTGTGGCTGCCACGAAGTGCAGGACTAACTTTTGCATTCAAGCTCTGTGCTCTGGGACAATTGTGTTTTCTCTCTATGCCAGGCTCCACCTTCCTGGGGCTGAGCACTCTAGCCTATTAGAAGGGGCTAGGATATGACTGTCTCAACTTATTTGGCAAAGTGGGCAGAGAGGAGGGCTGGGACTTGGAAAGGTAAGGGAAACCCCAGGGGCGCATACTTCAAGTGAGCCTCACAAACTTCAACTTTGTGCCCTAGGTGCCTCTTTTACTAACCTTAGTCCTGGCCCTGAAGAGAATAAATGATGTTCTGTCCTCTGTTGCCAGAATGGCTCGAACTAAAACCTGCAGGCTCTTAAAGTTAGTGTTCAAAGTCAGCTGACAAAGCCATGTTGTTGTTACGTGCCATCAAGTTGATTCTGACCCATTGTTGTTGTTATGTGCTATGTGTCATGGAGTCGGTTCTGACTCATAGCGACCCTGTACAGGGTTTCCGAGGCTGTAAATCTTTACGGGAGCAGAATGCCGCATCTTTCTCCTGCGGAACAGCTGGTAGTTTCGAATTGCTGACCCTGAGGTTTGCAGCCTGATTCATAACCACTACACCACCAGCGCTCCTTGATTCTGACCCATAGCAACCCTTTATAGGGTTTCTGAGGAGCAGCCGACCTTACAGTTCAAACTCACCAGTTGCTCCTTGGAAACCTCATACAGGGTCGCTATAAGTCAGAACGGACTTGTTGGCACATAACAATTTTGTTATTGAGGTATAATTTACCATAAAAAGCACCCCTTTTAAAGTGTCTCTATTTAGATGAATTTGACAAACTTACACACCTGTGTAAGCACCAGCACTCTCAGGATGAAGTTTGTCATATCTTTTTGTAGTCAATTTCCTCCACATTCTAGCCACCAGTTACCAGTGAGCTGATAATGCTCACTCTCAGATGGATTAGCTTAATTGGGTAGTAAACAGGCCTCTAAAAGGTCGGTCAATCTCTGCTTTAAGGTGCTCACACCTTCCTGTAACCTTCTTCCTTAAATGTAGGCTGAACCCAGCAACTTGCCTCTAAGCAATGGAATATGGGATGGGAAGTCACATGCGAGATTAGGTTACAAAGATGGTGACCTCCATCTTGCCAGCACTTCCAAGCTGCCATTTGGAGAGTCCACTCATCACGGGACTGAGGGCGGCCTCCAGCCAGCTGATTTCCATTGGGACTCAGGCCTCAGGTCCAATGACTCTTAAAGCACTGGATCCTGCCAATAAACACACGTGGCAGCAGATCCTCCCCCTACGTCCTGCCACCCGTGATGGAAACAGTGAGAGTCCTGATGTAGAGGACTCATTAAGCTGTGCCTGGGTTCTGGACCCATAGAAATCAAGAAGTAGTAAGTGGATGTTATTTCACATTGCTGAAGTATTGGAGTAATTTGTTAAATAGTATTAAAACAGCTGGTTCTAGAGTTTCTTTCTCTCAGCTTAATGTCTCTCTTTTAAGCTTGCTCCTTTTTATCACCAAGTATTATGATTGTGGTGTGGAAAGGTGTTCCATCCTACTCCCTGGCACCTGTGAATATGTTATGTAGCCTTGGAAGGGGGCATTACGGTTCATTGCTGCTGTTAGGTGCCATTGAGTCAGTTCCGATTCCTAGTGACCCTATCCACAACAGAACAAAACACTGCCTGGTCTCAGGCCATTCTCACAATTGTTACGTATGAGCCCACTGCTGCTGCCACTGTGCCAATCCATGTCCTTAGGTGTCTTCCTCTTTTTCGCTGACCCTTCACTTTACCAAGCATGATGTTCTTCTCCAGGGATTGGTCTCTCCTGATAACATGTCCAGAGTCCTGGTGTGGTTCTGTGGGCTAATGTGTCAGACTGCAAAGTCATTTGAACTGCAAGGTTGTTGGTTCAAGCAGCTGCTCCTTGGAAACCCCATACAGGGTCACTATGAGTCAGAATCGACTTGATGGCACTTAACAACAACAATAACATGTCCAAAGTATTATCTCTTACTATCCTGGCTTCTAAAGAGCATTCTGGTACTTCTTCCAACACATCTGTTTGTTCTTCTGGCAGGCAGTCCATGGTACTTTTAATATTCTTCAAAACTATGACTCAAATGAATCAATTCTTCTATTGTATTCCTTATTCATTGTTCAACTTTCACATGCATATAAGGTGATTGAAAATACAATGGCTTGGGTCAGGCTCACCTTAGTCCTCAAACTGTTATCTTTGCTCTTTAACACTTTAGAGAGGTCTTGTGCAGCAGATTTACCTAGTGCAATGTGACATCCCATTTCTTAACTGCTGCTTCCATGAGTGTTGATGGTTGATCCAAGCAAAAGTCTTTGACAACTTCAGTCTTTTCTCCATTTATCATGATGTTATTTATTGGTCCAGTTGTGAGGATCTTTGTTTTCTTTACATAGAGTGTAATCTGTACTGAAGGCTGTCGTCTTTGATCTTCATCAGTAAGTATTTTAAGTCCTCTTCACTTTCAGCAAGGGAGATTGTGTCATCTGCATATTTCAAGTGGTTAATGAGTCTTCCTCTAATCCTGATGCCATCTTCCACTTCTTTTAATCCAGTTTCTTGGATTATTTGCTCAGATACAGATTGAATAAATATGGCGAAAGGGTACAACTTTGGTGTACATCTTTCTTGATTTTAAAACTTTCAATATCCCCTTGTTCTGTTCAATCAACTGCCTCTTGGCCTATGTACAGGTTCCTCATGAGCACAGTCAAGTGTTCTGCAATACCCATTCTTTGCAGCATTATTCATAGTTTGTCACGGTCTGCACTGTTGAAAGGCTAGTCAATAAGGCATAAGTAAACGTCTTTCTGATACTCTCTACTTTCAGTCAAGATCCATCTGACGTCAGCAATAGTATCCTTCGTTCCATGTCCTCTTCTCGATTTGGCTTGAATTTCTGACAGTTCCCTGTTAATGTGTTGTTGCAACCATTTTTTAATTGTCTTCAGCAAAATTTTACTCGCATGTGATATTAATGTTATTCGACAATTAAGGTTGCAGGTGGAGTTAAAGATGTTATGTAACCTTGAAAGGGGGCATTATCTGACCTTGAGAAAGGAAGATGAACCTGGATTACCCAGGTGAGCCCAGTTCTAAACACAAAGTTTCTTAAAAATGAAAGAAGGTGGCAGGAGAGTCAGAGAGACGTGAGGAAGACTCAACCCATCATTGCTGGTTTGAATGTGGCAGCTTCTAGAAGCTGTAGAGGAAATGAATTCTCCCCTAGTCCTTCGGACCTCTAAACTGTTAAGCCAATTTGTGTTGTTTAAAGCTTCTCAGGTGCAGTAATTTGTTATACACAGGAGATGGGCGCACATGCTGTGAAGTACCACATTTTGTTTTTCCATTCAGCTGCTGATGGACAGACATCTGGGTTTCTGTCCTTGGCAATTATGGTTGACTCTATTGTGAACATTCTTGTCATACTTTTTTTGTACATATTATCTCTAACATAAAGGAGCTCTGGTAGCATAGTGGTTACAAATCGGGCTGCGAACCGCAAGGTCAACAGTTTGAAACTACCAGCTGTTCCATGGGAGAAAGATGAGGCTTTCTGCTCCCGTAAAGTTTACAGCCTCAAAAACTCTGTACAGGGTTGCTATGAGTGGAACCGACTCCATGGCACAAAACAACATCAACAATCTCTAACACAACTATGCTTTGTTTCTTCCAATATTGGGGCAGATTGCTTACTCTGTTATCTATTGTTGTTGTTGTTGTTAAGTGCCGTCGAGTCAATTCCGACCCATAGCGATCCTGTATAGGGTTTCCGAGGAGCAGCTGGTGAGCTTGAACTGCCAACCTTGCAGTTCAAACGGCTTTGCAGTCTGGCGCATTAACCCACAGCGCCATAGATTTTTAAAAATTGTGTGTTATTTCTGTTATGAAAGAGGTTAAATTCATGAAAATTAAGTGCACCTGATTGGGTCTCACTCAAACTAAAGTTCTCTCAGGGATCCTCTCCAAGTAGCTGCCCCCACTGTAGACCAGTTCTGTGGCTGCCCCTGAAGGTTCTGCTCTGGTGTGCGCATATGGATGTTCATGAGTGAGTGTGAGTGTATATGAGTACATGTGTGCGTGTGTGTGTATGTTTTGGGGATGGACTTGCTCTTGCCAGGTTCTCTGGAACACCAGAAAGCTGCTTGCCTCTCTGTAGCTCACCTATTCCCCAGCTCACCTTTCTAGGGAACAAAATCTGCTTGAGAATTGGTGGTTTCACATCATTTTGGAAATTCCCACCCACTAAGTACCACAAGACATGGGTACTTAGGAGCATGGCTCACCCATGAGACACTGAGGCTATTAGGTAGCTGCCACCTCGGGGCCTTTGCAATGTCTGTGTCCTCTGCCTGGACCATTTCTCCCAGGCCTGCCTGTGGCTGGCTCCCTTCCCCTTCCATTAATGAGTTCTTATCCTGGCCTTCCTATCTGCTGTCACCTTCCACCTCAGTTCCTCCTCCTTGGTCACTTGGTTTTCATTTCCT
The DNA here is from genome assembly GCF_000296735.1 of Chrysochloris asiatica. NCBI lineage: Eukaryota > Metazoa > Chordata > Mammalia > Afrosoricida > Chrysochloridae > Chrysochloris > Chrysochloris asiatica. Next base: position 740,006 of record NW_006408885.1, on the reverse strand, counting down.
CCTAACATGTGTCCAGCCTATTGTCTGTGCCCCATTTGAAGGTCGCCTCAGAAGGAGAGGGTCTTGCTCTATCCCTGCAGGGCCTAAAGTCCTCCTGACCCAGGAGGGAGTCAGTGAGTATTGACATGGAATGCATGATTTCCAGCTCTTTCCAACAGGCTTCACCTGGTACTTTGTTCAGCTCTCCAGGGTTTAGGTGACAGGTACCTGCAGAGCCTTCTGCACCTACCAGCAAGAGGAACAAAGTGCCCTAGGCTCCAGAGGAGAGGCGGGCAGCAGTCTGCCATCACCCACACAGTCTGTTTTGATTCCCTGGGGCTGGAATTGCCCAAGGGCATTGCTAGGTAGGACCCTGGCTGCCTTGCCAGCCTGGATGTGCTGGTTTACCTCCCCTCCTCCAGGGAGGCCTTTCTGCCTCAGGCTGCTGAGCTCCAGTCCTGCTCCCTGGGCCTCAAGGTCCTTGGTCCTGACTCCCGTTGCTCTTGAGCTGGGCCACATAGTCCCACTTGGGCCAGACCCAACCTAAACAGGTTCCGACATACCTCTCTGACAACTCCTCTTTGTACCCTGTGTTCATGTTTCTACACCATGTGTGCTGTCTCCTCTACTGTCTGCCAAACCAAGTACTGTAGCTCACCTAATGGCATGGATCGGGAGGTTCTACCCCTTCCCCAGGCTGTGATCAGTATAGGCAAACGCAAAGTCTAACCCCTGTCGTCCACCCAGTTTCCTGCTCTGCAGTGGGCACCTCCAAAGAGCTGGGCTGCCAGGCTTGCAATGTGCCTTCATTCTCCACAAGGTTCATTCATCAGCCCTGGTCAGGGCATCCAGGGCCTCTCTCTCTCTGGCCTCCAGCAGCTCCAGGGGGCTAGGACACGTCCCAGGACAGAGCCCCACCCCACCAACGTGGAACCTACATGCGGTTCTGGGTGTTCTTCAGAGTGAAGCTCAGCTCCTCCAAGGTTTCCTCCATCTCCTGTGTGTTCTGGATCAACGAGAGGTTCTGTTCTTCCAGCGTGGTAAAGACTTCCAGGAGCTGCTGAGGCTCGGTGAAGTACAGCTTCAGTTCCTGCTACCAGATGACCAGACGTTGTTGCGTGCCAGTCCCTGCTGGAGGGAGACTAGCACGTCCCGGCCCTCGGCACGCACCCCCCACAATCCCACCGGCCACTGACCTCGCCCTCGCTGTCTGAGTCCTCCTGCTCCAGGAGGAAGGTGGAGCTCGACCTGGACCTGTGGAGAAGTGGAATTCAGTCAGGCCAGCTGCCGTGGGGGTCATGACAGGGGTCATCTCCTTGGTGCCGGCAGCTGAATGGCAGCCACGCTCGTCCAGCCCCACCCACAACCTGCTCCCTTAGGTTCCTAGCTGTCTTGCAGCAGCCTAGGGAGGGATTTTCCACCTCTTGGTCGATGTACCCCTTCCCGCTTTCTGCAGCTTTACCCCACTTTAGGCAATTCACCCCATCCCTTCATTCTCAGTGCTATGGCCTGAACACTACCTGCCCGTACCCCAGTCCATCCGTGGCTACTGGTCATTTTAGTTTGGCACAGTAGTGATTGTGGGATATTCAAGTCTAGAGGGGGCCCAGCCTGGGTCTCTACCTGGGAATGCTGGGTCCTCTGACTGAGGGCAGACCCTTGGGACCAGGACCAGGCTGTCATTAGCACCTGCTTCAAAGCTATCTCCTACAGTGCAGCTCCCGACCCCCTGTCCCTCCAAGGAAGACCTGAGGCCTGGGGCATCCCCGGAGTTGGCATCCCTCAGGGCAGGCCTGAGAGTTGGACCTGACCCACCTCTGGGTTAAAAGGTTGGCATGGAGACTATCCCACTGCAGTGGCAAGTGCAAGGCCTTGTGGGAGCCCCAAGGGGGGTGGAGAAACTCCCAGAGGGGCCAGTCACAGTTAGATGCCCTGCAAGCAGAGTATTTATGTCCACTTTACAAATGTGGAACAGTTGTTCAGAGAGACAGGCCACTAGCCATGATCATCTGCAGGGCACCCATAAGATGCCTTTCTGAAAACCTACCCTCCGGGTGGCTGTGAGAAGCCCAGCGGTTCCATTTGAAACCATTGGACTGCGAATCACAAGGTCCACAGTTCGAACCTGCCAGCTGCTCTTGGGGAGAACGATGAGGCTTTCTGCTCCTGTGAAGATTTTAAAAGCCTTGGACAGCCTATATAAGTTCTGTATGCATTGGAACTGACTCGATGGCACACAATAACAAGGTGGCTGTAACCTGGACTGAGAAGGGAGTTGGGCTGGACTCCAGCCCCCATTGGCTCTCCCCATCCAGCAGCCCACAGCCTGCACTTAGCGGTTCTGTCAAGTGGCTGACAGGTGGCAGGCCCAGGATTCACACCTGAGCTGTCCATCACTTTTCAACTTGGGGACTCTTGGAAGCATCATTTGCATCTATTGCCTTTCTCAGTGTTACCCCTCCCCTAAGGAATGTGCCTGGCCCAGCCCTGAAGCTGCTGGTGGGCTGCTGGTGGCCATAGTCTTCCCAAGGTCACAGTCATAACTAAAACTTGGAGGGGGATGAGGGCCAGTTTGAAAATTGGTGTCAGGTTATGATCAGCCTGAGAAGCAGTCACGGGGGACATGGGCGACTGAGTGGACATCTAAAGAAGACACTTATTTGAGTGTAGAGCTCAGGGACAGGGGAGTGGGTCTCCAGGCAGTCAGAAGATGGGACATGCAAGGTATGAGCAGAAGACACTGAACTTGTATCAGGGAAAGGATGAGGGAGGGCAGCTGGAATCCAAGCCACCGCCACCTACGCCTGGATTACTGTGGCAGCCTTCCCCCAAGAGTCCTCACTTCTACTGTTGCCTGCAGTCTGATCTCTCTCCTGGTCAAACTTCAGTTACTCTCCCTTCCCCAAAACTTGACTCAGGACAGTCACAGACCTAGCTGTAAAAGGTAAGCAATAAAGCTTCCCGAAGAAGACATGGTTGAGTATCTTAGTGACGTCAGGGTTGGCAAAGATTTTTTAAAACATAAAACACATCAACCACAAACACATACAGACAAAGATGGGTAAATGGGCTTCATTATAATTTTCTGCTCCTAAAAGGACAATATTAAGAGAGTAACAAGGCAAGACACAGATGGGACAAAGATAATTTGTAATATACTTATTACAAAAAAGTCTGAATACACAAGCAAAGTATATGAAAAACTACTAGAAAGTCCTAAGAACAAGGCTAGTGATAACAATAGAAATGTGCAAAAACCAAATAGGTGCTTCACAAAGGAAAACCTCTGAATGGTCAAAAAACATATGAAAAGTACTCATATTTGTGATGAGGGAAATATAATTGAAACCATAATGATGAATCACTTTACTGCCCCTCAGAATGGCTAGAGTTAAAAATCACTGATTCATTGAGAACACAGGCAACTGGAGCACTGCTGGCTTGAGTGTAATATGGTGTGACCACTTTGGACAACTAGTTGACAGCATGTACTAAACATACACTGACCCTGTGAACCAGCAAGTCCACTCCTAATTTTGACAGAAATAATGCCTCTCTATATCGCTGTGGGTTAATGCACCAAACTGCAAAGCTGTTTGAACTGCAAGGTCGGCAGTTCAAGCTCACCAGCTGCTCCTCGGAAACCCTATACAGGGTCGCTATGGGTCGGAACCGACTC
>NW_006408885.1:734713-736248 GCF_000296735.1 Chrysochloris asiatica | reverse complement strand
TCCCCAAATTATTTCCATCCTTTTCTCCAGTACTACAGATAACTGCAAGGTCGGCAGTTCAAGCTCACCAGCTGCTCCTCGGAAACCCTATACAGGGTCGCTATGGGTCGGAACCGACTCGATGGCACTTCACAACATATCAAAAGGCACAGACCAGATGTTTGTAGCAGCTCTAATGAACACAATCAAGAACTAACTGGAAATAACCCAAATGGCCAACAGAAGAGTGGACCAACAACTTGGATTGATTCATGCACTGGGATACTACTAGGGATTGCTCCACAAAGGTGGATGTTGAGTGGAAGAAGCTAGGCCAAAGGAAGACATGCTCCTTAGTTACAATGATATTATAAGGATGATGTTATAAAAATGCTTAAGACCACCACCAACCATGTGTGGAATAAGGAGAGGTGTGGTCTGTTAAGCACAAGACTGTGAACCACAACGTCAGCTGTTAAAGCCCACCAGCTGGCAGATGAGACTTTCTGCTCCCAGAGAATATTGACAGCCTCGGAAACCCTATAAAGTGTTGCTACGAGGCTCAGAATTAACTCTATGGCAATTACCACCACCACCAGCATGTGCATAAAAATTCATTGAAGTGTTTAAGACTTGCTTATTCTATAAACTGTCAAGGAGCTCTGGTAGCATAGTGGTTATGAATCGGACCGCTAATCTCACGGTCAAGCAGTTCGAAACTACCAGCTGTTCCGCAGAAGAAAGATGAGGCTTTCTGCTTCCGTAAAGATTTACAGCCTCGGAAACCTTGTACAGGGTGGTTATGAGTCAGAACCAACTCCACGGCACATCACAACACCAACAATGAACTGTCAAACCTCAATATAAAAGAAAAAAAAAGGAAACCCTAAGTCGTACTATGTCAGTGCTTGCTGACACTTTGTCAATGGCTCTTGCACTGATTTCTCCACGTGCACCTCCTCCCTCTCCCTCTCAATCCCTCATTCCAGCCCCACTAGCCTCCTTGGTGCTTCTCAAGCACAGTCTCAGTGTACTCAAGGTCTGGTCGTGGTTGTACCCTACTGGAAGACTCCACCCACCGATAGCCACGCCCTCACTCCCTGACCTCCTCCAACTTCCAGCTCCAATGCCACGCCTTAGAGAGGCTTTTCCTTGCCAACCCATTTCCTCAAAATGCCTCTCTCCCAAGCTCCAGCATCCCTTGCCCTGCTCTCTGGTGGCACAGTGACTAAGCTCTCTCAGCTGCAAACCTGCTAGCGGCTCTGCAAGAGAAAGATGTGGCAGTCTGGTTCTGTAAAGATTAAACCAAAAAACCTGCTGCCTCCCAGTCAATTCTTGCTTAAAGCAAACCTATCGCACAGAGCAGAGCTACCCTCAGAGGGTTTTGGAGGCTGTAAATATTTTTGGAAACAGACTGCCTCATCTTTCTCCTGTGGAGCATTTGCTGGGTTCAAACTGCTGATTTTTTTTTAAGGATTTTATTGTGGATTGAGTGAAAGTTTACAGGGCATATCAGTTTTACATTCAACAAATCATACACCTTGTTTCATTACAAT
>NW_006408885.1:713457-731484 GCF_000296735.1 Chrysochloris asiatica | reverse complement strand
AAAAGAATGTCCACACCTTTATCTCTGTGGTTCTGTCAGGCGGCCATGGCTGCTCTGATCCTTTCCCCACATGGTCTCACCGAAGGTGGCAGCTCCTGGAGCAGCTGAGTGTCTGAATTAGAAAGCAATGGATATCTTGCTTCTGCTATAAATTCCCCCAGCTGTAAGTCTTCCAACCTTCTAAATATTCCTTTATGTGTGGTTCAGAGTTCTGGGACCAGCCCCTGAGCCTGCTTAGTCCTGTGTTCTGTGTGGCTGCTGATGGCTCCTTACTGCACTTACACCCGATCCACCATCTTGTTTGGTTCCTTCAAACTGCTGATCTTTTGATTAACAACCCAATGCTTACCTCCATGTGCCACCAGGACACCTTTGTAAAGATTGTTGTTAAAGTGTCGTTGAGTGGACTCTGACTCATAGCAACCCTGCATAGGGTTTCTGGGAAGCTGCTGGTGGGTTTTAAACTACCCACCTTTCAGTTAACAGTCCAGTACATATTTACAGCATCACACCAAGTCTCCTCTGTAAAGATCGTTGTTGGTTTTAAGTACTGTTGAGGCAGTTCTGACTCAGGGAGATCCTGTATAGGGTTTTCAAGGAGTGACTGGTGAGTTTGAGCTGTCACCCTTGCAGTGTTTATCCTACGGCACCATACCACCTTGGAAATCCTATATGGGAGTTCTACCTTACAGAGTCGAGTCATAATCAACTCGATGCGGGCCAATTAACTGTTTTTTTTATAGCATTTATCACTGCTAGTAATTTTATTGCCTCTTAGCTCTGAATTTACCTGTTAATGTAGATCTTGTGATAAACAGCAGAGGTCCTTTTAGCACTTGTTCTTTCCCATGAGCACTGCGGAGGGGACTGGATGGATGTAGCAGGGGGAAGAACTTCCTGCAATGTCTGGTTTAGGTTGATGATGGGAGGGGTCAACGACATGGCTCCAGCACAGGGTCCCTATGGGATGGTGTAGCCTTGGCCTGGCCCTCTCTTCCTCAAAGCCAGCTGCCTTCACAAAGCTCTGCATGTAGCTGTCTGGAGTCCAGAGGACCATCCCTCCCAGTCCTCTGAAGTCCTCCTTAAGCAGCTGACCTCTGAACTCCTGTATCACCCCTTCCTCCACCAGGGTGTCCTATTGTTTGTTAAGTGACTCCAGACCAGTTACTTTGTGGCTAAACTGGAGACCCAATGGCTGGACTACTTACAGTGAATTCTAAATCCTGTCCAAGTCTATCCTTCCATATGTATTCACATAGTTCTAGGAACTTTATGGATATCCTAATCATTCTTTCTACGAACCCTGTCCTAACACACCCCCACCAGGTGCCAGGTAGCCTCATGGCCCCTGACACACACTGTGAACCTCTCTGTTCTGCCACTAAGCTTTGCTTGTCTCCTGGTGTACAGCCATTTAGCAGGTGCCCAGCAGGGCTGTGGGGTTCTGTAGTCAAAGAGCCAGTTCAGAGGTGGCTGATTAAGATGGAGGAGAGGTGAAGCAGGAGGGGAGAGAAAGAAGGGGAGAGGACAAAAGGGCAAGGAATCACTGGAGGAGGAAAAGGAAAAGGGACAGGATTAGAGAAAAAGGAGGGAGAGGAGGGAAAAGGAAAGAGGGAGGGAAAAAAAAGGAGAGAGAGAAAGGAGAAGGCAGGGTGATAGGCGAGGGGAGGAAGGGTCAGAAACAGAGGAAACTAGATAAAAGGATTTAGGATGTGGAGGCCTGAGAAGACGGGATAGAGTGGGGAGGGATGGAACGTGAAAGCCAGCCGGGCCCCACATGTTGTGAACATTCCTCAGAATTCATCACCACCACATGCTTTCGCTGGCCCTGGAGTGACATCCAGCGTGGACTTGGCTGCCCAAGTGTAGCCCTGTTGGAGGGCTTTAGTTCAGGAGGGTGTAGTGTGCAGCACTGGCCTCCAGGAGGCGCAGGTGTGTAGGGTGGTTGAGATGAGTGGAGACCAGTGAGCCAGGAGACAGCCTGGGGAGGTACTGATGTGGCTGGGAAGGAGGAGCCTGTCCGGATCACTCATTAGGCCTGTAGAGCACAGGGTTTGTTTGGGACTTTATTACAGTGGTGGGAGGTGTTTCAGGAGGTGGCCAAGAGTTGAAGGTAGCCCCAGGAGGTGAGTGGTAATGGTAATACAGATTGAGAGTCACTGGAACTGAAATAATCTAGCATGGGGTCTGATCTCCTCTGGATGCACCAGATGGTCAAACCAGAAAATAATTCTACTCAGTCCATAGGCAGACCCAGCCTTCAATCCCCAGTGCCTATTCCCTGTGCTTTCCTGATCCAGTAAACTGCCTGCTAGGGTCCCTTACCCCAGAGCATCCTGGAGCTGAGGCTATGGCACTCCTGTGGGGGCTCCCCATTTTAGAGGTGAAGATCACCCCTGCCAGCACCTCAAGACCATGGAAACCCCCATAAGAGAAAGATGAGGGCCAGAGGAAATTTGAAGCCAGAAGCAAAAATCATTTACAACTCTGAAGAGGGGGTAATCTTTCCAATCACAATTTAAAACCAGACACCTCAGAGAACACCTGGCAAATTCACCTATATTCAGAACAAAAGAAAAACTTTCTGCAAGGCAAAAATCATCCTACGCAAACTCATGAGACCCATACTCAATTCTAATAAATACCTGCAATGAAGAGTTGGCATTACTAGTGGATAAAGGTTTCCTGAACATTGGGTGAGGAAGACCAAATCCCAGGGAAATGTAGGCATAAGATTCCAACAGATGGTTCCTAGACAAAGACCATAAGTGGAACTCATTAAAAACCCAGCTGCCATTGATTCAATTCTGTCTCATGATGATCCATGTGTAGCATAGACCTGTGCTCCATGCAGTTTTCAGTGGTTGACTTTTTAGAAGATTGCCAGACCTTTTATTTGCAGAAAATTTGTTTTCTCTTGCTCTAAATGTAGGTGGATTTACCAGTGTTTCTCTGCCCATTGTGCCTATGGGTGGATTTGCACCGCCAACCTTTCAGTTAATGGCTTAGTGCATTAACCATTTGTTCCACTAAGGACATTAAATGACTCATAATTAAAACCAAACCAAGTTGATTCTGACTCATAGCGACCCTAAGGGAATAAAGTAGACTTGTCCCCTAGGGTTTCCAAGGCTATAATCTTTATGGAAGCAGATTGTCACAGCTTTCTCCCACCAAGTGGCTGGTGAGTTCGAACTTCTGACCTTTTTGTTGTACTTAACCATTGTACGTACTACCAAGGTTCCATATTGTTGTTGTTGGTATGTATTGCTGAGTCAGTTCTGACTCATAGCAACCCTGTATAGGGTTTCCAAGAGTGCTAGTGGGTTTGAACCGCTGACTTTGTGGTAGCAGCCCAGTTTATCCTATAGTGCCACACCAGGATCCCCCAAGGGCTCCATGGATGTATGAAAAGAGGCCAATTTCCCGTACACCAAGCAAGCAACTGTCAGATATGTTTCTTAACCTTAGCAAAGAAGCTTGTTGGTGATGCTCTGGGGTACATAGTTCAGCAAGGCTATACTACAGGTGAGTCACATGGTCCAGCTGCACTCTTTTGACAATGTCTCCTGAAGCTCCCTTGCACACCTGCCATGACACATACATGCAAGGAGCACAGCACAAAATGACTCAACTGTCTGCCTACAAAGGATATAAGTCTATGAGGACCCACATGGCTGGGCCAAGGTGCAGGAGGTGGAGGGCTCCTTGGACATGAGGCCAATGCATCTTGTGGTTCCGGTGCTGAGAGAGAGAGAGAGAGAGAGGAGGTGTGCATGGTCAGCTCCCTTTGTGACGGGAAGGGGTCACAAGAATATAGCCTTTGCTTCTCTTAGGACAAATTGTGAGGACATGACTTATATGACTACTTTTGACCTATAGAAACCACAATTTAATTTGGTCTGGTGTGGCACTATAGGATAAGCACTGGACCACAAGGTCGGTTTGAACTGAAAGGCTGGCAGTTCAAAACTCACCAGCCGCTCCTTGGATACCCTATACAGGGATGCTATGAGTCACAACTGACTTGATGACACTTAACAACAACAACAACAACTATTGCATAAAAAATGACTGGAAGGAAACTCAAACTCATTGCAGGGCCTAACTGTGGCTTCCAACAGTGTGGAGTGAGGGCTGGAAGGATAGGGACAAAGGTGGGTGGGGAGAACTGCTCAACTCATCTTTCTATTATTCAGTTTTGGTTTTTGAACCATGTCAACATATTACGTATTGAGAACATTTCAATGTAACGTTGAGAATGGGGGAGTAATAGGGTGTTGCCACAGCCAGAGGGTGGGTGGGAGGGTGGGCCTGGCCTTGCCTGATGAGTTCTTCTGGAGAATGCAAGGCAGCCCATAGCCGAGTTTGAAGTTTCTGCTTGGTCTCCAGAATATTTTTAAAAGATTTTAAGAGAAATTGTTACGTATAAAATCTGGGTAACAAACATAAGTTCAGATGTTTGGGTTTTCTTAAAGGACTCTGAAGCTCTGGCTTCCTGTCAGTGTCTTCCCAGGGCCCCCAGAGATCACCTGGGCACATGTTGCCTAGTTTCTGTGGTGCCTGGTTGGCTGAATCCCTCTGTCACTGACCCATTCGCACAGAGTGTGCTCGTCCCCACCCTCCCAGACTCTAGTTGATGTCCCCAGACAGAAATGATCTGCATGCTGGCAGCTTCTACTGCTTATAAGACATCTTAGCTTCTGGGCTGGGAACTCTGGGATGCTGCCCTGGGCCTGTGACTGCCCCTGCCCACTCACCCTTTGAACTCCAGCTCGCTGGGCACACTGAACTGGCTGTTTGACTGGAGGGTACCACTATGAGACAATGCCATCCCCATGCGGACTGCCTGGAGCAGCTTTGGAACCTTCTTTGCAGCCTGCCCCTCTGAAGTAAGCAAAAGAATGGTTATCAGGTACCCCCACTGGAGTCTGGAGCACCCCCTCCCACCTGGGGCCACCATGTACCTTTGGCCCACAGGGAGGCCGTCTTACTCCTGCTCTCTGGTCCCATAAGAAGCAGAGAAGCTGGAGTCAGGTCTCAGGGGTGCAGTTAGGGGCATGAGACCTTTCTGTCTTTTCCCAGCCTCAAAAGGAGGGTGGATCTTGGGAGGAAAACCCAGTCTGCCCCAAGCCATTGCATTGCCACCCTGGGCTGGAGGGAGGGTCCTGTCCTGAGCCTGAGTTCCTCCAAGGCCCCTGACCATTGGGCATGTGTCTCAGTGAACCACTGATGGATGCCCCGTTCCCTTCTGTACCTTTGTCCCCTGGAGTTGAGAGCATGCTGCTCTCCTTGGAGGTGTCAGCCACCTCCTTGGCCTTTTTGAGAGCCAACTGCTTTTTCTGCTCCTCGAACCACTCCCTGGGCGACAGCTTGTATAGAAACTCCTTGCAGACCTTGTAATGTTGCAGAGTGTCTTCAAATTTAGAGATTTCGCTAAACCCAGGGGAGGAGGATGAGGCTATGCAGGCAAGACCATTCTGCCCTCCACCCCAGCCCCATGAAGGGAGAAGCGCTTGTTTCTGGGGGACATCAGAATGGGGAGGCCTTCCAAGTGAATCTGGGTCTCCTAGTTTACTGTGACAGTCAGGTTCTAGTCTGCCCTATGGGCTTGGTGTGTCTGTCTCTCTGGGTATGCAGCAGAAGTGGCCTTTGGCTAAACCATCCCTACCACCCAGCTGCTGCTTTCCCTGCCTTGGGAAAGCCACTAACTCTCTTACGATCTCCTTGTCTGGAAAATAGGCAATACGATGTCCTGGGGTTCTGAGACAATCTCTTTGGCGACCATGAGAAATGCGAGTGGGAAGCCCAGGTAGAGCCAGCTAAGGGTCCAGCTTGCTGTCTGAACTCCCGTTTGGTCTGGGGCTGTCATCCTTACCTTTTGATGTTCATGATCTGAGTGGTGAGGTCCTTGATCTCAAAGATCATTTCTATCTTTGTTTTGGTCTCCTTCTCAGCCCTGGGGTGGGGTGGGTGCAGGGAGCCGGTTACAGACCATTAAAGGGACAGAGTGAATGGGGATCAGGAAGTGGCAGGGGTGGCCTGGCTGGGGCTGGGCAGGGATGTGGGCAGGGGTGCAGGACCAGGAGACGCAGGGGCGCGGGGTCAGAGTTATGCCCCCGTAGCCTTTGTGGCCCCCAGTCTGCAGGCTCACGCTCTCAGGGCCTGCACCGAGCTGCGGTCATTCTCTCTGAGAAACTCAGCAAACAGGGCTGCATCTTTTTCCAGGGACTTTTCGGCCCATTCTAGCTCAGCCTCCTCCTTGGCTATCAGCATCTCCAGCCGCTGAATTTCATTCTGCTTCATCTCCAGGGCATACTGAGGGCCACCAGAGCCGTCACAGTGCTGTGTCAGACTGGTATGCCCACCGATGGTTTCTCACATGGGCAGCTGGGCCTACCTGGATGAGAAACATCTGCCTCTTGTGGTCGATGTAGCTGTTCATGTTATCCAACTCCATTCTCTTTTCTGTAATGAAATAAGGGAGACATCTGGGGAGAAGGCAGGAAGTCCTGCAGCAAGGAGGGCACTCAGACACCTGGTCTGGAACTCGGCTGTGTGCCCACTGCAGTGACGCGTCCGTGGAAAATGTTGTTCTCATCCTGTCTCCAGCAGAAGAGAAAACACATGTATTACTCTGGCTGGAGACTGTGTAGGGCATGAGTCCTTTAGGCCTGACTTAGCCTTTCTCTTGCCGTAGCATACTTCTCTCTTAGAATGAGGCTTTGGACACCTCACCCTGGAAACGTCACCCAGCTGGCCAGTACATGAAGGAGAACATCTTAACTTGGGGTGCCCTAAGTTCTCAGAGCCTCATTTGGGTGGTAGCAAAGTCTACACTGTTGTTATGTACTGACTCATAGTGACACTGTATAGAGTTCCTGAGGAGCAACTGGTGGGTTTGAACTGTCGACCTTGCAGTTAGCAGGCCAGTGCTTATCCTACAATGCCACCCCAGAGAGGAGAAAACTAAACACATCTGGATGAGCTTCCCAAGTACTCACAGAGAGACAGGGGAGCTGACGATCAAGGTCACCAGGGTCTCATCTTGACCTTTCTATAGGGCAGTGTCTCAGCTCCTGGACTTTGGAGAGCCTGGGGTTATAAAAAGGACCTCAAAACCATGTGGCTCTCTGGCCTTATCACTTGAATCCTTTTCTTTCCAGAAGAAAATCCCTACTGTGGTGGAAAGAGTTCCATTTTAAGAAGTCCCTACCTCCCTGGTGGCCTTTCCCCAAATAGACCCTGCTTCCTCCCTGTAGGTAGGGAATGTCCAGCCCTCGGGCTGTATAGACCCGCAAAATCATTTTGTCTGGTCCTGCCAAGGCAACCGTGGTTCCAGCATCAAGTTAAGTGTTGGCGAGTTGGTTCCAACTCATAGCAACCCTGTATAGGGTTCCTAAGGAGTAGCTGGTGGTTTTAAATGGCCGACTTAATGAAATGTTTGACCAAATATAGCAGGCTAATTTTCAAGTTGGTAATTTTGTATGGCCTGTGAATGATGTTACAAATTTTGGCAGAAAAAAGGTTCCCCACTTCTGCTGCAGATGGATGGTGGGGCACTGAGGCATCTGTCTCCCAGATGAACAGGAAGCCACTTTTCCTGAGGGTCCATACCTGTCTCCTTATTGAACCTCTGATTGGGACCATTTCTATATTTCTATGTTGTTGTTAAGTCCGACTCATAGTGACTAATATACAGCAGAAGGAAACACTGCCTGTACCCTCCTCACGACTGCTGCTTTGCTTGAGCTCATTGATGCTGATACTATGTCAGTTCATCTGGTTGGAGGTCTCCCTCTCTTTTGCTGAACCTCCACTTGACCCAGTATGATGTCCTTCTTCAGGGACTGGTCCCTCCTGATAATATGTCCAGAGTGTGAGAGATGAAGTCTTGCCATCCTGGCTTCTAAGCAGCATTCTTGGCTGTACTTCTTCCAACACAGACTGGTTTGTTCTCTTAGCAGTCCATGGTACTTTTAATATTCTTCTTCAACATCATAATTCAAATGCATCAATATTTCCATCAGAAGGCACAAGTCGCTATCCAAATACCACCTGACTTTCACAGGTATTAGGAATAGGTGGACAGCCTAACTTAAAAGTCCAGTGAGGGATGTTTTAATGGCTGAGTTTGATACAAAAAACATCCACGTGAACTCGGGTTTCCTAGTGAAAATAACCAGCCACCTGGGACATCCCTTTGGCATTTTATACTTACACTTAGTATGCATGTAATCCTACTATGTTCTGGATTCTCTGGTCCCAATTATTTCCTTCTAACATTGTGATATTGCATTTTATGATCTGGGTTGCTAGAATATTAATGTGTATTTACTAAGTAAGATTTCCTACCAGGAACTACTATTAATAATAATGCACATATGTGTAGTTCAGTCTTACTCTGTGGTGGGCAGAATTCCAAGCATGTTAGATGCAAGAACACATTCAATCTCTATGAGCACGTGAGGCTGGCCAAGGAGGAAACTGAAGTGCATAGGGAATTGAGTGACTTGCCCACCCACCACCACACAGCAGGCAGATGGAGGTTGAGGGTGAAGATGTGAACCCAATCAATCTAGTACAGGAGCCAAGCTACCTGTATTCACTTGTGGTGGCCAACATTCAGAAAGCAAACAGTGTTGTGATTCACATGGCTTCCTCGACAAAAGCCCTTTAATTTTATAATCCATTTGAACTTTAAATGTTTGTGATGAGAGTGAGCGGTCGGAGTCAGGTCCTTGTTTTTTAGGCAGATATCCAGTTAGCCTGGCCCCACTTCTTTCAAAGCCCTTTAAAACAATTATAGCCCTGATATGACCAATGGCACCAGAGTTCCCGCATCTGTGAAAACAGGGCCTTCCCCCCACCCCCACCCCGCACAGCCCATGAAGGGCTCAGTGTCTCCTGACATTGGGCTGCTGGTGGGGACGGGAGTGCGGTGATGGTGATGATGGTGGGTGAGGTGGTACGAGGGATGCTACCTTTGGTGATGGCGAGCTTCCACGCTGTGTTTTCTCGGAAGGCATTCAGCTGTACAGTCTCTGCTTGAATCTCACGCTCCAACTTTTCCTCCTCCAGCTGCAGCTCTCGCCGTAGGCTCGTGTGCTTGGCTGACATCTTGGAGGAGTACGTCATCTTTTCGTGCACCTGCATGGTTTTCTTCTGCTCCCGATCCTGGGGAAGCATGGGACCATGTCAGGGTGAGACCATGCCTGCAGGCCCAGCCTCCATTCATCTCCATCTTGTCCCCTAGCCTTATGGTTGGGGGATGGGGAGACACATTGTTTGAGGAATGGAGATGGTGTCTTTGTGTGTACCAGGGGAATTTGGAGTCACATAGGCATGGCAGGACAGCAAGTGGAGAGACACAAGGCACCCAGAGGGACAGTAGCTGCCAGGTGACTCCGCTTACTACCTAAGAACAAAATCCAGGTAGAGTTGCCAGATAAAATGCAGGATGCCTAGTGCAACTTGACTGTGAACTAAATATTGCATGGACAGAAAAGGGGGCTTCAAAAAAACTCAGGGAAATGTTCCATTATCATTTATTTACATTTGTCCACAAACTTTTAGAAATACCTTCATACATGTACTAAAAGATCATCCCTTGTTTATCTGAAATCCACATTTAACTGCATTTTCTGTCATTTGATTTACTAAATCTGACCACCTTTGGTTCAGACCTTCTGAATTTCCAAAAGATACTTGAAATCCAGAGTCTGAGTTGACAGTCTTCATTTAGTTTCCCCCACCCTTTCTCATCTACCCCTTCCTGCTCTACTCTGGACCCTCTTGCCCTCCTCTCCTGGGGCCTAGGCCCAGATTCAGGGGTGGGTCTCTGGCAGTCAGGCCCACCAGCCCTCTGTATTAGACCCTGGTGTGTGGGACATGTTGGTTGGCCCCCACGCCCCTGGGGGTGGGAGCTAGGGCTGTAGGACTGAGACAGAGGACTTGGGAGCCAGAGAGGGAGAGGAGGACTGAGGCTGGGCCAGGCCTGGAGAAGCGGGAAAGCCTGCAATGGAGAGATAAAGGAAGGGTTTCCATGGTGGAGGTCTGAGAGTTTGTGTGTGAGCTTGAGTCACTATTCCACCTGCTCCACGGGAGCTTAGGGACTGCTGGGTGAGAGCTCCTTCCAGGTAAACCTCTCACCAATGTTTCTGAGTCAGTCCAGGGGGGCAGGCCAGTAATGCGCATTTCTAACAAGTTCCCAGCTAGTGTTGTCTGCTGTTGACCAGGGAGGGACTCCCTGAGAACCACAGTTCTAGGGAATGCCGGGAGCACTGAGGCTAGGACCCTTAGTGGAATGTTGGTTGAGGGATTTCACATGTGAATGCTAGCAGTGTATCCCCTTCACCCAGGCTAAGGGAGGCTTCAGCCCAAAGCAAGGAGGACAAGACTCCCTCCTTTGACCACCAGGGCCACTTCTCAGGACCGTGCATATGGTTGGTTCTAGTCAGACCTCTCTGGACTGGCCTGGATGTTGCAAGGGGAGTGAGCTGTCTTGCCTTCTGGGCATGCAGCTCTCAGAGATGGAAAAGCAAGCGAATCCATGTTAGGGTACAAAGAATAGTTTATGGAGTTGGAGCTGGCCTAGCAACTGCCAGGCATTGCTGAGGGTATTCGTGAGTGCACACATCTGTGTGTGTATCTGGCTTCCAGGAACTCCAGTGTGAGAGGACGGAGAATAGAGAGTCAGGGTGGCTCCTAGGGGACGTGAGCCAAGGGGTAGGGTCAGCATAGTCCCCTGAAGCACAGGGACTTGGGAGGGAGTGGCATCTCACGCAGGGAGCAGCAGAGGAGGAGGCCTGGTGGTTGAGCTTGTAAACATGCGCAGCTCTAAGGAGTCAGTTCTAATGGAGGCACAGGGACAGTGGAGACCAGGTCAGACATGTGAGAACTAGGAAGAATGTTAGTTTGAATTTGGAGGAAATGGTGAGCCATTGATTGTTCTTGAGTGGGAAATGACCCAAGGACAGTGCTGTTTTGAGAAGGGAAATCTAACTGGGAGCCAAAAGATTTGGGGGCAAGGAAGTTGCAACAAGTGGGTAGGAGACAGTCCCAGTCTCAGTGCTGGGTACTCACCAATCGAGCCTTATTCCGTTCCTGGTCTCTGAACATGAAGAAATCCACATCTCCAGATATGTGGAAAGGGTTAGTTGAACGGACTGGAACAGCCACAGGCACTGGGGAAGGAGACACCTTAGTTGGGCTAGGGGGTGAAGGAAGGGGGGCAAATATTCTCCCAGTCTGTGCAGAGAAGACTAGAGTAGGTACCAGGAAGCTTCCGGGAAAGTCCTCGTGGATGCACCCCTGGGCTTCCCAGCTGCCTGGGTCAGTAACTTACCTTTCTCTCTGTTGCTGGCACCTGAGAGACCTCAGGGGCATAGACACTTGTGTTTCTTAGCATCTGCTATGTCCCTGTGCTCAGTCACAATTGCCACCATCACGTCTCATTAAAATCTTAGGAAAATCCACCAAGGGTGCCTTTCATTGTAAGTGACATTGCCAGCAACCGTCCAAGCTGGCCTGACCCTGTGCCTTGTGCAGTGAGCTCTGTCTTTTCAGGAATCTTAGGAGTTTCCCAGGGGAAGGTCAGGCTCAGGGTAGAGGAGGGAGGAGTGCCAGGGCCTGGGCGGCAAGCCAGGAATTTTGTAGGTGGAACTTTCAGGGATTGCGGCCCCCCAGGGGCTAAAGGAGAAGCTGGCAGAGTGGAGAGATGAGTGGTCTCCAGGGGGCTCAGAACTGTGTCGGGAAGGACAGAATCCAGGGGGTGCCAAACCTGCTCCCAATCTTTAGAAAAAAGAATTGCTTAAAAAGCATGATTGCTTTTCCTCTCCTATCCCTGATTAGAATCCTGGTTGATGCTGTAGGCTCAGCATTGGACTGCTAACTGCAAATCGGTGGTTCAAATCCACCAGCTGCTCCTTGGAAACTCTATACAGGGTTGCTATGTGTTGGAACAGACTCCACAGCAATTAACAACAACCACCCCTGATTTAGAAGATATGGAATTCATTGTAAAAACAACTGAAAGTTAATAGAGTGTAATAAACAATTCCTCCACTTTGCAATAGTTGCTGAATGCATTTTGGGGGTATTTTTCAATATATATTTTTAACACTCTTACAGCTATCCTTTTTTTTTTTTTTAAATGCATTTTACTATAACAGTTCCTTGTGCTATTACAAATTCTTTATGAATGTTGTAAGCAAATATTATGGTTGCAGCGAAGTACAATTTCATCCCAATCTACTCGGCTGTCTACAGGTGATGGTGGCTGATGAAACAGACATGTCCCGTGGCATAGCTCTGTGCCCACTGCCAGACAGCTCATTAGAATGTATTTTCGAGATGAGATTAGAGGCAGGACTGTGAGCAGCTTTGAGGCGTTGGAGACAGATGCTAGGCTTGTCCCATTCTCCCCTAGCCCTGGCACAGAGTACTGTTGCAAAAGATTTTAAAGTTATGCTCAGAGAGTCTCAAAGTATCAACAGATACTTCATAGTTGCCCAGAAGGATCACCTGGGATCTGCATTATGTATGACCCTTGCCTGATTTCTGAGCTATTCCTGCCTATAATGCTTCATCTGAACCTCAGAGTGAGCAAAACAAAGATGAAACATAGGCACGGAGTGGAGAAAGGAGTCAGCAGGAATCCTAGGGATGCTGGTGGGTGGGCTTGCAATAGGGTGAAGGGTCAGGATGGGACATCAAAACAGGGAAGAGTGTGGGCAATGCTGGTCGGAGATTGATGACGAACCTGGAGGGAACAGAGGCCTGGGGAGGGGCTTGTGGAGGAGTGGACATTTGTTCTGCTTACATTTTCTGTGATTATCAATTTTGCATGTGGACTTTAAGTCCAAGAGAGAGTTGACAATAGCTTTGCAGGAGGGCCTCTCAGGCAGTTCTAGTGAGTCCAGGAAACCAGACTGGGATGGTGAACTGAGCGCACGAGCTTGTCTTCTCCTACCTGTCCCCAACGCAGCCCACAGGAAAGACATGAAAAGAAATTTTAGATATCTATAATATCCCTAGAAAACAAAAAGAGGTCACACTGGTGTGTCAGGATCACTAGGAATCTGAAAGAAGAGGCAGATGGGATGGGGTAGAGGGAGGAAGCATGGAAGTTGCAGGGCGGAGCTGTGTGAAGTGGGAGCCTCAGAGGGTGCAGAAATGGGCGCATGTGGCCCGGACAAGTATGACATGAGAAGCTGGTGCAGGAATTCACAGCAGCCGGGCACCCTGCTCACACCCCAGCCTCACGTTCTCTCACTGACCAGCAACCGCGGGCAGAGGCATGTGCCCTACGTTCAGAATAGTGAGGTGTTTGGGTCAGTGAGATCTTTCTGTCCACACACTGGCCCTTCTCTCCCGTGGACAGCATGTCTTATATCTCTGTCCAAGAAAGAAATGAGGAAAGCTTGCAAACACTGGACATGTGTCAGGTGCCAGCCTGAGCGCTGTCCTGGACTCACTTTTCATAACAACCTTGTTGGCAGAAATTATTTTCATCCCTATTTTACCAGTGAGGAAACAGAGGCACACCGAGGTGAGAGATTAACCCAAGGTCACACAGCTATGGTAGTTAGATGGAGATGATGAGCTCACAAGGAAGAATGAAAATCATTGGAAGCCATTCATTCTAGAAATGCAAAGTTGTCTTACTGAACATTTACAAGTCAGTGTAATATATCAAACGGGTATTAACAGATGAAGGAGAAATTTATTTCCATACTTTCCAATAACTAATGTATCAATAGAAGCAGTAAGAGCATTTGGTAAAATTTAAAACTATTTTTGATAAAAGTCTTAGCAACCTAGCAATAACAGGGAACTTACTCCATCTGATAAAATGTATTGTTGTTAAGTGCTGCTGCCTCTGTTCCTACTCATAGCCACTCTGTATAGGGTTTCCGAGGAGCAGTTGGTGGGTTTGAACCACTGATCCTGTGGTTTGCAGCCCAGTGCTGATCGTTCAGCACTACACCAGGAGTTCTGTAAGCTGGATATATGACCCCCCATACTCATAGATTGGGGAATTATGATGTTACTTTACATGACAAAGGCACTTTTAGATGTGATTCATTTAAGAATCTTGAGATAGGGAGATGATCCTAGATTTTCCAAGTGGGGCCCATTATAATCACAATGTAATCATGTAAGAGGGCTGAAGGAGGGTCAGAGCAGGAAAACAAGATGTGTCATTAGAAGTAGAAGCTGGAGTGATGTGAGGTAGGATGGAAGACTCTATACTACTGGCTTTGAAGAAATGTGGATGTCTCCAGAAACAAGAAAAGCAAGGAAACCCAGCCTTGCTGACACCTTAAACTTAGTCCTCTAATACTCATTAAGGACTTCTAATATTCAGAACTACAAAATAATAAAATTGCATTGTTTTAAGTCACTACGTTTGTAGTGATTTGTTGCAGGAGGACGAAGACAAGCAGTGGACTGCTAATCACAAGGTTGGAAGTTCAAACCCATCAGACGCTCCTCGGGAACCCTATACAGGGTTGGTATGAGTCCTATGTCACAACAATGAATGAGAAACCTATACCTAACATTGTATGAATGGGCTTCAAAAAGTTTGTGGAGAAATGGGATTGAAAGATAATGGAACTTTTTCATTAAAAAAAACCCTGAAATCCCCTTGAATTTAGTGGTGAAATGTTGAATGTTTTGCTCCAAGACAGGGAACAAGGCAAAGACATCTACTCAACACTTCAACACTGTATTGAGAGTCTTGGCTGGTACAATAATGTAAGAAAAAGAAGTAAAGGATGGAGTGGTCAGAAATATGGCACCATGACTCCTCCCATTAAAGGTGGCATCATTCTATAGAGGAGTTCTTAAGCAAGACACAAAAAGCAGCAACCCGAAAGGAAGGGATTGGTTAACTGAACTGCATTAAAAACAGAATCGTTTGTTCTTTAAAAAGAGTGAAAAGGCAATCTCCTGTTCACTTCTGCCCCTGAGGAGAATGAGAAGGTATTTGCAATCTTTGTAACTGACAAATGACTCTTGTACCTAGAGAAATGAAGATCCTCTGGAAAACAAAGAGACTGAAAACTTAATAGAAAGTTGGCACTTCACAATACAGAATAATGCAATGACTGTGTGATGCTGTAGGGTAAGCATTTGACTGCAAGGTCCATTTAAACCACAAGGTCGGTGGTTCAAACCCATGAGCTGTTCCTCAGAAAACCTATACTAGGGTCGCTATGAGTTGGAACTGACTTGATGGCACTTAAAACAACAATAAACCCTTATTGGTCACCAGGGATTATAAAATGGCATTGTAGGACAAGCACCTGACCATAGGTTTGTTTGAACCACAAGGCCAGTGATTCAAACTCACCAGTTGCTCCTCAGAAATCCTAAACAGGGTTGCTGTGAGTCGGAATTGACCCGATGGCACTTAACAACAACAACCATTTCTATCCAATGTTTTTATGTTGTTAAGTGCTGCCAAGTTGGTTCTGATTCATCCGATTCATATCAACCCTGTTTAGGGTTTCTAAGGAATGGCAGGTGGGTTTTTGAATGGCTGACCTTGCGGTGAGCAATCTAGTGCTGATCCTACAGGTCCATGCTAGAACTCCGATGTTACTGTTAAGTGCCTCTGAGTTGGTTCTGAATCATAGCGACCTTGTATAGGGTTTCTGAGGAGCAGCTGTTAGGTTTGAACTGCTGACCTTGTGGTTTGAAGCTTAGTGCTGATTCTGCAGCACCAAACCAGGATTCCCCAGAACTCGAACAGACTATTTAAAATTAAAAGCACTGGTAATAAACCAAGGGTTGGGAAGGATATGGAGCATCTGAAATTTTCATGCCTGTTGGTGGGATTGTAAATTGGTATACTCTGCAAAACTATTCAGTTTTATCAATTCAAGTTAAATATAGGACGACCATTCCTGGGTACATACCCAAGAGAAACGAGTGTTTATGCCCATGAAATGATGTGCCCTAGCATATTTATAGCCATGTTATCTGTCATAGCTAAATACTAGAAATAACCCAAACGTGTATGCACTATGTTGTTATTAAGTACCATCCAGTCAGTTCTGTCCTAGCAACCCAATGTACAATAGAACAAAACAGTGCCAGCCCTGAGTCATCACCACAATTGTTTGGTTTGAGCCCACTGTTGCTGCTACTTTGTCAATCTAGTTTGTTGGGAAATTTACTCTTTTTAACTGACCCACCACTTTACCAAGCACGATGTTCTTCTCCAGAGACTGGTCCTTCTTGAAATGCTGTCCAAAGTATGAAAGATAAAGTCTCCTATTATCAGCTCCAAAGAGTAATCTGTCCATACTTCATGTAAAACAGATTTGTTCATTTTTCTGGCAGTCCATTCTATATTTAATATTCTTCACCAACACCATATCAAATTTGTTTTTCTCCTGTCTTACTTACTCATTGTTTAGTTTCACGTGCAACTGAAATACCATGGACATCTTTGATTTTTAACACTTTAAAGAGTTCTTTTGCAGTATATTTGCAATACATCTTTTGAATGCTGCTTCCAAGAGCATTGTGGATCCAAGTAAAATGAAATTTTGACAACTTCAATTTTTCTCTATTTATCATGATGTTATTTAATGGTCCAGTTATGCAGATTTTCTCTTTCTTTACATTGAGGTGCGATCCATACTGAAGACTTTGCTCTTCATCGGTAGGTATTTCAAGTTCTTTTCATTTCCAGTAAGCAAGGTTGTGTCACCTGCATTTCGCAGGTTGTTAATGAGTTTTCCACAAATCCTGATGTCATGTTCTTCTTCATAAAATCCAACTTCTCAGATTATTTGCTCAGCATACAGATTGAATAAGTATGGTGAAAGGATACAATTCTGGTACACACCTTTCCTGATTTTAAGCCATTTAGTATCCCCTTGTTCTGTTTGAACAACTGCTTCTTGGACTACATAAGGTTCCTCATGAGCATAATTGTTTTGGAATACTCATTCTATGCAATGTTATCCATAGTTTGTGATGATCCACACAGTCAATTGCTTTTATATAACCAATAAAATACAAGTAAACACTTTAAAGAAGGAGTTCTAGTAGCATAGTAGTTACGAGTCGGGCTGCTAACCTCAAGGTCAGCAGTTTGAAACTACAAGCCGTTCTTTGAGAGAAAGATGAGACTTTCTGTTCTAGTAAAGATGTTTATTTATTCATTTTTTAAATTTAAGGTTTTTATTGTGGATTAAGTGAAAGTTTACTGGGCAGATCATCAGTTTTACATTCAACAAATCATACACCTTGTTTCATTACATGGATTATAATCCCCTCATGTACCATCAGTTAACAGTATTTCTCTCTATCTACTTTAGCTTTTTTAAAAACAAACAAACAAAAAAACCACTCAGGCATATATAATAATTTACATCTCCAAAGGGCACATTCTGAAAGTCTGCCTCCTGTCCACCAGCTCTTAGTAACTATCTTCTTAGTCCATGAATCTAGAGTCCTCAGCCGCTCCCCGTCTCCATGCCCCCATCTCTGCCTCCATCTCTGGTGTCGCTGCTTCTCTGGATAAGGTCCGGCATTCTGCTTGTGTGCTTCTCTCTTAATGGTCCTAGGGTCCTCTGTTTCTAGACTGTAAGATTAGCCACTCCCCTGTTTTTGCTACAAAACTTCTACCTTTACAATTTTGACAGTCGCAATTAGTCATGATAACAATTATTCACTATTGACTCTTATAAATCTTATCCCCATCACTTTTCACCAGACCCTACTAGACAAGATGACAGCTATTCAGTGGGGACTCTTTCTTCCCCATACTCTTAAACTAAACTCCCTCTTGAAACCTTGTAAGCCAGTCACATCGTACCTTTATTGACCCCTCATTTTAGGTAGCCATTATACTATATACATCCATCCCTAGCTACCCTATATACAGAGGGGATAGCATTGATATTTGCTGTGAAGACGTTTTCCCTCTCTGTTGGTATTTAGAGTAACTACTGCCCTGAGTATAGGTCAGGTTCATAAAATTGATGCAATTTACCCTTGTTT
>NW_006408885.1:671591-709165 GCF_000296735.1 Chrysochloris asiatica | reverse complement strand
TTCTACTCCTTTGCCCTTTCAGTATATTGTCCATTTCTGATATTCTATTATTAATTGTTTGGACCTCTTTCTGTAGGTTTTGTATTGTTTCCAATGCTGTATTTATCTTATTTGATTATTCCTGTAGCGCTTTCCTGACTTCTTCCTTATTTTTCTCAACTCTATTACACAGTGTTTTGATACATTTTATAATCATTTTTCTGAATTCCTTCTCAGGCATTTCCAAAGCCTGTCCATCTTCAAGTATGGAGTGTAGGTCTACTTCCAGCTCATTTTTCTCAGTCACTTTATCTTGTTTCTGGACATGTGCAGATATGGTCATCTGCTTCTGTTTTTTGGGCATATTCAGGGCTTATCTGTGGCCTTAATATTTAGATGGGTGTGCATTTTGGTATTTTTTATACTTTCTGATTGCATCCAGGTAGATGTAGTCAGGAAATGGGCTTCCCTTTTCACTCTTCTTCTTGAGAAATTTCAAGATGCCACTGTTGCTCGTTTTGATGTAGCTTTGTATTTAATTTTAGGCCTATTTCCCTTTTTGTCTGCCTGTCCCGCTCCGCAATCCCCCTTCAGGCCTTTTTTCTAGTTATAAACAGTTCAGGGCCGGCTGTGGCCGTTTGGTTTTAAGTGGAAACTGTCTCTTTAAATTTCGAGGCGATCTGTGCGCATGCGTAGTAGAACCCTCCGAGGTTGGGGCTGGGGTGTCCACTAACTCAGGCACCCCTTTCATCACCAGAATGGAGGTGCGCAGACAGCAAGAGACTAATGAACAGATACTAAAATAAAAGAATGTCCACACCTTTATCTTTGTGGTTCTGTCAGGCGTCCATGGCTGCTCTGATCCTTCCCCTGCTTGGTCTCACCCAAAATGGCAGCTCCTGGAGCAGCTGAGCGTCTTGAATTAGAAAGCAATGGATTTCTTGCTTCTGCTACAAATTCCCCTAGCTGTAAGCCTTCCAATCTTCTAAATATTCCTTTATATGTGGTTCAGAGTTCTGGGACCATCCTCTGAGCCTGCTTGGTCTTCTGTTCTGTGTTGTTGCTGATGGAACTCCTTACTGCACTTCTACCCGATCTGCCATCTTGTTTGTTCTCTGTCCAGTAAAGATTTCCAGCCTTGGAAACCCTGTGAAGGGTCATTATGAGTTGGCACCAACTCCATGGCACACTACCACCACCACCACCAGACACTATAAAGAGGTTTTTTGCAGCACATTTGCCTAACGCTATATGTTGATTTCTTGACTTCTATGAATGTTAATTATGGATCTAAGCCAATTGACAATTTAAATCTTTTTCCTATTTATTATGATTGTTATTTATCGGTCCAGTTGAGAGGATTTTATTTCTTTATGTTGAGGTACAGTCCTCATCAGTATTTTAAGTCCTCTTTGCTTCCAGCATGAGAAGGACATAAGAGGACAAGAGGATGGTCCTCACAAGATGGACTGACACAGTGGCAGCAACAATGAGCTCAAACATCCAATTATGATGCCATGTTCTTCATTTAGTCCAGCGTCTCAGATTATTTCTCAGCATATAGATTGAATAACTGTGGTGAATGGATCAATCCTGGTGCACACCTTTCCTGATTTTAAACCATCCAGTCTCCCCTTGTTCTGTTTGAATGGCTGCCTCTTGGTTTATTACAGGTTTTTCATGAGCACAATGAAGTGTTCTGGATTACCCATTCTGGCAATGTTATCAGTAGTTTGAATGCCTATGCATAATCAAGAAATCATAAGTAAATATCGTTTTTATATTCTCTGCTTTTATCTAAGATCCATCTGATGTCAGTAAAGATGTCCCTCGTTCCAAGTCCTCTTCTGAATCCAGCTTGAATTTCTGGCAGCTACTGATATATTTCTGCAACTGTTTTTCAATTATATTCAGCAAAATTTTACTTGGATGTGATATTAATGATATTGTTCGATGATTTCTGCATTCAGTTGGGTCACCTTTCTTTGGAATGGACAGAAATGTGGATCTCTTCCAATTGGCCAGGTAAGCTATACACCAAATTTCTGGCATGGATGAGTGAGCGTCGCCAATGCTGCATCGGCTTGTTGAAACATTTCCGTTTGTATTCTGTCAGTTCCTGGAGCTTTCTTTTTTGCCAATGCCTTCAGTGCATCTTGAACTTTTTCCATCAGTACCATCAGCTTTTGATCATATGCTACCTCTTAAAATGGTTGAAAATTGACCAATTATTTTGGTACAGTGATTGTGTGTATTCCTTTCAAATTCTTTTGATGCTTCTTGCATCGTTCAATATTTTGCCCATGTAATCCTTCAATATTGCAAGGTGAGGCTTGCATTTTTTCTGCTTGAGAATTGCTGAGTGTGTTCTTCCCTTTTGGTCTTTTAACTCCAGGTCTTTGCACATTTCATTATAATACTTGACTTTGTCTTCTCCAGCTGATCTTTGCATTTTTCTGTTAGCTTTTTATTTTATCATTTCTTCCAGTTGCTTTAATTTTCTATGTTCAAGAGCAAGTTTCAGAATCTAATTTGGTCTTTTCTTCCTTTCTTGCCTTTTAAAAAAATAATAATAACCTTTTGCTTTCTTCCTGTATGATTTTCTTGATGTCATTCCACAACTTTTATGGGTTTTGGCCATTGGTGTCTTCTTGAGATGGTCTCTAAGCTCTGGTGGGATATATTCAAGGTCATAGTTTGGTTCTTGTGGACTTGTTTTAATGTTCTTCAGCTTCAGCCTGTACTTGCATATGAGCAATTGATGGTCTGTTCCACAATCTGACCCTGACCTTGTTTTGGCTGATGATAATGATTTGATTCATTTGATTCCTGTCTATTCCATTTGGTAAGATATTGTTTCTAAAAGGTATTTGCAATGAATAAGTTACTGGTGTTGCAAAATCCTATCATGTGATCTCCGGCACAGTTTCTATCACTAAGGTCATATTTTCTAACTACTGATTCTTCTCTGCTTCCAACTTTCTCATTCTAATCACCAGTAATTATCAATGCATCTTGATTACGTGTTTGACCAATTTATGAATGAAGAAGTTGTTAGAATTCTTTAGTTTCATCATCACTGGGTTTAGTGGTTGGTGTATGAAATTGAATAATGGTGGTATTAACTGGCCTTTCTTGCAGTTATATGGACACAATTCTATCATAGGCAGCATTTCTCTTCAGGATATCTTGAAATGCTTTTTTTTTTGAGGCTAGGTGGTGGTTACACAGGTGCACCTACCTATGTTTAGCCATACACTTTTAGTTTGATTATCAATTCAGGCAACAAGCACCAATGGTTGGACAGAACCATTGGATGAAAAGTTGGTGTGAAGCTTCGCTCTAAAGGGCCCGGCCGATGGTAGATACCTGGATGCAGTGAGGAGAGTTAGCATCTCTAACACCTTGAGACACTTGGCCTGGGGGCAAGCCTCTGCAGAAGGACAGAGCAGCTGTTGGCCATGGGATGTGCAGGGGAGCTAAGGCATGGAGCTGACCCTGCAGAGCTGTGCAGGCAGGAGCTGCTGGTGAGGAAGCCCCACTGGCATCTGATTCTGAGTGTTCACAAGCTTGAGGAGCCAGGTAGCCAAGCAACCTGTGCTGCAGGATTCTGTGTCCTGAGACACTGTTGTCTGCCTTACCCACAGACAAGATCCCTTGTTATTACCCACCAAAAGCCCTCATGTTTGGGACCAGTTAGCGCAATGTTGGCCTTTTTGGGGGAAGTGGAAGGGCCTGCTTCTGTAAAGTGCTGGAGAGAGGAGAGACAACCTCACTTCTCATTGTGCTCCATGATGGCCAGGGGCTAAGAGATGAGTCACTGCAGCTAGCTGCTTACCATTTTCTTTGACAACAGGTGTGCCCAGTTGAAAAGCTGTATTTCTTAGTTTTCCTTATAGATACTAATGACTTATAGATACTATGAGATGAGGATTGTAGACAGAAATTGCTGGGTGGGGCTTCTGGGAGGAATTCTTTCCCAGGGAAGCTGAGCTGACTGGTAAGCAGCTGTGTCTTTCCCTTGTCTGAATTTAGATGAGATGGCAGGCTGCAGCAGCCTTTTTATCACCATGCAGCACCCTCAACCTCATAAGCCCCAAGACTAAAGGTGCTGGAGCAAAAAGACTGGGGACCCAGTCATCTGCGTGGCACTGTGGAATTGCTAGTCTCCCCTACATTCCCATTATTGGAGGGAAAAATAAGTCCTACTTGGTTGGTTGCTGCTGCTATTTAATGCCATCTATGTAGTGGTTATGAATCGGGCTGTGAACCGCAAGTCAGCAGTTCGAAACTACCAGCTGCTCCGTGGGAGAAAGATGAGGCTTGCTGCTCCCGTAAAGATTTATAGTCTCAGAAACTCTGTTCTGGGTCGCTATGGGTTGGAACCGACTCAATGGCACTTAACAACAAGTTGGTTCCAAATCATAAGGACCATTAATAGGGTTTCTGAGAAGCTGGTAGGTTTGAACCACTGACCTTGAGCATAGCAGTCCACTGTTTATCCTACAGCACCACACACTTGGTTTATATACCTGTTATTTCAGCTCTCAGCAACTCAATTCCTAAGAGAAACAGGAGCTCTGGTATTGTAATGAATTATGAACTGAGCTGCTAACTGCAAGGTCAGCAGTTTGAATCTACAGCCACTTCAGGGGAGAAAGATGAGGCTTTCTGCTCCCTGAAGACTTACAGCCTTGGAAACTCTGCAGTGTGGCTATGAATAGGAACTAATTCCACAGCATACCACCCACCACCACCACCAAGAGAAACAGGAAGTCTTGTTAGAACTAGAGAGTAGGTCTGAGGGCAGTTGAGGGCAGAAGGGAGAGGATTTGCCTTCCACCAATCTGGACTTGAGCTATTTGCTTTAGCATTACCTTTATCTTTGTTCGCCTGGTTTTCCATCTCTTCATAGCTCAAGGACTCCAGACTGCTTTCTGCAAAGATAGAAGGTCAGGCCATAGCAATCACTCACCTTACCCGGTGCTCAGCAGAAGAGAAACTCCAGGCACACCAGGCTTCTAATCCCAACTTTGGCATTTGTCCTCTACATGTTGAGTGGGCTTGGGCAAGCCATGTGGCTTCTCTCTGTCTCAGCCTCTACATCTGAGGTGATCATACTGGCCTGGCTGGGAAGTGGTGATGAAGTGCCCTGCATACATGCCTGGCACACAGATGTGGGTGTGTCTCCACTTCTACATTCTTCAGTCCATCCCATGGAAGCATATTATAGATTAACACACAGGAGCTCAGTGGGACTAGAACCTTAGGTCCCTGCCACCCAGCTGGCACCCCAGCTGCCCAGAGACCCCACTGTAGCACAGGGAGCATCCACCTCATTCTATTCTGCTCCCCTTGGGCCTTCTGATAGAGGTGGGCTGGCCTAGAAGCCTGGCTCCCACATCTTCTCAAAGAGCCCTGATCCCTTCCCTTTGGGTGAGCTCTCCAAGACCTTTAGCAGATGTGAACTTAATCTCAGGGTCTCCATCTCCTAGTCATTCCCTTTTCAGCTGATCCTACTAGGAAGGAGGCATGAGGCTAGATCCATCTTCTATTCCGACTCAGGACTCATTGTTGCTAGGTGATCCCCAGGAGTATAATCCAGGAGGACAGCCTATGGGTTGGCACAGGATGGGAGCTACCAACAAACCCACGGAGTATTCTTGTGGGCAGAGTCAGTGTCCTCTCATGCCAGGGTGGGGTTTGTGTGGTCCCAGAGTGACTGTGAGATGAAGGGGGGCAGTCAGAGCCAAGAAGGCAGGGATGGCGGGGTGGGGGGTGGTGGCACACAGACACAGACCCTAAGGAAGAGTCAAGGGGAGAAAGTCCTGTAGGATAGGTGAGGAAGCCCAGAAGGTCAGGGCCCAGGGTTTGAAAGTCAAATGCCCTCAGGGCCAAGCAGATATGGGTGTGTGTGTGTGTCTGTCTGTCTGTCTGTCTCAGTCTCTCTCAGGAGTTCAGGCTGTTGATTGCTGTTTAGACTTCCAATACTTCTGACTTGAGGAAAAACTAGAAATTTGGCTTCACAAATGAATTGGTCAACCTTTCTCCCTGTTACTCTGCCCTTCACCTCTCAGCTCTAAGTCTGTGTGTGTGTGTTTGACCCTCAATGGGACTGCCCAGACTGGTGTCCCTAGCAGGTCCAAGAGACTCCTCCATGTGAGGGGTCAGGAGAGCCCCCGTGGAGACCCCCAGCAGGCCAAAAGTACGGTTGCATTGGGAAAAAAACAAAACGGAACCAAAAATATTAAGAGGTTGAATGGGTTAAACATTGTTATTATTCTAATTATCTGTTTCTTAGAAGGTATATAGTTACATTTAGCCTGTAAAAGTCAATTGTTAACTGCCATCAAGTCGGTTCTGGCTCACAGCCACCAAGGAGTGGCTGGTGAGATTTGAACCACTGACCTTATGGTCCAGTGCGTTATCCTGCAGTGCCACACCAGGACTCCAAAATTTAATTAGCCTTATCATAAAAATCAGAAGCTACCATTGTTATTGAAACAGACCCAAACCCCAAACAAGCCAAACACTACTAAAAAGTGTTTCTTTTTTCACCTGAAAAAGCAAGACACGTACAGAGCAAGTATTCCAAATAATGTGCGTAAGCATATGATGAAAAATCTTTCTAAATATCTCCTGACAGAGTTTTGTACATCTCACCAGTGGTCTTTCGTGCATACATGCACTTGCATGTCCCTTTGCTTTTCACTGAAAAAAAACATCTGTCCATTGTTATCAGCCAAATCCCCGTGGTGGGCTCTGAGAGTATTTCCTATTTTGAAATTTACAATTTCAAAATGATTGTGGTGTCACTGCTTCCCTATGTTTCTGGAACTTTGTTCATCCATCAGGCGACAAAGGCATCTCAGTTTTAATTTGCATTTCTTTATATACAGAGAAAAAGAGAGAAAATGAGTCCTGGTGTGGCACTGTGGGCTAATGCACTGGACTGTGCAGCTGGTTCAAGCTCACTAGCTGCTCCTTGGAAACCCTGTACATGGTTGCTATAGGTCGGAACCAATTTGACAGCACTTAACAACAACTAAGTGCCGTTGAATTGGTTCTGACCTATAGCAACCCTGTATAGGGTTTCTGAGAAGCGGCTGGAAGGTTTGAACTGCTAACCTTGAGGTTCAGCTAACCTTGCAGTCCAGCGCTTAATCCTACAGTGCCATACTAGGAATATATATATATATATATATATATATTGGAGAAAGGTGAGGTTTTCTGCTTTTGCAAACCACCAATCTATGGTTCATAGTCCAGTCCTTATCCTACAGCACCACACTAGGAGTCTATATATATATCATTTAACAATTATGCCTCCATATATTATATGACTCCACGGCACATAACAACAACAACAATATATGTGCATATATTTGCTGTTTTATGTGCTATCTAATCAGTTCCAATTTACAATGACCCTGTATTGGGTTTCCAAGAAGTGGCTAGTGGGTTTGAACCACCGATCTTGTGGTTAGCAGTCTAGTGCTTACCCTACAGTGCCATAGAAACTTCACTCTCTCTGTTGGTTCTGACTCATAGTGACCCTGTATAGAGTTTCTGAGCCTGTAAATCTTTATGGGAACAGAAAGCCTTATCTTTCTCCCACAGAGAAGCTAGTAGATTCGGACTTCTGACCTTATGTTAGCATCCCAGCTCATTATCCACTAGGCTGTCAGGGCTCCTTCTCTCTCTCTCTCTCTGTTGTTGTTGTTGATAAGTGACATTGAGTCATTTTTCACTCATAGCGACCCTGTATAGGGTTTCTGTGGAGCAACTGGTAAGTTTGAACTGCCAACCTTGTGGTTCAACTGGCCTTTTGGTCCAGTGCTTACCCTACAGTGCCACATCAAGTACCATTTAGTGACATTGGTTATATTCTTTGAATTGTTCAACCATTTTCACCCTCCTTTTCTGAGTCATTTCTCCTCCATTCATATCAACTCACTGCCCCCAAAGCTCCTATCTAATCTTGCTGTTGTTATTTTGATTCCATAAATGGAAGATAGTTCTAAAAAGAGCATAATGCTCTAGGCAGATTTTTTTTTTTTAAGTTTTTAATGTGAATTATGTGATAGTTTACATGGGAGAACATTAGCTTTACATTCATCCTATCGTATATCGTTTCATTGCCATGGTTACAATCCCCTCCATGTATCATCAACCAACCAAAGGGTATACACTACAAGCCTGCCCCCAGGTCGTCAGCACACAGCCCCTCTCCCTCTCTGGGTCTAGAGTCCCCGGCCACTCTATCTCTCCATGTCATCGTCTCTGCCTCCATCTCTGGCATCACTGTTTCTCTAGGTAGGGTCCTGCACTTGCTCTTCTCTACTCCTGGACTGCAAAGTCAACCACTCCCCTCCTCCTTTTGCTACAAATGTCTACCTTTACATTTTCAACCCTCACAGTTGGTCCTGATAGCAATTATTCATTATTGTACCACAAGAGTCCTATCCCCATCTCCTTTCATCAACCCCGCCCAGACAGATTGGATACTACTCAGTGAAGATTCTACCTTCCTTCATACCCTCTGGATCTAGGCTCCCTTTTGAAAGCTTGTAAGCCAGTCACTTCTTGCCTTTGTAGCTAGGCAGACATTTTTTATTAATTAAGCAAAACCATCATTTGGTTTTCCATCACTTTTCTGTCAGTTTGTTGTTCTGTGCTGGCTTGCATGTTGCTGCTATGTCATCAGTATTTTAAATGCCAACAGGGTCTCCCATGGTGAACAGGTTTCAGCTGAGTTTCCAGACTAAGACAAACTACAAAGAAGGAGAGACAGACTATTTCTGAATGTTTAGCCACTGAAAACCTTATGAAGAGTAGCAGAACATTGTTAATATAGTGCTAAGGAATGCTGACATTATGAATGTTGTTGTTGTTAAATGTCATCGAGTTGGATCCGACCCATAGCGACTCTATACAGGGTTTCTGAGGAGTGACTGGTGAGCTTGAACTGCTGACCTTGCAGTTCAAACAGCTTTGCAGTCTGGCGCATTAACTCCCAGCGTCACACCATTATGAATAGCACTACAATATAGTCAGCTACAGTGCTGGAACATGAGTCCCTCAGGTTGGAAGGCACTCAGAATATGACTAGGGAAGATCTGCTTCCTCAAATTAGAGTTGATCGTGATGATATGAATGGAGTAAAACTTTTAGGACCTTTATTTGCTGATGGAGCAGAACTCAAAACAAAGAGAAGCAGCTGTAAACATCCACTAATAGTGAAAACAAGGAATGTATGCAGAATGAATGTAGGAAAATGGGAAGTTATCAAAAATGAAACAGAACACATAAAACATTGATATCCTGGTCATTAGTGAGCTGACATGGATTGGTATTGACCATTTTGAATCTGGCAATCACATTGTTTAGTGTGCCTGGAATGGCAAATTGAAGAGGAATGGTGTTGCATTTACCATCAATAAAATATTGCAAGATCTATCTTGAAATGCAATGCTATGTGTAATAGAATAATATCCATATGCCTACAAGGAAGATCAGAGCGTGGTGACTCAACACAACAAGCACTGGACTGACTGCTAACCATGGGTCCCATGTTTTGAGCCCCTCAGTTGATCCATGGAAGAAAGATGAGTCTTTCTGCTCCCTTGAAGACTTAAAGTCTAGTAACCCTATACAGAGTTGCTATGAGTGGGAACTGACTTGACAGTACTTAACAACAATATTAGTGAAGACCAAATTTACAAACCAACTACTAACATCAATAACATCAATAATGATGGAATTGAGTAATTTCAACTTCTTCAGTCAGAATTTGATCAAACATGCAATCAAGATGTTTTGAGAATTACTGGTGATTGGAATGACACTGGAAACAAAGGAAAAATTAGTTGTTGGAAAATAGGGCCTTGGTTATATAAATGATGATGGAGATCACATGATAGAATTTGCAAGATCAATGATGTATTCATTGCAAATAACATTTTAAAACATCATAAAATATGACAAAAAAAAAAAAAGATGACTGTACATATGGAATGCACAGAAATCAAATTGACCACTTCTATGGACGGTATAGTGAAAAATCTCCATATCATCAGTCAAAACCAGGCCAAGGGCAGACTGTGGAACAGACCATTAATTGCCCATATACAAGTTAAGGCTGAAGCTGAAGAAAACAAAAACAAATCCACAAGAACCAAAATATGATCCTGAACAAATCCCACATGAATTTAGAGACCATCTCAATGTGAGATTTGATGCATTAGACACTAATAATGACCAAAGAGCAGAAGAGTTGTGAGATGACATCAAGAACATCATACAGGAAGAAAGCAAAAGGTCATAAAGAAGACAAGAAAGAAGGAAAAGACCAAAATGGATGTCAGAAGAGACTCTGAAACTTGTTTTCCAGCATAGATGCTAAAGCAAAGGGAAAAATGAAGAGACAAAAGAGCTAAACAGAAAACTTCAGAGGACAGTTGGAGGATGCAAAGTTAAGTATTATAATTAAATGTGCAAAGACCTAGAATTAGAAAAACAAAAGGGAAGAATACACTCAAACTTTCTGAAGCTGAAAGAACAGAAGAAAAATTTTAAGCATCGACTTACAATATTGAAAGACTGTATGGACAAAATATTGAATGATGCAGAAAGCACCAAAAGAAGATGGAAGTACAGAGTCACTGTGCCAAAAAGAAATGGTCAGTGTTCAACCATTTTAAACAGTAGCATATGATCAAGAGCCCATGGGACTGATGGAAGCGTCAAAGAAGGCAGTGGCAGAGAACAAGACTCTGGGAATCAATGGAATACAAATTGAAATCTTGCAACAAACTGATGCAGCACTGGAGGCACTCACTCATATATGCCAAGAAATCTGGAAGGCAACTACCTGGCCAACTGATTGGAAGAGATCCATATTTGTACCCATTCCAAAGAGAGGTGACCGAACGGAATGCATAAATTATTGGACAATATCATTACTATCACAAGAAAAATTTTGTTGAAGATACTTCAAAATGGCTGCAAAAAGTACATCAACCAGGAACTGCCAGGGGTTTGAGCCAGATTCAGATGAGGACTTGGCCTGAGGGATATCGTTGCTGATATCAATGAAATTTGGCCACAGCTAAGACCATAGCCTTTGGTGTGGGTTGCACCTCAATGTAAAGAAAACAAAAACCCTTACCATTTGACCAATAAATAACTTCATGATAAACGGAGAAAAGATTGAAGTTGACAAAGATTTCATTTTGCTTGGATCCACAATCAACACTCATGGAAGCATTAGTCAATAAATCAAATGACTTAATGGCACTAGGCAAATCTGCTGCACAAGACCTCTTTTAAGTGTTCAAGAGCAAAGATGTCAGTTTGAGGACTAAGATGTACCTGACCCAAGCCATGGTATTTTCAGTAGCATCGTATCCTTGTGAAAGTTGGACAATGGAAAAGGAAGACCACAGAAGAATTAATGTATTTAAGTTTTGGTTTTGGAGAAGAATATTCTAAGTACTATGAACTTCCAGAAGAACAAAGAAATCTGTGTTGGAAGTATAGCCAGAATGCTCCTTTGAAGCCAGGATGGTGAGATTTTATTTCTCAGACTTTGGACATATTATTGGGAAGGAATGATCCCTGGAGAAGGACATCATGCTTGGTAAAGGCTCAGAGAAAAAGAGGAAGATCCTAGTAAGATGGATTGGCACAGTGGCAGCAGCAATGGTCTCAAGCGTAACAATTGGGAAGATGGCTCAGGACTGGACAGTGTTGCATTCTGTTGTGCATAGGGTCGCTATGAGCTGGAACTGACTCATGCACCTAACAGCATTCTTAGTTTTAAGAAGACTTCAGGGGATGTTTTTGGTTTAAGCTTTGACAATTATTTCAGGAAAATAGTTTTAAGGGTTCATCCTACTTTTGTGGTTTACTGAAAATTTGAATTTTGTTCTGCATTTCCCCCATTTTGACTGGGATTCTTCTACTGACCCTTTGATCAACAGGTTCATTAATATTAATCAGGCACCATCCAGTTTTTCTAGTCTTATGACAAAGGAGACAGCTTTTTGTTTAATACAAGTCATACAAAATAGTCTGTCAGACCACAGTGGAATTAAATAAAAAACCAATAACAGAAAGATAACTGGAAAATTCCAAGACATTTGGGGATTAAATAACATAATTCTAAGTAACACATGGGTCAAGGAACTCTCAAGACATATTTTGAACTAAATGATTTCATGGGATGTAGCAAAAAGAATGTTTAGAGGGACGTTTATAGCAATGAATGCCTATATTAGACACAAAGAAAGTTCTAAAATCAATAATCTAAGCTTCTACCTTATAAAACTTGAAAAAGAAAAAATTAAATCCAAATTAAGTAGAAAAAAAGAGAAAAATTGAAACTTCGTGGAAAGATCAATAAAACTGAAAATAAGAAATAGAGAAAAATCAATACAACACAAAGGTGGTTCTTTGAAAAGACCAATAAAACTGATTAACCCCTACCCAGGTTAGCAAAGGAAAAGAGACTATAGAAATAATTAATATCAAAATGAAAAAGGCCATCACAATTGATTCCATGGACATTATAAGGCTTATATTATAACTATACTATGATCACAAATTTGATAATTTAGGTGTAATGGGCCAACTTCCTGAAAGACATATTCTACCACTACTTATTCAAGGAGAAGGTGATCATCTCAGTAGGCCTGTATCTTTTACAGAAATCGAAGCAACAATCAATAACCATAACACGTCTATTAGAATGGCTAAAATGAAAACTTTTCCAACATCAAAAACTGGTGAGGATGTGAAACAACCAGAACTCTCATTCACTGCTGGTAGAAATGCAAAATGGTAGTCAGTTTGGAAGACCATCTGGCAGTTTCTAACAAAGTTAAACAGACTTACCATAGAACCCAGCAATCGTAGCACTAAGTGACATGAAAACTAATGCACTCACAAAAAAACTGCGCATAAAAGTTCATAGTAGCTTTATTCATAACTGCCTCCAAATCAGAAGCAAACAAAATGTCCTTCATTAGGTGACTATATAAACCAACTATGGTACATCTAGACAAAGGAATATTTTCTAGTGATAAAAGGAAATTAACTATAAAGCTATCAGAAGACATGGAGGAACCTAAGTGCATACTACTAAGTGAAAAGAGCTAGTCTGAAGAGGTTATATGATGTATGATTCTAACTATATGACTTTCTGGAAAAGGCAAAACAGATAAATGATCAGTGGTTGTCAGAGGTTAGAGGGAGGGATGGATAAGTGAAGCGTAGAGGGCTTTTAGGGGAGTGTTGATTCTATATGATTCTGTGACGGTGAATGTCATATATATGTGTGTGTGTGTGTGTGTATATATATATATATATTGTTGTTAAGTACTGTGGAGTCAGTTCTGACTCATAGCGACCCTGTACAGGGTTTCCGAGGCTGCAAATCTTTATGGGAGCAGAAAGCCTCATCTTTCTCCTGCAGAACAGCTGGTAGTTTTGAACTGCTGACCTTGAGGTTAGCAGCCCGATTCGTAACCACTATGCTACCAGAGCTATATCTATATTTATATCTATATCTATATATATGAACAAAACCACATGCTATTGTGGTTTCTCAAAACCCAAAGACTGTATAGCACATAAAGTGAACCCAAAGGCAAACTATGGACTTAATTAATGGGTATTTGTTTTAGGCTGGGTTCTCTAAAGAAGCAAAACCAGTGAAGCCTATATATGTATGTATACAAAGAGGTTTCATCTCAAGAAAATGGTTCATTCATTGAAGATACTGACAACTTCCAAGTCTGTAGGTCAGCTATTAGGCGGAAGGCTTCTCCTGACTCACTGTAGCTGCAGGGGCTGAGAAATCCAAGATGGCAGGTCAGATGGCAAGCTTCTAGCTGCAAAGGTGAATGAACCCAAGGTTGGCAGGGAGAATAGCAGACTGCTGACAACTCCCAGGATTGGTAGGCAACATGGCAGTCTGCTGGCTCAAGTCCAGAGACCTGGAGGTCAGATGATGAACCAGGTCCAGCAAAAAGGCAAGCAAGTTTTTCCAGAGCATTCAAACATATTGGATACACCTCCAAAGACATTCCCTTTCTGTTGTCTGACTGCTGATAGCAGATCTCATCATGGAGCTGATTAGATCATATTAGATCTCATCATGGAAGATGTTGCCATCATAACTGCAAAACCACTGAGAATCCTAGCCCAGCCGAGTCAACACACAATCTTAACTATCACAGTATTGTTTCATCAGTAGCGACAATTATGCCACAAGGATTCAAATGTTATTAATAGCAGAAGCAGTGTGCATATGTAAACTTTATACCTTTGGCACAATTTTTCTATAAACCTTGAGATGCTCTAAATAAGAAAACATATTTAAAAGATAAAACCAGGAGCATGTTTATGTGTAGATAAGTGATGCTGTTGGATAAGTACTGGACTCCTAAGTGCTAGGTAAGCTATTCAAACCCACCAGCCACTCCTCTGAAACCCTATGAGTTGGAACTGATTCAATGGGACTTAACAACAACAACAACAACAAAAACGAGAAGCAAGTTTGTGAAAACATGACTTCTGGGCTCTGGTGGTGCCGTCCGTCCATCATACAACCTTCTCTGTGGCTCCTTGGTGGGCTCCCTGCTGCACTTGCCTGCCTTCCTGTGTCTCTGGTCCAGAGCCTTCCCTTCCACTTTGATTGTCTGGGTTTACTTTGCCTCCTGGACAACTTTGTTGAGTTCTGGGATGGACCTTTGCCAGATGAGGCCTCCTCTAGCCCCTCTAGATCTCCCTCTTCTCCTAGCAGCCAGAACACTTCTAACTGAAGTCAGCTATGTTACTTACCCACTTGAGCCCTGTGGCACTGTGGGTTCAAACACACCAGCCACTCTGTGGGAGAAAGATGAGACTGTCTGCTCCCATAAAGATTCACAGTCAACTTCCTCACTTGAGTCTAGAGAACCTAAAGTGAATGGAAGAAAGGAGGACATAAAAGTGCTGAACAGAAAATTTCACAGGGCAGTTCAAGAAGACAAAGAAAGTATTACAAAGAAATGTGCAGAGACCTGGAGTTCAGAAACCAAAGAGAATACACTCAGCATTTCTCAAGTTGAAAGAACAGAAAAAAAAAATTTAAAAATTCAAGCCTCAATTTGCACTACTAAAGGATTCTATGGGCATAGTATTGAATGGTGCAGAAAGCCTCAAAAGAAGATGCAAGAAGGAGACTGGTGTAAGATGGTAGATTAAGCAGACACACCGAGCTGACCCTCTGCAACAAAGATGAAAGACTGAGTGAAACACATACAGAGCCCTGAGCATCAGAGGATAGAACACAGAGAGGGACCGAGTGCTGACTGGAAGAGGAAGCTGAACAGGAGCAGTGAGAGAGACGAAAAACAGGTGGACTGTGGGCTGGTGTGCCATGGTTTGGACAACTTGAACTTTTGCGAGTGGCTACTGATACAGTGGCCTGTAGGCACAGGACAAGGCAGGAGGTTGGTGGCAAGGGGGTACAGTTCTCCCTTGTTTCAGTGCCCTCCTGGTAGTTAGGGGTGTGATAACCAGTGTCCTGTGGCATCCTATTCTGTGCAGCCCCTGTTTTGCATAGGGCTGGCTGTCTAGCATAGTGCCCCTGCTTCTGGAGGCAAGTGAATGTGCTTTGAACTACGCTATACCAACAGTGAACAGAGAACTAATTGTGTTCACACTTCCATTCTGTATCACATCCATGGGTGGTGAGTGCCTGAGAAGACAACAATATATAATCATCACCTAAAAACAATGATAACACCACTAAGTCTTGGAGAAAACAAACAACTTCAGCTGGAAGAAAAAAAAATCTTTCAATATGAAGAGTCCTGGTGTGCTGCTGTAGGATAAGTACTGGACTGCTAACCATAAGGTTGACAGTTCAAGTCCACCAGCTGCTTCTCAGAAACCCTTTACAGGGTCATTATGAGTCAGAATTGGACTTGATGGCACTTATCAACAACACCAACAACAGAGAAATAATCTGGAAAAAAGAACAGAAAACCACGAAGAAAGCCTAAGATTTATGTGGGACAATATCAAGAGAAATAACTTACATGTGATAGGAATTCCAGAACAGGAAGAGACAAAATGAAACAAAACCAAAAAACCCATAGAGAATATTGTTCAAGAGTTGTTAGAAGAAAATTTCCCTAACATCAAGAAAGATGAGAAGAAAGTCATTCAAGAAGTTGAATGAACTCCAGACAGGATAGGTCCCCAAAGAAAAACACAAAGACATGTTATCATAAAACCTTTCAAAACCAAAGACAAGGAAAGAGTCCTGAGAGCAGCTCAGAAAAAATGAAAAGTTACCTAAAAAGGAGAACTCATAAAAGTAAGCTGATTTTGCAGCAGAAATTATGCAGGCAAGAAGACAATGAAATGACATATATAAACTCTGAAATAAACAAATTGCCAACCAAGAATCAAATATCCAGCAAAACTGTTCCATCAATTCTGATGGTGAAAATAGATCATTTTCAGATGAACAGAAAGTAAAAGAATTCGTAAGAACCAGACCCACCTAACAAAAAACACTACAGGGAGTTCTTTGGACAGAGAACCAACAATAGCAGATAACATGAGACTAACATACATGATGATATCATCTAGACTCAACCCAGATCTGTTGTTGTTAACTGCTGTTGAGTCAGTTCTGACTCATAGTGACTCTGGATAGGGCTTCTAAGGAGGGTTTCTTACCTGGTGGGTTTGAACTGTTGGCAGTCCAGTGCTTATTCTACAGCGCCACACCAGGACTCTATATTATAGAAGTGGTGGTGGTGGTTATGTGCCATGGAGTTGGTCCCGACACAGAGTCATGTACCAAAAGAAATGGATGATGTTCAGCCATTTTAAGAGTTAGCATAGGATCGAGAACCAAGTTGCACTGAAGGTGTTGATGGAAAACAGGGGTTCAGAAACTGATGGAACTGACCTGAACTGAACTCTTTGAACTGAATAAACTGAACTCTTTGAACAAACTGATGCAGCACTGGAAACACTCACTAATCTACAGCAAGAAATTTGGAAGATAGTTACCTGGCCAACTGGTTGGAAGAGATCCATATTTGTGTCCACTGCAAAGAAAGGTGACCCAATGGAATGTGGAAATCATCAAACAATATTAATATCATGTAAGTAAAATTTTGCTGAAGATAATTCAAAAAATGGTTTCAATAGTACATTGATAGGGAACTGCCAAAAATTCAAGTCCGATTCAAAAGAGAATGTGAAACTAGGTATATCATTGCTGAAGTCAGATGGATCTTGACTGAAAGCAGAGAATACTAGAAAGATGTTTCCTTTTGCTTTATTGACTATGCAAAGGCTTTTGAATATGTGGATAATGACAAACTATAGATAACATTGTGAGGAATGAGTTTTCCAGGACATTTAATTATGTTCATAAGGAAGCTGTATGTAGATCAAGAGCCAGTCGTTCAAACAGAACAAGGGGATACTGAATGGTTTACAATCTGGAAAGGTGTTAGCCAGGGTTGTATCCTTTCACCCTATTTAAATTCAATTTGTATGCTGAGCAAATAATCTGGGAAGTTGGATTATATGAAGAAGAATTTGGCATGA
Source organism: Chrysochloris asiatica (assembly GCF_000296735.1). Taxonomy (NCBI): domain Eukaryota; kingdom Metazoa; phylum Chordata; class Mammalia; order Afrosoricida; family Chrysochloridae; genus Chrysochloris; species Chrysochloris asiatica. The sequence continues at coordinate 691,561 of NW_006408885.1, read as the reverse complement.
GGATTGAGGAAGACTCATTAACAACATGTTATATGCAGATGATAAGGAGCTCTGGTATGTAGTGGTTACAAATCAGGTTGCTAACCTCAAGGTCAGAAGTTTGAAACTATCAGCTGTTCCATGGGAGAAAGATGAGGCTTTCTGCTCCGGTAAAGATTTACAGCCTCAGAAGCCCTATACAGGGTCACTATGAGTCAGAACCAACTCTCTGGCACAACACTACCACCATATGCAGATGGAGTCCTGGCATGATACTGTGGGTTAATGCGCTAGATTGCAAGGTTGGTGATTCAAGATCACCAACCGTTCATTGGAAACCCTATACAGGGTCGCTATGAGTTGGATCCGACTCAATGGTACTTAACAACAACATATGCAGATGATACAACCTTGATTGCTGGAAGCAAAGAGGACTTAAAATGCTTAATGATAAAGATCAAAGACTATCACCTTCAGTATGGATTTCACCTCAGTGTAAAGAAAACAAAATCCATACAAGTGGACCAATAAATATCACAATAATGGAGAAAAGATTGAAGAGATTGAGATTGTCAAAGACTTTATTTTGCTAGGCTCCACAATCAATACTCATGGAGGCAGCAATCAAGAAATCAAATGAATAGGAAAAAGCATTAGGTAAATCTGCTGCAAAAGACCTCTTAAAAGTGTTCAAAAGCAAAGATACCAATTTGAGAACTAAGATGCACCTGACCCAAGCCATGGTATTTTCAATTGCCTCATATGCATGTGAAAGTTGGACAACAAATAAGGAACATGGTAGAAGAATTGGTGCATTTCAATTATGCTGTTGGAGAAGAATATTAAAAGTACCATGGTCTGCCAGAAGAACAAACAGATCTGAAAAATACAGCCAGAATACTCCTTAAAACTGAGGAAGGTGAAACTTCATCTTTCATACTTTGGATGTGTTATCAAGAAGGACCAGTCCCTGAAGAAGGACATGATGCCTGGTAAAGTGGAGGGTCACTGAAAAACAGGAAGACCCCTAATGGCAGCCAGCTATAGGCTCAAGTGTACCAATTGTGAGGACAGCACAGGACTGAGCAGTTTTTCCTTGTGTTTTCATAGTGTCACTATGAGGAGGAACCAACACAATGGCACCTAACAACAAAAACAACCATTTATTCGTCTTTGTCAATACAGATGGATCATTTCTTTCTCAATGTCTAACTATCAAACCAGATTGTAACCCCACAGGGGAGGATGTCAATCATCTATTGGACTAAGTGCCTAGAACATATGGCCAGCACACAGCTGATACTTAATAAAGGTCTGTGCGAGAAAGAACAAGCTCTGAACTCTGGTACTCAGTCCATGCCCTTGGTGCTCTTAGCAAGCATTCCCTAAGCACTCCTGCTCCGTGCATGCAGGGGATATGGGCCTGCTGAAGAAGCAGTGGAGTTGGACCTAAGCCAGGAGTTGGCAAAGATACAATGGGACCAGGGGAGTTTCCTGAGCAGCTGGGCCAGGACTGAGTCCTCAAGGACAGACTTTGGTGTGTAGTGTAGGAATGAAACAGGATGAAATGGAGAGATCCAAGTTTCATGACCCCCAACTTCCAGAGTCATGGCTCGTCGACCCTTCAGGATGGAAAAGATGGAGTAATAGACCCCAAAAGGAGGAGCAGAAAAAGCTACGCCTCTGACTACTTTCTCCTATATGAGTTTTAGGTACAATGTTGGCACAAAGGTCTTTAGGATGGTGGAGTAAAACATGGCAGGGCACCATGTGAGACATGGGTCTTGACCCCTTAGATGGGCCCCTGTCTCAGTCCTTGACCCTCATCCTCCTCTTGCTCCTTAGTCTCTCAGCATCTCTCTCTCTTTGACCTTCAACTCAAGCTTAAGATATGGAGAGAGCAGCCTAGTCCCACCCACCCGTGGTAACAATAGCAACAACAGAAACAAGAATAGCAGTGTCAACATGGCTACCATTTACAGAGCACTTAATTTTACTATGTACTTTGTGGAGTGCTTGACATTCATTTTCTCATTAAACTTACATAGTCCTAGGGGATAGGATGAGGGAGCTGAGGCTCGGAGACAGGATGTGACTTAGTCAGATGACACAGTCAAGGAATAACAGGGCCTGCAAGCACGTCTGCTCTCTGCAATGACCAAACAAGTGGGCAGAGGACCTGATCCAGGGACAGGGGAAGATATGACGGGGTCCTATCTCCATGCAAATACCTGGCCCAGACTTGGAGCTCAGCATTGCCAATTCTCCTTTCCCTGTGAATCAGTCTGCCTGGCCTCTCCCTCTGTTCCCAGCTGACTCTAAGATGCTGGGTTCAGCAGTCCCATTGCCCATTCACTTCAGCCCAGGCCTGTCTGGTCATCTGTGCCTGCAGGCCTGGACAAGGGCACAGATTCCAGTCTAGTGGGAACCTGGGCCCAGACTGTAGTACTCAGCTCAAGAGGCTCTTGTCTACATGCAGTCTCCCAGGGAGACTATCCACACAGTCTGGGAATCTACCAGCTCCACAGTGACCAACATGTACTTTGTATGCAAAGACATAAATATAAATATAAATCCTTCAATTATCTTGGGATAGCACAATTATCTCCCATTGTTCTGTGTTAGTGTTACAAGAATTAAATTTGTTACTGGTAAACATTTCAAAGCTGCAGTATCTTTGTGTGTGTTGGTTGAATTCTGTTTCAACTTTAAATTTTTTCTATTGACTGTGGAGCAAAAGAGTGAGTGAGTGAGAGAGAGAAGAACAAGAGAAAAAGCGTAACTATGGGAACAATTGTTTGTATTAGCACAAGTTTTGAAACAAGCTAAATGAACGTCTTAGTTCTCCAGTGCTGCTTTTGCTGAAACACTCTAAGCGGATGGCTTTAACAAACAGAAATATATTCTTTCAGAGTTCTGGAGCCTAAAAGTCCAAATTCAGGGCATCAGCTCTAGGGAAAGACTTTCTCTCTGTGTCAGCTCTCGGGGAAGGCTCTTGTCTCAACATCTGTGGGGCCCACTGTTCCTTGGCTTGATCTTCTCCTGGGTCTAGGAGCTTCTTAGCACAAGGCTCTTGAGTCCAAAGGGCGTACTCCACTACAGACTCTTCTTTCTCGGTGGTGGGAGGTTCCTCAGGCTCTGCTCCCTTGTCTAATATTGTTTATGATTGTATCTCAAGAGAGACTGACTCAAAACATAACCTAACCCTGTAGATCACTCACCTATTCTGCTTTATTAACGTGTTGTCAAGTTGGTTCTGACTCATAGTGACCCTGTATAGGGTTTCTGAGGAACAGCTGATCCTTTCACTACTTATCCTAAGGGGCCACTCCAGGACACCCCCCCTTTATTAGCATAACTGCCACTAATCCTGCCTTATTAACGTCACAGAAATTAGGATTTATAACACATAGAATAATGACATCAGATCACAAAATGAGGATACTTATATAATACTGAGGAGTCCTGGTGTGGCATTGTAGGCTAAGCATTGGACCTCAAGGTCTACGTGAACCTCAAGGTGGCAGTTCAAACCTACCAGCTACTCCTTGGAAACCCCTATACAGGATCGCTATATGTCAGAACCAACTTGATAGCACTGAACAACAACAACAACAACAACAACTTGGCCTAGCCAAGTCGATACATATTTGGGGGGATACAATTCAATCCATAACAATGACCACTTGTAGTAGACTGTTTAAACAGATTACATTGATACATTCAGACTAAGACTATTTTGCTCAAAAACATAAAAATATAAGGAAATTCTTTATGTATTGGTAAGGTATAATCACCATAACGTATTGGTTAAATGAAAAAAAGTGAGTGTGATCGTTTGTGAGGGAAAAAGAAAAATCTATCTGTACATCTTTGTTTGGAGTCCTGGTATGGTGCTGTGGGTTAATGTGCCAGACTGCAAAGGCGTTTGAACTGCAAGGTTGGCAGTTCAAGCTCACTAGCTGCTCCTTGAAAACCCTATACAGGGTCACTATGGGTCAGAAATGACTTGATGGCACTTGACAACAACAGCATCTTTGTTTACATATGGGCAGAGCGCACACTCGGAAGGACCACAAAAGGTATCTAGCTGCCTCAAGGGGGCGACATTGGATGTCTGGAGATAGTGTTGTTAAGTGCTATCCAGTCCGGTTTTGACTTACAGTGATCCTGTATACAGTTTCTGAGGAGTGGCTGGTGGGTTTGAACCACCAACCTTGCAATTTTTCAGTGCTTATCTTACAGCACCATACCAGGACTCCAAACCATAAGAATATATTACTATTCACAAATAAATTAAAGTTTAAAAAACAAAGGGACAGAGTTGGACAGGTGGTTGATAGTGTCCATTCTGCCCATTTAGGCACTCACTAGAAAGCGGGATAGTTCATACAACTAGGGCCTGGTGCCATGTGACTGCTCCTTGGGCTGCAGGTTAGTCATGGTTGGAGGAAGCTGAGGGGCAGCCTCCAATGGCATCTTCCTCAGAGTCTTTCAAGGGAACTATGCAATTCTGTGGTTTCTACCTCATGGAATGACATTAGAGCCAATCTACTTTTCTCTTGCCTAGGTCACAACTCTGCCTTCCCAGACCCCAAAGCAGTCTTTCACCTTTGAGCGAGGTGCCCCCAAGTATGGGACCAGCCCAGCCCACACTTACTCTCGCCACTCATCTTCTTGGTGATCACAGTGGTCAGCATCTCGGACATCTTGGCTAAGAACCAACAGGTTGTGGTAAAGTTTGACCTCGGTTTAAGGAGATGCAGACCTGGAAAGTAATAAGGTGCTTGAGTGGGCCACAGGCCACATCAGCCAGTTCCAGGATGAGGAACAATAGGTACATAGCCCGGAGGCTTACCATGTGGGAACGCCTATCCCACCTCGGTTCCACCCACCTCCTTTCCACCTCAGTCCAACCTATACTCCCTTCCTAGACTTTCCTCTGGCTGTCAAATCTCTATTTTCCTAGAACACTTAATCCTGCTCTGCCTTTGGGTCTTTGCATTTGGGGCTGTTGTTGATAAATGAGTCCATTCTGACTCATAAAGATCCTGTATAGGGTTTGGAGGAGCACCTGATGAGTTTGAACCACCGACCTTATAGTTCAAACCAACCTTGAGGGCCAGTGTTTATTCTACAGGCCCACACCAGAACTCTGCCAAAACCAATTCTCCCACCTCATCTGGGGGTGGGGCTTCAGAGAGGCCCCACCCCCACCCCATGCAGAGTCGTTTTTCTCCCCACCCCCATGTAACTTTCGCTTTATTTTCTTCTCTGCAATCGCTGCTACCTGATTACTTTAAAACACCAGTTTATAGATATTTCCACATAGGATGTGAGTTCCAGGAGAGAGGGATCTTTTCTGATTTGCAACGGTTGCGCCCAGCAAAGCGCCTGGCCAGTTCTTAGCGCACCATCGCTATTCTTTGAATGGATTTTCACTTTGCAAAAAGAGAAAGTCAAAGATTCAGAAAAGTGCAGTAAATGCTCGAAATCGCATAGCCGGAAGGGTGGGAGTCGAGATTCCAGCCCAAGTTTCAGTGACTCTAAAGCTTGTTGTGCCTTAAGGTCACATTTCCTCACCAGTATGGGAGATCCTTGGGTTAGCGTAGCCACCCACCCCCCACCCCCCATGCGCGCCATCAGGCCCTACACACAACACTGGACGGCAGGAGAGAGGGCTAGTTGGATAATGAAGTGTAAAGAAGAGAGGGACGCCTTGCAAAGGGGCCTTGCGAGATGCTCCTGGACTGGCCCAATTTGGCCCCATGCACACCGTGGCCCTGTGCACCCACCTGACGTTCACTCACCTACCGCGCGCCCTCACCTGCTGCCCCCGCCCCCACCTGCCGCGCGTGCCCCCACCTACCGCGTGCGAACCCTTGCTAGCTCCAAATCCTCAGCGCCCCCCGTTCCTCCTTAGACGCCTGGGCCCTAGGTTTACATCGCCCTTGGCAACCATTGTCTCCAGAAGGGGTCTAGACGTCACAAAGACCACGAAGGCCCGGCCCCCCTGGGGGAGGGGCTATCACGTTGAGGAATGTGCATGCAGCAAGGAGAGGAAGAAAAGACCGCTGTCTAAACTGGCAAGGAGTCCTGGTTGTCAGTGGTAACGCTCAAGTTTGCTAACTTCAGTTAGCAGCGCACCAGCTGCTCCATGGGAGAAAAGAGTGGCAGTCTAGTTCCCTAAAGAATGTTGTTAAGTCCCATTAAGTCTGTAGCGACCCTGAATAGTGTTTCCAAGGAGCGGCTGGTGACTTTGAACCGCCAACTTTGTGGTTCAAACCGATCCTGTGAACTAGCACTTTAACCCACAGCATCACATCAGGATTCCTCCCTAAAGATTACAGCTTTATAACCACTATGGGATAGATCTACTGTGAAGAAAGGGTCACTATGAGTATCCACTCAGGAGCTCCTGGTCCAAGGCCGGCAGGGTCCAGGAGGGCTCTTGGTGTGCTTCCTGGCCATTCACTGGTCTGCACTCCGGGAGGCTTGGGCTCTTTTCCTTTTATTCTCTGGTTCATTAATTCCTCGAGGGCTGGGTGCTCAATCCGGATGCATGTGAAATCCTTTCCTGTGGAGTGGACCTGAATTCTAGGGAGGTGGGTCTTAAAGTGTTGTCCCAGAAGCCCAATATGAGAAGTGCTGAGAACTCATTAGGAAAACACAGTCTCAGTCTCCACTGCAAAATGGAAAACTGTGAGTGGGGCTGGGGTTTGCAATATAACAAACTTTCTGGTGATTCCAGCACTCCATTTTGGGTGACAGAGATCATTACTGAAGACAGAGTGACAATAAACAGGTGACAAAAGATCAGAGGCAAATTTAGATGCCCAGGTTTTCCGGTGTTTAGGTCAGGGACACCAAGGGAACCTGGACTTTAGGGTTTAGGGTACACTTGTGACACTGTAGGAAAAGCATTGGACCACAAGGTTGGTTTGAGCAGCAAGGTTGGCAGTTCAAACTCACCAGCCACTCTTTGGAAACCCTATACCAGATCACTATGAGTCAGAAGCAATGGCACTTAACAACAAGTGGCTAACAGTCCTGGTGTGGCGCTTCACTGGGGAGAAAGAGGACGCTTTCTGTGCTGATAAACATTTACAGCCTCAGAAACCCTATGAGTTGAAACCGACTCTATGTCACATAGCAGCCACATCAGCAATCACACTAGACCTGATGTGGTGTTGTAGGACAAGCACTAGACTGTTAACTACAAGGTTGGAGAGTCAAACCTACCAGCCTCTGGCCTGAAATCCTACCCAGGGTTTCTATAAGTTGGAACTGACTGTATGGCATTCAACAACTGGAACCTCTGGGAGAATTTTGGAGTAGTCTGCAGGACAGTAATGCAGTCTCAATGAGAACTCCATGGCTCCTGGCTCTGCTCAAAGCAGGTGTCAGAGGTAGAGAGACCAGTTCTAACACTGCAGCTCTTGGGGAACGGGGTATAGGAATGTGGAGAACAGTACCATAATCTAGAAGAAGCAGGGAACTCTGTATGACCACTGGAGTGACAATATTCCACTTAGCAGCACCCACAGTGGACTTTGTACATGGGAGAAAGAAACTTTTGTGTTAAGTCACATATGTGATTTGTATGTGTGTGTGTGTTACAGCTGCTATCAGTAAGTACTCTGACTAGACATGTTGAGAATAGTGAGAACTATAGAGACAAGACTTGGGGGGGGGGGGGACTCATTAACAATCTGTGATATGTAGATGATACAACATTGCTTGCAGAAAGCAAAGAAAACTTGATGAAGGTCAAAGACTGTAGCCTTCAATATGGATTGCACTTTAATGTTAAAAACAAACAAAAATTCTCACAACTGGATCAATAAGTAACATCATGATAAATGGAGAAAATATTAACATTAACAAGGATTTCATTTTACTTGGATTCACAATCAATACCCATGGGAGCAGTCAAGAACTCAAACAATGTATTGGTCAAATCTGCTGCAAAAGACCTCTTTAAAATGTTAAAATGCAAAGATGTCACCTTGTGGACTAAGTGCACCAAGCCAAGCTCTTTTCAATCACTTCTTATGCATGTAAAAGTTGGACAATGAAAAAGGATGACATAAGAAGAAAAAAAAAAAAGGGCTTTGAATTATAGAGCTGGTGAAGAGTATGGAACGTACTATGAGTTGCCAGAAGAATGAGCAAACCTATCATTGGAACAAGATAGACCGAATGCTCTGTAGAAGTGAGGATGGTTAGATAGACTTCATCTCATGCACTTTGGACATGTTATCAGAAGGGCCCAGTCCCTAGAGAAGAGCATCATGCGTGGTAAAGTAGAAGATCAGTGAAAAAGAGACGGCCTTCAGTGAGATAGGTTGATACAATAGCTGTAACAACAGATTCAAACAGCAATGATTGTGAAGATGGTACAGAGCTGGGCAGTGTTTCCTTCTGTTGTACATAAGATTGCTATGCGTTAGAACCTACTGGATAGCACCTAACAAAAGCAACAGAGACAGAAAGTAGATGAAGTTTTCTCTTGAGCTGGAGGTGGTGGGGGCTTGAGGGATATGGATATTGACCAGTTCCACTGCAGCCACTCTTGTGGAGCAGGGCACAGGAAGGTGGAGGGCAGCTTCATCATTTAGAAGGATATGGTTTTTTGGGAAGGTGATAAAAGTGTTCTCAAGTTAGATTATGGTGATAGCTGTACAACTCTGTGAATATGTTAAATACACATTAAGTATGTGAATTGTGGGTATGTTAATTATATCTCAAAGATGTAAATATGAAACAAAATTATCCACATTGCCAAATACTCTTAAGTGACCAAGTAAGGGAGAGATTGATAAGTGTTTAACGGGGTTTCCAAATGGGAGACCACTGATGACCTTGGTAGGGCAATTAAAAAATACTGGAAGGAGCTGATATATGAATAGAAGATGAGGGATCGGAGACAGTGCATGTGGGCCACCTTTTCAAGGGTCTTGCTTCCTTAGGGGTAAGGAGTCCTGGTGTGGTGCTGTGGGCTAATGTGTCAGACTGCAAAGTCGTTTGAACCGCAAGGTTAGAGGTTCAAGCTCACCAGCTGCTACTTGGAAACCCTATATATACAATGTTGCTGTGGGTCGGAATTGACTCAACGGCACTTAACAACAACAACCATTACAGGTGCTGGAATGAAATGACCAAGTTCTTTCTTGAAATTTTGGTAGAGATCAGGCTATCACAGCTAGACCCAGTGCCAATGGTTTGTGCATTGTGTGTAAGCCAAACCCCCAAGCTTGGGGAACCCAGTATTCCTGGGTGGGAAATGCATCAGTATTGGTCTGGGTCAGAAGAAGTGCTCCAGTACCGAATATCCATGGTCTTGAGATGGGGGTGGAGGTCCCAGGCAGTTAAGGGAACTGGGTCTGCCATGAAGAAGGGCTGAGGCTAAACTAGACTTAGGGTGTTAAAGAAATGAAAGGGAGGGAGGGAGGACAGAAGGGAAGGAAGAAGAGAGAAAGGGAGAGGATAGAAGAAAACGTGAATATAGGAGGGAAAGGCAAGAAGGATGGGACAAGATGTTGAGGCTGGGCGTGGGGTTTCAGAACCATAGATGGGGAAGAAGGCTGTTCCCTCCATTTGACCTACAGGACTTTATCTGATAGACAGGAAGGTGTGACTGTGCTACAGAAATCCAAGAGAATCTGATAGGTCTCAACAAGAGCTCCTAATATCAGTGAAGTTACACTTGGGAACAGAACCAAAAGGTCTCCTTGAATTTGAAAAGGATGATGAGAGTGGCTGTACAATTTGAAGAATGTGATTAATATTAATGAAATGTGCATGTAGAGATTGTGTGTGTGTTATGTAGATTTTCACCATAAGTAGAATTAAAAAGACTCCACTAGAATTGATTTAAATAATAAAGAAGTATCCTTCTACATAATGAAAAAAACCCTCAGCACACTTGGCATGTTTCCTTAGCCAAAAATATTTTTTCATATATGTCTTAACCAATCTTTGGCACAGAATATGGGACCTCTAGGGGAAAACCTGGTGTGGCGCTGTGGGTTAATGCGCCAGACTGCAAAGCCGTTTGAAATGCAAGTTTGGTAGTTCAAACTCACCAGCTGCTCCTTGGAAACCCTAGACACTTTAGCTTTAAAACAACAATACTCAGGCATATATAATAATTTACATCTCTAAAGGTCACTTTCTGCAAGTCGGCCTCCTGGCCAGCAGTGCTTAGTCCCTCTCTTCCCATGAATCTGGAGTCCTCAGATGCTCCCTGTGTCCATGCCTCCATCTCTGCCTCCACATCTGGTATTGCTGCTTCTCTGGATAAGGTCCCGCATTCTGCTTGTGCTCTTCTCCCTTGATTGTCCTAGGGTCCTCTGTTTCTGGACTGTAAGATTAGCCACTCCCCTGTTTTTCTTACAAAACTTCTACCTTTACAATTGTGACAGTTGCAATTAGTCATGATAACAATTACTATTGAGTCATAAGAATCGTATCCCCATTTCTTTTCACCAAACCCATCTAGACAAGATGAAATCTGTTCAGTGAGGACTCTATCTTTTCCCCCATACTCTTAAACTAAACTCCCTCTTGAAACCTTGTAAGCCAGTCACTTTGTGCCTTTATGGCCCCCTCATTTTAGGGAAGTGGTTACAAATCAGGCCGTGAACCACAAGGTCAGCATTTTAGTGTAGTGGTTATAAATCGGGCTGTGAACCACAAGGTCAGCAGTTCGAAACAACCACCTGTTCCACGGAAGAAAGATGAGGCTTTCTGCTCCCGTAAAGATTTACAGCCTCGGATACTCTGTACAGGGTCACTGTGAGTCGAAACCAGCTCCACGGCACTTAACAACAACATTTTAGGTAGCCAGTGTCTAAGTTGCCCGTCCCTATCTACCCTGTGTACAGAGGGGGATAGCATTGATACTTGATATGAAGACTCGTTCTCTGCTGCTATTTAGAGTAACTACCTCTCTGTGTATAGGTCAGAATCATCAGATTGTAGCAATTTACCCTTGTTTCCTTTATTAAAAAAAAAAATTATTTTTTTTTTTTGTAATCTTCCTCTAGTCAAGTTCTGATTATCAAGCCATCAAGGCTAGATCAAAAGGGTCTGCAAGTTTGGGTGTTCTTGTGCATCTCCCCTCACTTCATATCAGCTGGATGCTTCACTCTCAGATCTAGCTCCCTGTGACTGTGTCCTTGTCCATGGGCTCAATTGTCCTCAGGTCTTACCACACTTTGGACCAATAAGCCCTTCCTCTTCTCTCTCTCATCTCCAGGTCAACTGGAGTCAATGAACTATGGTTGAACTCAGCCCATTTCTTCATTGCTGCCTTTCCCCCTCTTCCACTCACCAGTAGACCAATGTGGTCACCAGAAAGATTACATGCTTGTTTGGACCTCTTTATGTAGGTTTTGAATTGTTTCCAATGCTGTATCTATCTTATTTGAATGTTTCTGTAGAGCTTTCCTGACTTCTTCCTTATTTTTCTCAACTCCATTGTATAGAGTTTTGATACATTTTATAATCATTTTCCTGAATTCCTTCTGAGGCATTTCCAAAGCCTACCCATCTTCCAGTATGGAGTGTAGGTCTACTTTCAGCTCATTTTTCTCAGTCTCTTTATCTCATTTCTGGACATGTGCAGATATGGTCATCTGCTTCTGTTTTTTGGGCATATTCAGGAGTTATCTGTAGACTTAATACTTAGATGGGTGTGTATTTTGATATTTGTTATGCTTTCTGATTACCTCCAGGTTGATGTGATCAGGAAATGGGCTTCTCTTTTCACTCTTTTTCCTGAGAAATTTCAAGATGCCACTGTTGGTCGTTGTGACGTTAACTCAGGATTTAATTTTTGGCCTGTTTCCTTTTTAGTCTGCCTGTCCCACTCCACAATCCCTGTTCAGGCCTTTGTTCTAGTTATAAACAGTTCAGGGCTGGCTGTGGTTATTTGGCTTAAAGTGGAAACTGTCTCTTTAAATTTTGAGGATATTTGTGCGCATGCATAGTGGAACCCTCTGATGGTGGGGGTGGGGTGTCCACTCTTTCAGGCACCCCCTCTAGTCACCAGAATGGAGGTGCGCAGACAGCAAGAGACCAATGAACAGATAACCGCTCCCCCTCCAAAAAAAGAATGTCCACACCTTTATCTCCATGGTTCTGTCAGGCATCCATGGCTGTTTTGATTCTTCCCCGCTTGGTCTCACCCAAGATAGTGGCTCCGGGAGCAGCTAAGCGTCTTGAATTAGAAAGCAATGGATTTCTTGCTTTTGCTACAAATTCCCCTGGCTGTAAGCCTTCCAACCTTCTAAATATTCCTTTTATATGTGGTTCATAGTTCTGGCACCATCTCCTGAGCCTGCTTATTCTGGTATTCCGTGTTGTTGCTGATGGAGCTCCTCACTGCACTTCCACCCTCTCCACCATCTTGTTTGTTCCCTTGCAAATCTTTCGAACTGCAAGGTTGGAGGTTCAAGCTCACCAGTCACTCCTCAGAAACCCTATACAGAGTCGTTGTGGGTCCAAACCAACTCAATGGCACTTAACAAGAACAGAGGAAAACCTACTCCTGAAGCTTAAGGCCCCAGGGATGAGTGAAAAGGGAACCAGTGAACAGGAAAAGCAAAATATTAACTGCCTCTTTTCAGCCCAAGAGACAAGCTAGAATGCTAATCAGGTTACTGAGTGGGACCAATCCCCCAGCTCAGGAGACAAGCTAGAATGTTAATCAGGTCACGGAGCGGGACCAATCCCCCTGATTTCCTTTCTGTCCTCAAACAGGTCAGCACCCTAGTCACTCCCCGACTCTGACCCCATAAAAGCCCATGTTGTTCTCCATTTAGTCACAAAATTTGGAGAAATCAGCTCCTCTGAGTCAGCCGGCTTAATAAAGTCTGACACTCCACTTCATCTCTGGAAGTGGCCTCAGTTTCTTCGACCATGGATCAAGAGCTGCCGCGACATCCTTGGACCTGGAGCCACTGCGACACCCCTGGATCCAGAGCTGCTGTGGCACTCTTGGGCTCAGCATTGCTGTGACACTCTCAGGCTTAGGAGCTTCTGTGACACCCTCTGGCGTAGGATGGCTGTGACAGTCTCAGGGCTAGAGCTGCCATGATACAGGCCTAAAGCTGTTGTAACACTCAAATCTAAAACTACTGTAACACCATGACAGCATCCCTTTGTTAGGGTTAGAATTTATTAAGAAGGAAGTGGTGGTGGTGGTATGCTGTGGAGTTAGTTCTGACTCATAGTGATACTGCATAGGGTTTTCCGAGGCTGGAAGTCTTTACAGGAGCAGAAAGCCTCATTTTTCTCCTGTGGAATGGCTGGTAGTTTTGAACTGTTGACCCTGAGATTAGCAGCCCAACTCATAACCACTACTATACCAGAGCTCTTTTAGGAAGGAGGTGGAGGATTTAAATTAATTTGAGTTGGCTACCAACAGAGTCTGCCATACCCAAAGCACCTCTTCTTCATGACAGAGACCACACTTGTACTATCAGCAAATCTTATGTTCCTCCTCTAGGAATTTGCAATATCTAGCAGTACAAAGGAGTCCTGGTGTGGCACCGTGGGTTAATGCACCAGACTGCAAAACCATATGAACTGCTAGATTGGCAGTTCCAGCTCACCAGTTACTCCTTGGAAACCCTATACAGGGTCGCTATGGGTTGGAACTGACTTGACGACATTTAACAACAACAACAACAGCAGCAGCAGCAGCAGCAGTACAGATGGAGTCCTGTTGTGGCACTAAACCACAGGTTGGTTTGAACCACAAGGTTGGTGTTTCGAACTCACCACCCAGGGTTGCTATGAGTCAGAACCGACTTAATGGCACTTAACAACAGCAGCAGTACAAAGCAGGTTTCCTCATGGATGCACAGTGAAGTCATCATATGTGCATGCATGATATGCACATCTTGTCTCTGGATGGTAGACTTATGGGTAATTCCTTTTCCTCCACACCCCCCTGTCACTGTGGTGTACTATAGTGCTTTGCATGTTGCTGTGCTGCTGAAAATTTTGACAGCAGTATTTCACAAACCAGTAAGATCCCCCATGGCAGATAGGTTTCACAGAGTTTCCAGTCAAAGATTAAGAAAGGCCTGGCGATCTACATCTGAAAATTAGCCAGTGGACTGAGACAGAGAAAAGGGAGCCCAGAAATCAGAATTAAACACGAGTTACTTATTGCTTGGATTCTTGTGACAGAAATCCTGAAGAATGTTGAAGCCTGGCTGCTTCCTTGCTTAAGCAATTGTAAAGAGTGTAGAACATGCCCAGGGTGCCTAGCTGAGCAGTGACAGCTTAGGGCATGACATTAAGAAAGACCACCCATAAAAATTCCATATTTTATGTGACTTGCTGTTAAGGAAAACCACCCATAAAAATTCTGTATTTTTACTTCCTTGTGAGATATTTTACAGGTTAGACTGGTTTGCCTAGTGCCTTATGCATAACTTTAAAGGACAAACCTTTTACTGGGACAAAAGAGAATGCCAACCCTTGGGAGGAGTCTGAATTAGGATCCTGAAGAACGGTGCACGTTCAACATCCCAGAGTAAGTTCTGTCTGTTCCTAGCAGAGGCCTTTGTAGTAGAATCCTTCTTGAAGCAGTGCTGCTCATGCACCCAATTAGCATGACGCCTCCTAAATGGGCCATTTCCCAGAAGTCCCTGCCTATCCCTATGAATAAATATGTCTTTCCCTACCTCAAACCTTTTAAGTCCTAGCAAAAACTTTGTTCAGGGAGACAGGGTTAAGTGCTGTGTTAAGCCCGCCTCCTCTCTGCTTGCAAGCTTCTTTCCTATAATAAAACATTTGCTCATATGGAAACTCTGTCTTGACTATTCTTACTCAGTAGAAGGCATACTTATTCTGTATACTGAGCAAATAATCTGAGAAGCTGGATTATATGAAGAGTGTGGCATCAGGATAGGATGAAGACTCAGTAACAATCTGCCATGTGCAGATGATACAACCTTGCTTGCTGAAAGTGAAGAGGACTTAAAATATGTATGAATGAAGATAAAAGACCACAGCCTTCAGTATAGATTGCACCTCAATGTAAAGAAGACAGAAATCCTCGCCACTGAAGCAATAAATAACTGATAAATGAAGAAAAGATTGAAATTGTCAAAGATTTCATTTTGCTTGGATCAATGATCAACATTTATGGAAGCTGCAGCCAAGAAATTGCACAATGTGTTACATTAGGCAAATCTGCTGCATTAGATCTCTTGAAAGTGTTCAAGAGCAAAGATATCAGTTTGAGGACTAAGGTGAGCCTGACCCAAGTCATAGTATTTTCAATAACCTCATATGCATATGTAAGTTGGACAGTGAGTAAGGAAGACCATGGAAGAATTAATGCATTTGAGGTATGGTGTTGGAGAAGAATATTAAAGGTACCAGTGAATACTTCTGCCAGAAGAACAAACAAATCTGAGTTGGAGGAAGTATAGTGAGACTGTGCCTTAGAATCCACATACTTTGGACATATTATCCAGAGGGACCAGTCCCTGGAGAAGGACATTATGCTTGGTAAAGTGGAGTGTCAGCAAAAAAAAGATTGGGGGTTCAAGTTAACAATTATTGTGAGGATGGAGCAGGACCGGGCAATGTTCCGTTCTCTTGTGCTGACTCTATGGCATCTAACAGCAACAACAAAAGGCAAAACCCCTCTCTTGAAGGGCGTAGCTGCAGTTGGCATTCCCTGTAACAGAACACTAATAAGTCACAGCGGAATATTGTCCGATATAGTGATGGAGAACGAGCCCTCTAGGTTTGTTGTTGTTAGGCACTGTCCAGTCAATTCTGACTCCTAGCAACCCTATGTTGTTGTTGTTGTTAAGTGCCATCGAGTCGGGTCCGACCCATAGCAACCCTATACATACCAGAAATTGCCAGGTCCTGGGCCATCCTCACAATTGTTATGTTTGAGCCCATCAGAGCAGCCACTGTGCCAGTCTATGTCCTTAGGAAGGTCTTTCCTTTTTTCAATGACCTTCTACTTTGCTAAGCATGATGTTCTTTTCCAGGGTTTGGTCCCTCCTGATAATAATGTCAAAGTTCATGAGACAAGTATTGCAATCCTCGATTCTAAGGAGCCTCTGGCTGCACTTCTTCCAACACAATTTGTTTGTTCTTCTGGTAGACCACTGTATTTTCAGTATTCGCTGACACCATAATCCAAATGCATCATTTCTCTTCCTATTTTCCTTATTCATTGTCCAGCTTTCATATGCATATGATGTTACTGAAAATACCATGGGGTCTTCAGGTTTCAGGACCTGGCATCTTGGCTCTTTAACACTTTAAAAGAAGTCTTTGCAGCAGATTTGCTTAATGCAATACAACCTTTGATTTCTTTACTGCAGTTTCCATGAGTGTCGATAGCAGATCCAAGAAAAATGAAGTCTTTGGCAACTTCAGTCTTTTTTCCACTTATCATGATGTTATTTATTGCTCCAATGGTGAAGATTTTCATTTTCTTTACAATGAGGTACAATCAATCCATACTGAAGACTATAGCCTTTGATCTTTATCAAATCCTCTTCACTTTGAGTGATCAAGGTCTTGCTATTTGCATATCATGGGCTGTTAATGAATCTTCCTCTAATCTAGATGCCATTCTTTCTCATATAATCCAGCTTCTCAGATTTTCTCAGCACACTGAGTAAATATGGTGAAAGGATAAAGTCCTGATGCACATCTTTCCTAATTTCAAACCATTTGGTATCTCCTTGTTCAGTTTGAACCACTGCTACTTTATGTACGCATTTCTCATGAGCACAATTCAGTGTTCTGGAATTTCATTCTTTGCAATATTAACCATAATTTTCTATGAGCCACACAGTTAAATGCCTTTGCATAGTCAATAAAATGTAAGTGAACATCTACCTGATTTTCTCTGCTTTTAGTCAAGATCCATCTGATGTCAGTAATGATATCCCTTGTTCCATGTAATTTTCTTTATCTGACTTGAATTTCTGACAGCTCCCCATTATGTACTACTGCAACCTTTATAAATTATCTTCAGCATGATTTTATTGAATATGGTATTAAGGATATTGTTAGATGATTTTCACATTCTGTTGGGTCACCTTTCCTTGGAATGGACACAAATAAGGATCCCTTATAATCAGTTGGCCAGATAGCTGTCTTCTAAATTTCTTGCCACAGATGAGTCAGTATGTCCTGCACTGCACCAGTTTGTTGAAATATTTCTATTTATATTCCATAAATTCCTGAAGACTTGTTTTCCTCCAATGCCTTTAGTCCAGCATGGACTTCTTCCTTCAATACCATTGGTTCTTGATCATATGCTACCTCTTGAAATGGTTGAAAATTCTTGTGCCAATTCCTTTTGGTACTGTGACTCTGTGAATTCTTTCCATTCTCTTTTGTTACTTCCTAAATCATTCAGTATTGACCCTATGAACAACAGAATAGTGAAACACTGCCCAATCCTGTGCCATCTTCACAATTGTTGTTGCCTCTGAGCCCATTACTGCTGCCATTGTGCCAATCCATCTTGTTGGGGGTAGAATTAATATTCCAAGTCAAGGAGGATCTGACACAGGTTGTGAGAGGGAAAAGTGAAATTCCTGGAAGATGGGGAATTCCCAGTGCTGGATCTCTGTTGCTCTGACCCCTCTCCTGCCCCAGCCTTCTGTGCTAGCCTGTTTCCTTGAGTCCTGGACCAGGGCCTGCTATGTCAGAGGTTTTTCTGTGTTTAAAAATCTCTAAATTAGGACTTCCAGTTTGGTGGCAACAAAGCAGAGTCAGGTAGGACAGGATCCGTGGGAGAGGGGCTGAAAACCCAGAGACGCTGCTCTCACGAAACAGCACCAGGGCTCTGGATCTAGCATAAGGTTCAGGGTGTTAGTTTCCTGCAATTGCCCGTGGAAAAATCACAGTATAAAGGAAAATATTGCGATTTAGGAATCGGTCAAAAAACTGGACTCCCTCTGTGGCCATCCCTCCCGGGCAGAGATCAAAGGGCAGGTCTACAGCCAGACTTGCACAGATAACCAGCTCTAAAAGTGGGGCAGTGACATTTGCAAAAGGAGATATGTGTGTGTGGAGGGGATTCTACACATTTTTTCCTCCTCTTCCCTGTCGTGACTTCTTTGCCCAGCCCAGATGCCTTGAGGCGGGTGAGTCCACACCCCTGAAACAGTCCAGCATTGAGACCACAGCTTTCCCATGGTACAGATAGAAAGAACCCCATCGGTCCCAGGGCAAATTCTTTGGCTGCTGCTTTTGACTTCTGCCTATGGGTCCCAGACCTAAAGCTAACTTGTGTGGGACCCTTTACTCCTACCTATCCAGCAAGAAAAAAGCAGGTTTGGCCTGAGAGACAAACCATATGAACAATCTGTAAAACCCCAACATAAAAAGATGCAACTATTTCAAGAATTGCGCTGTGCACATGCAGATACCTAACTGACCTTCAGAGACAAAAATAGTAAGCAATCTTTCTCCCATTAACTTCTCAATATCTATCTGTGCACCTCTACAGTGGTGACTAGAGGAGGGGCCTGAACGAATGGACACCCCCACCCACTACTAAAGGCTTCTACGGTGCACACACTGCCTGTGTAGTAAGGCGACTGGCCAGTCAGCCACAGTTTTATTTTTGTTTCAAAGTGGTGGTTTGTTGTCTCTGCTTTTATATTGCTTCTGCTTTGCGGCCTTTTGATCACACATTTTTCCTGGAGGTGGATGCTTTTTCTCCCTATGTTACCCAAGAAGAGTCAGCAATCATGGCCATATAGCCAAGCTACAGGCATACCTCATAATATTCCACCATTGAGACAAGAGCCAATAACAACTCCTAAGCATTACATGCGAAAAGGAAAGCCTATCTCTTGATCTTAACCACCAGGAGACACCCAGTAAGCTTAATAACACAGCAACAAACATCCATTGAAGCATTAAAAACCCACATAACTACTGGAAATGACCAACAAAACACAACGAAAGATATCAAAGCATGTCTAAAACCAGAAAAGATTAACTGAGACAAATGAGCTGGAGACAGACAAAGGCTTTCCAGAAGAGGAAGGGCAGGTTTTGAATTTGCCTGAGAAGGAATTCAGAAGAATGATTTGGAAAAAAATTTAAATGCTCTGAAAAGGGGTGGAGGAAAACAAAGAAGAAGTCAGGAAAGTACTACAAGAGCAATCAAACAAGATCAATACAGCATTGGAAACAATTAAAAACTTGCAAAAAGAGGTCCATATGATTAATAATAAAATATCAGAAATGGACAATACACTAAAAGGGAAAGGAGCAGAATTGAAAAGATGGAAGCCAGAACCAGTGAGCTGGAAGACAAATCTCTCAATACTGCTAAGATAGAAGAGCAAGCAGAAAAAAGGATTTAAAAAATCTGAAGAGAGTCTAAGATTCATACAGGATAACATGAAGAGGAAAAACTTAAGAATTATGGGCATTCTGGAACTGGAAGAATCAGAGAAGTCCACAGAAGAGATAGTTGAAGAGCTTCTGGAAGAAAATTTCCCTAACATCTTGAAAGATGAGAAGATAAACATTCAAGAAGTCAAACGTACCCCAGGAAAGTTAGACCCCAAAAGAAAATCATCAAGACATATAATAACCAGGCTCTCCAAAATCAAAGACAGGGAGAGAATTCTAAAAGCAGCCAGGGAAAAGAGAAATGTTACTTACAAAGGCAAGAAAATCAGATTAAGCTTTAACTACTCAGCAGAAATTATGCAGGCAAGAAGGCAATGGGGAGACATATACAAAATCCTAAACAAAACAAAACTGCTAACCAAGAATTGTCTATCCAGCAAAACTGTCAATCAAATTCAAAGGTGCAGTCAAAACATTCCAGGATAAACAGAAGCTAAGAGATTTTGTCAAAGCCAATCCAGCACTTCAAAACATCCTAAAGGGAGTTCTTTGGACTGAAAACCAATAAGAACAACAACCAGAGATTGGCAGGCATGGCAACACAACCTGAA
>NW_006408885.1:664132-666179 GCF_000296735.1 Chrysochloris asiatica | reverse complement strand
CAGCAGTATGGCAAGACCCAGGGACTCCTGGGACCAGAGGCAGTGACATGGCCACAGAAGACTAGATTGGAGAGTGAAACATCCAGCTGATATGAAGTGAGGGCATATGCACAAGAACACCCATGCTTGCGGATAGCACCCACTTGACCTGGCTTCAATGACTGGATGATCAGAACTCCACTAGAAGAAGAAAGAAGAGGGAAGAAGAAGAAGAAAAAAGAGAAACCCACTACAATTTGATGAAATTTACCTATACTTATTGATGTACAGCAAGGATCACTCCCACCCCCTCGATACACAGAGTTGACAGTGATGGGCAACTTAGACAATGGCTGCCCAAAATTGTGTGTGTGGGGTGCTATAAAGGCAAGAAGTGACTGGCTTACAAACTTTCAAGAGGGAGCCTAGTTCCAGACAGGGCAAGGGTGGGTAGAACCTCCTCTGAATGATTTCCAATCTGTTGTGACAGGGCTGGCAAAAGGAAATGGGGATAAGACTTTTGTAGTACAATAGTGAATAATTGCCATCAGGACTGACTGTGAGGGTAGGAAATGTAGAAGTAGATGTTTTTTGACAAAAGGAGGGGAGTGATTGATTTTGCAGCCCAGGAGTGGAGATCCCTGGAATCATCAGGTGAGAAGAGCAGAGAGCGTGACCCTACCCAGAGAGGCAGTGACGCCAGGGATGGAGACAGAGAAGATGATGTGGACAGATGGAGCAGCTGGGGACATTGGACTCAAGGAGGGAAGGGGCTGTGTGCTGACAGCCAGGGGGAGGAGGCAGGCTTGTGGGGTGTACCCTTTGGTTATTTGATGATGATGCATGGAGGGGATTGTAATCATTGCAATGAAACGAAATACGATAGGATGAATGTAAAACTGATGTTCTCCCATGTAAACCCACATAATTCACAAAAAAAAAAAAAAAAAAAAAAAAAAAAAATCCAAAACAATACTTGAATCTTTTCTTCAGTTCTTTCAGCTTAAGAAATGTCGAGTGTGTTCTTCCCTTTTGACTTTATCGCTTCAGGTCTTTACACATTTCATTATAATACTTGGCTTTGTCTTCTAGAGCTGTCCTTTCAAAATTTCTACTCAGCCCTTTTACTTCATCATTTCTTCCAGTCATGTTAGCACCTGAAAGCTTTGAGCAGAAGTTTCAGAGCCTGTTCTGACATCCATTTTGCTCTCTTCTTTCTTTTCTCCATGACCTTTTGTTTTCTTTCTGTATGATATTCTTAATGTCATCCCACATTTCTTCTGGTTTTCAGTCAGTGTTTAATGCATCAAATCTGTTCTAGAGATGCTTTCTAAATTTACATGGGATATAGTCAAGATGAAATTTTGGCTATCCTGGACTTGTTTTAATTTGTTTCATCTTTAGCCTGAACTTGTATATGAGCAATTGATGGTTGTTTATTGGCTCTTGACCTTGTTTTGTCAGATGATATTTAGGTTCTCCATCGTGTCGGTCCACTGATGTAGTTCTGTGTATTCTATCTGGTGAAGTCCATGTATACAGTTTCCTTTTATGTCGTTGAAAAAGATATTTACATTGGACTTGCAAAATTCTATCATGTGCTCTCCAGCATCATTTCTATCACCAGAGCTATATTTTCCAACTGCCAATCCTTTCTCTTTGTTCTCAACTTTCACATTTCAATCACCAGTAATTATCAATGCATCTTGATTGCACATTTGATCAATTCCAGACTAAATAATTTTGTAAAATTCTTCATCATTGGTTGGTGAGTAAATTTGAATAATAGTTGTATTAACTGGTGTTTCTTGTAGATTTGTGAATATTACCCTATCACAGAAAGTATTGTACTTCAAGATAGATCTTGAAATGTTCTTTTTGATAATGAATATGACACTGTTCCTCTTCGGTTCGTCATTCCTGGCACAGTAAACCGTGTCATCAAAATGCCAATACCAGTCCATTTCAGCTCACTAATGCCTAGGATATCTATCTTTTTGCATTCCATTTCATTTGGAATTCCAGAAGAAAAATTCCAATTTTCTTACATTCATATTTTGGATATTCC
>NW_006408885.1:659723-663649 GCF_000296735.1 Chrysochloris asiatica | reverse complement strand
TATCTAAAATACCAATGGCATAGCTTCCAGCATCAAGCCACCAAAATATGACAAACTGACAGAGGAGTGGTGATTAGAAGGCACTCAAACTATTTCTAGGTTAGAAGGCACTTAAAATATACGGTGGTTACTTTTACACAATAGACTGAATTATACCAAAGATCCTAAAAATGGTACAGGACTGGGTAACATTTTAATGACAACTAGTAGCAACACTTTTCTTCTTTGGTCTCTGTAGTTTTATAAAAATGAAGTTATAGAGATGTATTACTTGTATAATAAACAGAATTGCTCAAAAGTAAGAGAACTCAGTATGGAGTTCAGTGCCCCTAGGGTTAAACTCCAGGCTCTCTGGTGGCTGGCAAGACCTGGCAGGATGGGGCTTCGTCCATCCACACTTTCCCTGTTATAAGTTTAACTGGCTCCCAGGCCTTTGGCTCTGTTGAACCCTCTGCTCAGAAACTGCCCTTGCCAGTCTCCCTCCTCCTTGCTGCTTATTCCCAATCCTTCTTCAAATCTAAGTTTAAGTGGCCTCTTCTCACACAAGCCTTTCTCAGGCCTGAAAATTTGGGCTCGTCCAACCTCTGTGGGCCTTTCACTGCACACTCAAAGCAATGATCTCTCTAGTAAAGGGAGTAAAGAACTCTACTAGATGTATATCTTGTTGAGCCCACCTCTGCACAGTGCCTTGCAGGCAGAAGGTGCTCACAAAACATTTTTGGTAAATGAGAGAAAGCATGGTGAAAGGAAAGGTCACTATTGACATGAGAGGATGAGAATTCTCATGTGTGGATGAGAGGTGGGGAGATGAGTAATTGAGAGTGTATGGCTGAGGTACCTATGGCTGGCTGACTGGGTTGGGGGAAGGACAGATGGGTGGGTTGAGGGGGCTGTTCTATAGGTGTGTAAATGGATGTTGGGAAAATGGGTAGGTGAGTAACTGGGGGATGTTTGGTATGGTCAGATGGTAGTTGTAGGGGTGGGTATAGTTTAGCTGGACGATGGAGGAGGAGGGATGGGCAGAAGGGTGGGTGAGCACATTGCTGGAGGGAGTTTCTCTCAAGGGACAGCAGTCAGGCAAGCTGTCCAAATCTGCCAGGAGGTGTCGCCCCACACCAGTCTGCCTATGTGGTCTTGGAGAGTGCTCTTTCTGTCCAAAGGGGATTTACAAAAGAGGAACCTTTTGTCCTCGGCAGGGGTGAAAGGTTCCTGGTGACGCAGGCTTGTAAACAAGTTGCAAAGACACTTCGAGCCCACAAAAAGTGAAACCACGAAAACAGTGTCGTCACAACCTTGGCCACATGTGTCCTGGTCATGTCCCCAAAGCCCCCAGTTTGTTCTTCAGGACCTGCTGAGAGTCTTTCAGGGACCCATGCTGAGCACAGGGACAGGGTCTTGCTGCTGCTCTTGGCCCCCCACAATTGCACATGCAGCCTTCTTTCTTGAGTTGTGGCAGTAAATGGTAGAGATGTAGGGAAGAACTTTGGGCAAGGACCTCAAAAAGCCTAGGATATCTATCTTTTTGCATTCCATTTCATCATATCTCTCCCCTTAATCCTACCTAACTTCACAACTTTAGGCTTTACACCTGATAGAAAAATCTACAACCTCATTCAGACTCCAATCCTCCTTAAACCCATTCCAATCTGGCCTTCCTCAGAATGCTAATTTATTCCAAAACTGGATACAAGCTCACAGTTTGCACCCTACCAAACCCCACTGGATTGTGTCTCACAGAGACCCTATGTGATGTAAATGTTTATGGAATGGGCAGTCTCATCTTTTCCCCTCTGAAAGGCTGACGAGTCACCGTTCAGTTATTAGTCCAGTGCTTATCCTACATCACCACCAGGACTCCGTAGTTTACACCCAATCCTCCCCAAACCTAACCCTATCTCTCCCTGGTCTTTCAGTGCAAGCTTCATTCTCAACTCCTAGCCCCCTAAACCTACTATAAGTCTTTATCAATCCCAATTCAAATCAACTTCAAACCCAATTGTAGAGTCTTCAAAATACTGCTTGAAAAAAAAAACTGACAAGAAATACTTGTATGCCACTCCAATATGGTGCTAGAAATCTTAGCCAGAACTGTATAGCAAGAAAAGGAAATTAAAAGCAACCTGGTATGGCACTGTAGGATAAGCACTGAACTGCTAACTGCTAACCAAACCTACCAGCCTCTCCTCAGAAACTCTATTTAGGGTTGCTATGAGTTGGAACTAACTTGACAGAACTTAACAACAACAACAAACTGGCAAAGAAGAAGTAAAACTATTTCTATTTGCAGATGATATGATAGAAATGATGTCATAAAAAATCCCAAAGGCTCAGCAAGAAAATTATTAGAAATAGTTGAAAGAGTCAGTTAAGTGGCCAAAATCAATATACAAAAATCAGTCAGATCTCTTTACCTGATAAAGAGAACTCTGAAAAGGAAATCAGGGAACTAATAACATTTACCCAAAACAAGAAATACTTAGTAATAAATCTTACCAGTGGAACAAAAGATCTGTACAAGAAAACCACAAAGAACTACTACAAGAAACCAAAAGAGACCTATATAAGTGGGAGAATTATACAATGTTCATAGATTTGTTGTTGTTGGTAAGTGCTATTGAGTCTGTTCTGACTCAGAGTGATCCTATGCACAGCAGATCAAAACATTGTCCTGTCCTGTCATACCATACACTTGCTCCTTTTGACCCCATTGCTGCTGTCACTGTGTCAATCCAATCTTATTGGGGGTCTTCCTTTTTTTCACTGACACTCCACTTTACAAAGCTCATTGCTGTTTGATTTGGCTGCACCAGACTGCAAGGTTGGTTTGAGCTGCAAGGTTGGAGGTTGAAACTCACCATTCACTCCCTGGTTAATCTTGTACAGGGTTTCTGACTTGATGACACCTAACAATAGCAACAAATGGCTAGTGATTATGAATATTTCTTCACATATTTCTTGGCTGCCTGATGTCTTGGTGAAGTGTCTGTTCATACCCTGTGTTTAGTTTTTAAATTTGTTTGCTTGTCTTTTTCTTGTAGAGGTGTTGTTGTTGTTGTTGTTGTTGTTAGGTGCCATCTAGTTGGTACTGACTCATAGAGACCTTAGGCACAGCAGAACAAAACACTGCCCTATCCTGGGCCAACCTCACTACTGTTGCCACGCTTCAGTCCCTCGATGCTGCCACTTGGCCAATCCATCTCTCTGGGGGTCTTCCTGTTTTTCTCTGACCCTCCACCTTACCAAATATGATATTCTTCTCCAGTGACTGGTCCCTCCTGACAATATAAGTATAAGAGATGAAGTTTGGCAATTTTGGTCTCCAAGGAGCACTCTGGCTGCGCTTCTTCCAAAACGGATCTGTTGGTTCTTTTGGCAGCCCATGGTACTTTCAATATTCTCCTCCAACACCATTACTCAAAAAAGTATCAATTCTTCTATGGTCTTCCTTATTCACTGTGCAGCTTTTGCATATGAGGTTATTGGAAATACCATGACTTGGGTCAGGTGCACCTTAGTCCTCAAAGTATTGCTCTTCAATACTTTAAAAAGGTCTTGTGCAACACATTTGCCTAATGCAATACATTGTTTGATTTCTTGAATGCTGCTTCCATGAGTATTGATAGTTGATCCAAAAAGAATGAATTCTTGACAACTTCAATCTTTTCTCTGTTGATAATAATGTTGTTTATTGGTCCAGTGATGAGGATTTCTGTTTTCTTTACATTGAGAAGTAATCCATACCAAAGGCTGTGCTCTTTGATCTTCATCAGTAAATGTTTTAACTCCTCTTCACTTTCAGCAAGCAAGGTAGTATCATCTGCATACCGCAGGTTGTTAATGAGTCGTCCTCCAATCCTGATGCCACATTTTTCTTCATATAACCTAGCTTCTTGGATTATTTGCTCAGCATACAGGTTGAATAAGTA
>NW_006408885.1:650032-656348 GCF_000296735.1 Chrysochloris asiatica | reverse complement strand
CCTTCTTGCCTACATGGTTTCTGTTGAGAAATCAGAGCTTAATCTGATTTGCTTGCCTTTGTATGTTATATTTCTCTTTTCCCTAGTTGCTTTCAAGATCCTGTCTTTATCTTTGATTTTGGAGCACTTGATTAGATATGTCTTGGTGATAGTCTTTTAGGGTCTATCTATCCTGGGGTTCGTTGAGCTTCTTGAATGTTTATCTTTTCACTTTTCAGGATGTTAGGAAAGTTTTCTACCAGAAGTTCTTCAACTATCTGCTCTGTGGACTTGTGTGATTGTTCCTATTCTGGAATACCAATAATTCTTATGTTATTCCTTTTCATGTTATCCAACATGAATCTTAGGCCTTCCTCAGATTTTTTTTTATCCTTTTTAGTGTTTGTTCTTCTATCTTAGTAGTGTTGAGAGATTTATCATGTAGCTCACTAGTTCTGGCTTCTATCTCTTCAATTCTATTCTCTTGCCCTTTCAGTGTATTGTTCATTTCTAATATTGTATTATTAATCGTTTAAACCTCTTTCTATATGTTTTGAATTGTTTCCAATGCTGTATCTATCTTATTTGATTGTTCCTGTAGAGCTTTCCTGACTTCTTCCTTATTTTTCTCAACTCCCTTGTATAGTGTTTTGATACATTTTATAATCATTTTTAGGAGTTCCTTCTCAGGCATTTCCAAAGTCTGCTCATCTTCCAGTATGGATTGTAGGTCTACTTCCAGCTCCTTTGCCTCAGTCACTTTATCTCGTTTCTGGACATGTGTAGATATGGTCATCTGCTTCTGCTTTTTGGGCATATTCAGGGGTTATCTGTGGCCTTAATACTTCGATGGGTATGTAGTTTGGTATTTTTTATGCTTTCTGATTGCCTCCAGGTAGATGTGATCAGGAATGGGCTTCCCTTTTCACTCTTCTTCTTGAGAAATTTCAAGATGCCACTATTGCTTGTTTTGACGTAACTTAGGATTTAATTTTCAGCTTATTTTCTCTTTTTTCTGCTTGTCCCACTCCCCGTTCAGGCCTTTTTTCTAGTTGTAAACAGTTCAGGGCTGGCTGTGGCTGTTTGGTTTTAATTGGAAACTGTTTCTTTAAATTTTGAGGAAATCTGTGCGCATGCGTAGTAGAACCCTCCAAGGGTGGAGCTGGGATGTCCACTAGCTCAGGGACCCCTATAGTCACCAGAATGGAGGTGCTCAGACAGCAAGGGACCAATAAACAGATACCAAAAGAAAAGAATGTCCACACCTTTATCTCTGTGGTTCTACCATGCGTCTGTGGCTGCTCCGATCCTTCCCCTGCTTGGTCTCACCCAAGATTGTGGCTCCTGGAGCAGCTGAGCATCCTGAACCAGAAAACAATGGATTTCTTGCTTCTGCCACAAATTCCCCCAGCTGTAAGCCTTCCAACCTTCTAAATATTTCTTTATATGTGGTTCAGAGTTCTGGCACCATCCCCTGAGACTGCTTGGTCAGGTATTCTTTGTTGTTACTGGCGGAGCTCCTTACTGCACTTCCACGTGATCTGCCATCTTGTTTTTCTTGTCTTTTGTATAGGTTTTTTGTTTCTATGGTTTTATTTTTTCCTATGTATTTCATTTTGGGGGAGGCTATTGTAAATAGCGTAGTTTCCCTTTCAGAACTGTGTTTATTAGCATAGAGAGGAATCCAACTGATTTTGTATATTGAATTTATATTCTGTAACTTTGCTATGAGTTTCAATGAGTTCCAATAATTTCTTGCAGAATCTTCAGTATTTTTTTATGTATAGGACTATATCATCTGCAAATAGAGAGAGTTGCACTTTTTCTCTGTCAGTTCAGATACCTTCAATTTCTCTTTCTTATATAACCTTATGACTCTGGTTAAGAATTCCAACACAATATTGAATTATTGTTGGTAGGTGCTGTCGAGTTGGTTCCAACTCATAGTGACCCTATGCACAACAGAATGAAACACTGCCCAGTAATGATCTTCACAATCATTACTACACTTGAGCCCATTGTGCTGTCACTATGCGAATCCATCGTTTGAGGGTCTTCCTCTTTTTTGCTGTACCTTCACTTTACTAAGCATGATGTCCTTCTCCAGAGACTTGTTCCTCCTGATAAAATGTTTGAAGTATAAGAGATGATGTCTCCCCATCTTGGCTTCTAAGGAGCATTCAGGCTATTCTTCCTGTAACACAGATTAGTTTGGTCTTCTGGAAGTCAGTTATACTTTTAATATTCTTCCCCAACACCATAACCCAAATCCATCAACTCTCCTATAGTCTTCCTTATTCACTGTCCAGATTCCACATACATATATACGAAGCTTTTGAAATTCCAATGGCTTGGGTCAGGCTCACCTTAGTTCTCAGATTGACATCTTGACTCTTGAACACTTTAAAGAGGTCTTGTGCAGCAGATTTGCCTAATGCAATATGCCATTTGATTTATTGACTGCTGCTTCCATGAGTGTCAATAGTGGATCCAAACAAAATGAATTATTTAACAACTTCAATCTTATCTCCATTTATCATTATTTTATTTATTGGTCCAGTCATGAAGATTTTTGTTTACTTTGTGTTGAGGTCCAACCTACATTGAAGACTGTGCTCTTTGATCTTCATCAGTAAATATTTTAAGTCCTTTTCACTTTCAGCATGCATGGTTGTATCATCTGCATATCTTAGGCTGTTGATGAGTCTTCCTCCAATCCTGATGCCACACTCTTCTTCATACTGTCCAGTTTCTTGGATTATTTGCTCAGCAAGAAGATTTAATAAGTATAGTGAAAGAATACAATCCTGGTGCACACCTTTTCTGATTTTAAATATTCAGTGTCCCTTCGTTTTGTTTGAAGACTCCCTCTTGGTTTGTGTACATGTTCTTCAAGGGAAGCATTAAGTGTTTTAGAATAGTCATTCTTTGCAATGTTATTCATAGCTTGATACACACAGTTGAAAGCCTTTGCATAGTCAATACAGCACAGGTAAACACATTTCTGGTATTCTTTGTTTTCAGCCAAGATCCATCTGATGTTAGCAGTGATATCTCTCATTGTAAGTCCTCATCTGAATTTGATTTGAACCTTTGTCAGTTCCCTGTCAATGTACATTTTCTTCCATTTTTGAATGATCTTTAGCAAAAAAATTCTTTCATGTGATATTAATAATATTGTCCAATGATTTCCATATTCTGTTGGGTTACCTCTCTTTGAAATGGGCACGAATAAGGATCTCTTCCAATCAGTTTGCCAGATAGCTGTCTTCCAAATTTCTTGGCATAGATGAGTGAGTGCCTCTAGTGCTGCATAAATTTGTTGAAAGATTCTATTTGTATTCCATCAATTCCCAGAGACTGTTCTTTGCCAACGCCTTTAGTCTCCCCATCCTTGGACTTCTTCCTTCAGTACCATTGTCTCTTGTGCATATGCTACCTCTTGAATTGTTTGAACATTGACCATCTCTTTTTGATACAGTGACTCTGTGTATTACTTCCATCTTCTTTCGGTGTTTTCTGCATCATTCAATATTGTGCCCCTAAAATCCTTCAATATCAAAAGTTGAAACTTGATTTTTTTCTTCTGTTCTTTCAGTTTGAAAAATGTTTCTGATTTTTTAGCTTCAAGTCTTTGCACATTTTATTATAATATTTTACTTTGTCTTCTTCAGCTGTCCTTTGAACTTTTATGTTCAACTCTTTTACTGCCTCATTTCTTCCTTTTACTTTAGTATCTCTATGCTGGAAAGCAAGTTTCTGGGTCTCTTCTGACATCCATTTTGATCTTTTCCTTCTTTCAGTTTCTTCCTGTATTTTATTCTTGATGTCACCACACAATTCTTTTGGTCTTTGGTCATTAATGTCTAAATTCAGGTGGGATATGTTTAAGGAGTCCTGGTGTGGTGACATAGGATAAGCACTCAACTTCAAGATTGGTTTGAATTGCAGGGTGAGTGGTTCATAATTCACCAGCAGCTCCTCAGAAACCTTATACAGGGTCATTATGAGTGGGAATCGACTCAATAGCACTTAACAACAAAAACATGTTTGAGGTCATATTTTGGATGTGCTGAACTTGTTTTAATTTTCCCCAGCTTCAGCCTGAGTTGCATATTAGCAATTGATAATCTATTCTACAGTCTATGCCTGGCCTCATTTTGTCTGATGGTATTTAGTGTTTCCACCATTTCTTCCCACAGATGTATTTAGTCACTGAAAACCATATGAATAGCAGTGGAACACTATTAGATAGCACCAGAATATTGAAAGCTGCAGTACTGGAAATTGAGCCCCTTAGGTTGGAAGGCACTCAAAATACAACTGGGGGAGAGCTACCTCCTCAAAATTGAATTTACTGTGATGAGGTGAATTGAGTAAAGTTTTTAGGACCTTCATTTGCAGGTGAAGCACAACTCAAAATGGGGAGAAACAGCTGTAACATCCATTAATAGAAAATGGAATGTACAAACTATAAATCTAAAACACTTGGAAGTTGTCAAAAATGAAATGGAATGCATATACATTGATATTCTAGGCATTAATGAACTGAAATGAACTGGTACTAGCCATTTTGAATCTGACAATCACATAGTTTACTATACCAGGAATGACAGATTGAAGAGAAATGGTGTTGCATTCATGATCAAAAAGAACATACCCAGTTGTGTCTTGAAGTACAAACTGTCTGTGATAGGATTATATTCATACACCTGCAAGGAAGGCCAGTTAATACCACTATTTTTCAAATTTACACACCAGTCACTAAAGCCAGTGATGATGAAATTGAAGAACCTTACCAACTTCTTCAGTCTGAAATTAATCAAACATTCAATCAAGATGTACTGATCATTGCTGGTGATTGGAACAGAAAGGTTGGAAATAAAGAGGAAGGATCAGTAGTTGGAAAATATGGCCACGGTGAAAGAAACAATGCTGGAGATTTTATGATAGAATTTTTCAAGACCATTGACTTCTTCATTGCAAATATCTTTTTAAAACAACATAAAAGATGACTATACACATACGTGAGCCTTTCCAGATGGAATACACAGAAATCAAATTGACTAAATTAGTGGAAAGAAATGATGGGAAATCATTTTGTTAGCCCAAACAAGGCTAGGGACAGACTGTGGATCAGACCATCCATTTCTCATATGCAAGTTCAGGTTGAAACTGAACCACAAGAACCAGGTCCACAAGAACCAAAATATGTCCCTGAACATATCTCACCTGATTTAAACATCATCTAAAGAACAGATTCGATGCATTAGACACTAATGACCAAAGATCAAAAGAGTTGTGGGATGGTATTAAGAACATTATCCAAGAAGAAAGCAAAAGGTCGTTAAGGAGACAAGAAAGAAGGAAATGACCAAAATGGATGTCAGAAGAGACTCTGAAACTTGCTCCCCAGTGTAGAGAAGCTAAAGCAAATGGAAGAAATGAGGAAGTAAAGGAGCTGAATAGAAAAATTCAATGGGCAGCTGGAGAAGACAAGGTCAAATATTATAATGAAATGTACAAAGACCTGGAGTTAAAAACCAATAAGGGAAGAACACACTCAGCACTTCTTAACCTGAGGGAATTGAAGAAAAAATTCAAACCTTGACTTGAAATATTGAAGGCTACATGGGCAAACTATTGAATGATGTAGATAGCATCAAAAGAAGATGGAAGGAATACACAGGGTCACTGTAGCAAAAAGTAATGATCAGGCCATTTTGTGAGGAGCCAAGCGGGGAAAGGATCGGAGCAGCCATTGATGCCTGGCGGAGCCCCGGAGATAGAGGTGTGGACATTCTTTTGTATCTTATCATTGATCCCTTGCTGTCTGTGTACCTCCATTCTGATAACTATAGGGGTGCCTGAGCTAGTGGATACTCCAGCCCCACCTTCGGAGGGTTCTACTACGCATGTGCATAGATCTCCTCAAAATTTAAAGAGACAGTTTCCACTTAAAACCAAATGGCCGACTGATACTCAGCCCAAGAGCAGGCCTTGAACTTTTCTTGTATGTTTTGTGTTCTGTTTTTTAACACGGGAAAGAGAAGAAGAGGGCTGTAGGGAGGGAAAGAGAGATCATATTAGGCTACAGATTTATTTATTTATTTTTAATATATATTTTTTTCTTTTTCTTTTCTTTTCTTTTTCTTCTCTCCCTCCTCTCTTTTCTGTGAATAGAGACTGTAGTATCAGTCTTGTTTCTGTTGTTGCTATTCTTTTTTTTTTTGCTGGTATTGTTTTGCTGTTATATGCTCCCCTTCTGCCTTTGGAGGACTCTTTGTCTCCCTATATTACACAAGAAGAGTCAGCAACTGCTACCATACAGCCAACC
>NW_006408885.1:631098-643531 GCF_000296735.1 Chrysochloris asiatica | reverse complement strand
CTAATGTTCTCCCATGTAAACTATCACATAATTCACAATAAAACATTTAAGAAAAAAAAAAAAAAGTAATGATCAATGTTCAACCATTTCAGGATACAGCATTTAATCAAGAACCAATGATCCTGAAAGAAGAAGCATTGAAAGCTTTGGAAAAGAACAAGGCTTTGGGAATTCATGGAATACAAACAGAAGTATTTCAACAAACTCATGAGGCACCAAAGGCACTTATTCATGTCTACCAAGGAATTTGGATGACAGCCACCTGTCCAACTGATTGGAAGAGATCCATTTTTGTGCCCATTCCAAGGAGAAGTGACCCAATGGAATGAGGAAATCATTGGGTAATATCATTAATATTATATGCAAGTAAAACCTTGCTAACGATAATTCAAAAACTGCTGCAACATTACATTGACAGGGAACTTCCAGAGGGTTAAGCTGGATTCAGCCATTGCAGTGGAACAAGGGATATCATTGCTGATGTCAGATGGATCTTGGCTGAAAGCAGAGAATGCTAGAAATATGTTTACGCAAAGGTTTTAGATTTTGTGGATTATGATGAGCTATAGACAGCATTTCAGAGAATGCATATTCTGGAACACTTAATTGTGCTCATGAGGAACCTGTACATAAACCAAGAGGCAGCTGTTTGAACAGAAGAATGGGAACATTGAAAGGTTTAAAAACAGAAAAGGTGCGCACTAGGGTTGTATTCTTTCCCTATATTTATTCAATCTGTATTCTGAGCACATAATCCAAGAAGTTAGATTATATGAAAAAGAACAGGGCATCAGGATTGGAGGAAGACTCATTAACAACCTTCAATATGCAGATGATACAATCTTGCTTGCTGAAAGCAAAGAGGCCTTAAAATACATAACTGATGAAGATCAAAGATCACAGTCTTTGGTATGGGTTACACCTTAATGTAGAGAAATAAAAAACCCTTACCATTGGCGTGCTAAATATCATCAAGAGAGATGGAGAAAAAAGATTGAAGTTGTCAAAGACTTAATTTTGTTTGGGTCAGCCATCAGCACTCATGGAAGCAGCAGTCAAGATACCAAATGACATATTGCATTAAGCAAATCTGCTGCACAAGATCTTTTTAAAGTGTTCAAGTGTCAGTTTGAGAACTAAGGTACACCTGACCCAAACCATGGTATTTTCAGTAACCTCACATGCATGTAAAAACTGGACAGTGAATAAGGATGACCATAGAAGAATTGATGCATTTGAGTCATGGTGTTGGAGGAGAATGTTAAAAGCACCATGGACTGCCATAAGAACAAACAATTCTGTGTTGGAAGAAGTACAGCCAGAATACTCCTTGAAAGCTAGGTGAGACTTTATTTCTCATACTTTGGACATATCAGGAGGGACCAATCCCTGGAAAAGGACATCATTCTTGATAAAATGGAAGGTCAGAGAAAAAGAGGAAGACCCCCCCCAACGAGATGGACTGGTACAGTGGCAGCAGCAATGGGCACAAGCCTGGGCAGTGTTTTGTTCTGTTGTGCATGGGGTGTCTATGGGTCAGCACTGACTCAATGGCACATAATAACAACAACAACATTCCTATCCAATGAGATTAACCCAGATGAGTTAGAAGAATCCTTGCCTGAGACATTACATAGGTGATTGCCTGAGTCAATACTAAAGGTGTCCCCTGAGACAGAAACTTTGGAAGACATTGCTGAATATCCCCAGGACTCCATCCCATCACCCATTTTTGCTTCTACATCTATGTTGTTGTTGTTATGTGCCGTGGAGTTGGTTCCAACTCGTAGTGACCCTGTACAGGGTTTCTGAGGCTATAAATCTTTACGGGAGCAGAAAGCCTCATTGGTCTCCTGCGGAACAGCTGGTAGTTTCGAACTGCTGACCTTGCGGTTCGCAGCCCGTTTCGTAACCACTTTGCTACCAGAGCTCTTTATTTCTACATCTATAACTAGACTTAAGTCCCAGTGAGCTGAAGGAGGTGAGGTACCAAGTGTGGTACATGAAAGAGGTATACACTTGCAGTGCAGTGAATTATTTAATAACTCTTCTAGCCTTAATATTTGTAAACTCCCACCAAATTACTTCTTCCTGATAGGTCTAGGTAAGAGAAGGTGAGGGATGATACTATTGGATTATATGATTCAGTTGTGAATGATTGCTAACAGGGCTAATTGTGATAGTAAAAACTTGGAACTCTAACATGTGCATAAAATGGGTCCTCTCAGAAGGAGGAGGTGGGATGAGGATCTTACTACCATCAGAGAAGTAGAGTAAGAAGTGGAGCATGTCCTTTGGATTCAGAGATTCCTCAAGCCAGGGACAGAAGTCTGTTAAACTGGAGGAATGGCAGAGAAGCAGTTGCAGCAGAACCAAGAGCCAGAGCAGGAGAAAATGGTAGACTTTGCAGCCTACAGAGTGAGAAAAGCTGAGTGACTTTGGGAAGGAGGCTTGCTTGTAGAATGGGGAGTCTCCAGATACTTAATTGTGGGAGCTAGGTGTGCCAATCTATGGAGTAGAGCCAAGAACTTTCGGGGTGGGGTTTATGATGGGCTGGTATGCCTTGTGGGCATTTATCAGTAGCCCTAAAAGAGCTTTGTAGCATGGCAGAGGCCAGGCAAAGGGACTGAATAGAGTTCTTCTTTACTGGAAGAACTGTGCCCTGAACATTTTTGACTCTGAATTGTAACCTGTTAACTTCCTTAATAAAAACCATTACTGTGAGTATAGAGTCTGAGTTCTGTGTGGCCATCACAACAAACGATCGAACCCAGCTGTTTTGGAAGTTCTGTAGGAGGGATGGTTTGATGCTCAATTTTACAACTGTTTAAAAGAATGATTTGATTTTTCTAATGTGTACAAATAGAAATCTAGAAAACCCATGTGAGAATGGCCATTAATGCTGTGGTATAATGGTATAAAGAACATAAAGTTGGATCACTCTGAGTTTATTGATTATAGACCTATTAATCAGAAATTCTTCCTTCAATGTTTCAGCTTGAAGAATTAGAAAAGGATCAAATAGTTTATTTGATTGGTTGACTGAAATGTGAACTAAAAGGTGGGCTACACTAAATAAAGTTGACATGCCAGGATTGCCTTGATATACTATAGAAGAAGGGACTCAAAGACTTAGGGAAATGGGAATGTTAGAGTGGATTTATCATCTAGGACCCATTGACCTACCCAGTAAGTTCCCAGAGGACTTATCTTTCACCATAATTGTATGACATAAACTTGTGAAGGGAACCTGCCCTCACTGAACTG
Source organism: Chrysochloris asiatica (assembly GCF_000296735.1). NCBI lineage: Eukaryota > Metazoa > Chordata > Mammalia > Afrosoricida > Chrysochloridae > Chrysochloris > Chrysochloris asiatica. The sequence continues at coordinate 640,264 of NW_006408885.1, read as the reverse complement.
AGAAGCTTGACTACTATGAGAGATGGTGATGAGGGTCAAGTGATGGCACTTAATCAACAGAGACAAGGTGGATGTGATTACAGTAGTGGTCAGCCACAGGAAAAGCAGTAATTAAAAAGTGTGTGAATTTATGACATTGGCTGTTTAGTCATGGTATCGCTAGTTGAAAAATAGAGGGAAATCTGTTAAATATTTACTTATCTGTACAGTAGAAAAATTCTAGGTCAAGTGAACAGCATTCTAACTTGAATCACCAGAATAGAGACTCAATCAATTCCCAAACTTGAGGTAATTTCACAGATTACAACTCTTTGATTGAAAAGGAGGCCAGATCCCCTAGAGGAAGGACCTTACTACACTGCTAAAATTTTATATTGTTAATTTTTTTTTTTCCTACCCTTCCCCCAAAGGGATCTATAACCTTTAAAAGAATGATAGATAATTATGGTGAAAGAGAATAATCAGACTTTTTAGGGACCACTGAACACTGGCTCTGAATTGACACTAATTTCAGGAGAACAAAAACATCACTGTGGTTCACCAAGTCAAATTAAGGGCATATGGAGTTCAGGTTATTAATGGAGTCTTAGTTCAAGTCTGTCTCATAATAAGTCCAGTGGATCCTTGAACCCATCCTGAAGTGGTTCCTCCCGTTATAGAATGCATAATTGGAATAGACATACTCAACAACTGGTAGAACTCTCACATTGGATGTTCTGACACGTGGAGTAAGGGATATTATGGTAGAAAAAGTAACATTGGAGCCATTCAAATTGTCCCTACCTAAGACAATAGTAAATCAAAAGCAATACTGCATATTTGGAGGGTTGCAGAGATTAGTACTACTATCAAGGACTTGAAAGATACAGGAGTGGTGATTCCTACCATCCACATTTAGCACGCCTATTTGGCCTGTGCAAAAAACAGATGGCTCTTGAAGAATGACAATAGATTATCATAAATTTAATCAGGCAGTGACCCCAATTGCAGCTGCTATTTCAGATGTAATTTCATTGCTTGAGCAAATTAATATATCTCCTGGTTTCTTGTATGTAACTATTGATCTGACCAATGTCTTTTTCTCAATTTTGGTTTTGAAGGATCACCTCAAGCGGTTTTCCTTCAGCTGGCAAGGCCAACAATACACCTTCACTGCTCTACCTCAAAGGTATATTAACTCTCCTGCACTATTTCATAATTTAGTCCAGAGAACTTTTCTCTACCACAAGATGTCACACTGGTCCATTATATTGATGGCATTGTGTTGATGGTACCTAGCAAGGAAGAAGTATCAATAACTGTAGACTTAATGGTAAAACATCTGCATGGTCATAGATGGGAACTTAACCCAACAAATTTTAGGCCCCCTCCATCTCAGTGAAATTTCTAGAGGGTCAGTGGTGTGGGGTCATGTTGAGATAGTCCTACTAAAGTGAAGGAAAAGTTATTGTATCTGGCTCCTCCCACAACTAGAAAAAAGACACAATGTGTGGTGGGTCTCTCTGGATTTTGAAAGCAACACAGCCCTCATCTGGGTGTGCTACTCTGGTCTATTTATCAAGAGACTTGAAAAGATAATACTTTTGTGTGTGACCCAGAAGGAGAGAAGACTCTACAACAGGTTCAGGCTGCCATGTAAACCAGTCTGCCACTTGGGCCATGTGTTCCAGCAAATCCAATGGTGCTTGAAGTGTCAGTGTCAGATAGTGAGGCCGTTTGGAGGCTGTGGTAGGCCCCTATTGGTGAATCACAGAATAAACTTTTTAGGGTTTTGGAATAAAGCTCAGTCATCTTCTCAAGATAACTACTTTCCTTTTGAGAAACAATTTTTGGCTTGTTACTGGCCCTTGGTAGAGACTGAATGCCTAACCGTAGGCCACCAAGTCACCATGCCACCTGAACTGCCCATTATGAACTGTATGTTGTCTGTCCCACAGAATCATAAAGTTATATATGCACAGTAATTCTACATCATTAAATGGAAGTGTAATATATGAAATCAGGTCTGAGCAGGACTTGAAGGTGCAAGTAAGTTTCATGAGGAAATGCCTCAAATGTTCACAATCTCCATTCCTGTCACAATTACCTTCCCCTTAATGATCCTTAATGATCAGCTGACTAAGAAAGAGAAAACTCATGCTTGGTTTACAAATAATTCTGCAAGATATGCAGACACCACTCTAAAGTGAATAGCAGTAGGACTACAGCCCCTTTCTGGGACTTCCCCAAAGGACTGTAGTGAGAAGAAATCCTCCCAATAGGTAGAACTTTGAGCAGTGCACTTGGTTATTCATTTTGCTTGGAAGGAGAAATTGCCAGATGTTTGACTGTATACTGATTCATGGACTGTGGCCAATGGTTTGGCTTAAAGATCAGGGACTTGTAAGGACCATAATTGGAAAATTGGTGACAAAGGGGTATGGGGAAGAAGTATTTGGATGGATGTCTCTGAATGGGTACAAAAATTGAAAATATCTCTGCCTCATGTGAAAGTTTACCAAAGAGTTACCTTGGCAGAAGAGAATTTTGACAATCAAGTGCATAGGATGACACATCCTGTGGAAACAAATCATTCTCTTAATCCAGTCACTCTTAGGTTTTACTCTATGGAAAAATGAATAAAGTGGTCATGGTTACAAGGATGGTGATTATACATGGAATCAGTAGTATGGAGTTCCACTCACCATGGGTGACTTGGATACAGCCACAGCTGAGTACTCAATTGTTCAATCTGCTAGCTGCAGAAACCAACACCGTTTCAGCAATGTATGACAATTCCTTGGCCAATAACCTGATGGCAGGTTGATTACACTGGACCAATTCGATCATGAGGCAGGAAGTGTTTTGTTCTTACTCTGACTGATGCTTACTTTGTGTACAGATTTGCCTTTCCTGCACACAATGCTTCTGTAAAAACTACCCTGTTTGTACTTAAAGAATGCCTTATTCTCCACTATTGCGTTTCACACAGGATTGCCTCAAATCACAGCAAATGAAGTGCAGTTCACTGGTCTGACTATGTTCCTGGTGTGGCACTATAGGATCAGCACTGGACTGCAAACCACAAAATCCACAGTTCAAACCCACCAGCTGCTCAATGGAACCCTATTACAGTGTTACTATGATTGGAACCAACTTGACATCACTTAACACAACAATAACATTACCATGTTCCTTATCATCCTGAAGCAGCACTGCCTCAGATTACAGTAAATGAACTAGTCTTACCCTATTCCTTATCCAGAAGCAGCTGGTTTGATTGAATGATGGAATGGATTACCACACCAGTAATCCATTTTGCCCATAGAATCCTTCAATATTGCAAGTTGAGACTCATATTTTTTTTTTTCAGTTCTTTCAGCTTGAGAAAAGGAAGTGTCCTCTTCCGTTTTGATTTTCTTATTCTAGGTCTTCGAACATTTCATTATAACACTTCATTTTGTCTTCTTTAGCTGTCCTTTGAAATGTTCTATTCAGGAATTTTATTTCCTTCTATATTCCATTCCTGTTAGCTTCTATATGCTCCAGAGTAAGTTTCAGAGTCTCTGACATCCATTTTGGTGTTTTCTTTCTTTCCTATATTTTTAATGACCTTTTGTTTTCTTCCCATATGATGATCTTGATATCATCTCACAACTTTCTAGGTCTTTGGTTATTAGTGTCTAATGCATCAAATCTGTTTTTGAGATGGTCTCTAAATTTAAGTGGGATAGATTCAATGTCATAGAGTCCTGGTGTGGTGCTGTGGGTGGGTTAATGTGCTAGACTGCAAAGCCATTTGAACTGCAAGTTTGGTGGTTCAAGCTTACCAGCTGCTCCTTGGAAACCCTATACAGGGTCGCTATGGGTCAGAATCGACTCGCTGGCACTTAACAACAACAACAAATTCAATGTCATGTTTTGACTCTCCTGAATTTCTTTCATTGTTTCAGCTTCAGCCTGAACTTACATTGTTATTATTGTTAAGTACTGTCGAGTTGGTTCTGACCCCTAGTGACCCTGTATAGGGTTTCCGAGAAGCAGCTTGTGAGCTTGAACCGCCAATCTTGCAGTTCAAATGGCTTTGCATTCTGGTGCATGAACTTACATTACATATGAGCAATTGATTGTCTGTTCCATAGTCTGGCCCTGGTCTTGTTTTGTGTCATGTTATTGAGCTTTTCCACAGTCTCTTCCCATAGATATAGTCAATTCAATTCCTGTGTATTCCATCTGATGAGGTCCCATGTTTATACTCACCTCTTGGTGGTGGTGGTGGTGGTGGTGGTGGCGGTGCTGTGCCATGGAGTTGCTTCCTACTCATAGCAACCCTGCATAAGATTTCTGAGGCTGTAAATCTTTACAGGAGTAGAAAGCCTCATCTTTGTCCTGTGGAATGGCTGGAAGTTTCATAATGTTGACCTTGAGGTTAGCAGTCCGACTCATAACCACTATGCTACCAGAGCTCTTAGGTTTTTAAAAAAGTATTTGCAATGAATATGTCAATGTTGTTGTTGTTGTTGTTAAGTGCCGTCGAGTCGGTTTTGACCCATAGCGACCCTGAACAGGGTTTCCGAGGCTGTAAATCTTTACGGGAGCAGATTGCCTCATCTTTCTCCCGCGGAGCAGCTGGTAGTTTCGAACTGCAGACCTTGCGGTTCGCAGACCGATTCGTAACCACTACGCTACTAGTCTTACAAAATTCTATCATTTGATCTCCATGATGATCTTTGTCATTAAAGACATATTTTCCAACTACCATTGATCGTGCCTCTTTGCTTTGAACCTTTGAATTCCAAACACCAGTAATTATTAAGGTATCTTGATTACATATTTGATCAATTTCATTCTGAAGAAGTTGATAGAATTCTTCAATTTCATTGTCACTAACTTTAGTGGTTATTGCTAAATTCGAGTAATAGTGGTATTAATCTGGTCTTCTTTGTAGGAATATGGAGAGTATCATATAAAAGCTGGCACAGTACTATTAAAATATGAATATATCTTGAAATGCTTTTTGATGATGAATACAAAGGCATTCCTCTTGAATTTGTCATATGATTACCTGATTCAGAATGGCCAATACTAGTCCTTTTCAGCACACTAATGCCTAAGATATCAATGTTTATGTATTCCATTTATTTTTGACAACCTTCAACTTTCCTAGATTCATATTTCATGCATTCCATTTTCTGATTATTAATGGGTGTTTAGAAAAGATGTCAGCTGTGGACTAAGGTGCGCCTGACCCAAGCCATGGTATTTTCAATAACCTCATATGCACGTGAAAGCTGGACAGTGAATATGGAAGACTGGAGAAAAAATGATGCTTTTGAGTTATGGTGTTGGAGGAGAATACTAAAAGTGCCATGGGCTGCCAAAAGAACGAATAGATCCATTTTGGAAGAAGTGCAGCCACAGTGCTCGTTGGAGGCCAAGATCACCAAACTTTGTCTCTCATACTGTGGACATATTGTGAGGAGGGACTAGTCACTGGAGAAGGATATTATGTTTGGTAAGGTGGAGGGTCAGAGAAAAAGAGGAAGATCCCCCAATGAGATGGATTGGCCAAGTGGCAGCATCGATGGACTCAAGCGTGGCAACAGTAGTGAGGTTGGCCCAGGATTGGGCAGTGTTTCATTCTTCTATTCATAAGGTCACTATGGGTTGGTACCAACTGGACAGCACCTAACAACAACAGCTGTTTCTCCTCATTTTGAGTTGTACTCTATCAGCAAATGAAGGTCCTGAAAATTTTACTCCATTCATGTCATTATAGTCAACTCTACTTTAAGGAGGCTGTTTTTGAATGCCATCCAACTTGAGGGATCAACTTCTGGCATTATATCTAACAATATATTAATGCTGTTTATAATGGTTTTATATTCCAGTTCTATATCTGACAGTGTTCTGATGCTTTTCATAAGGTTTTCAGTGGCTAAATGTTCAGAAGTAGTCTGCCTTTCCTTCCTAGTCTGGTTCAGTCTGGAAGCTCAGCTGAAACCTTGGATGATCCTGCTGGTATTTAAAATATTGGTTGCATAGCTTCTAGCATCACAGCAACATGCAAGTCACCACAGTATGACAGACTGACAAACAAGCTGTGGCAACACATATATACATGTGTACATATATATACATGTTGTTGTTAAGTGCTGTTGAGTCATTCTGACTCATAGCAATCCCGTATAGTGTTTCCAAGGAGCAGCGGGTGAGCTTGAACCACCAATTTTGCAGTTCAAAAGACCTTGCAGTCCAGTGCATTAACCCACAGCACCACACCAGGATATATATGTATATAGACACACACACACACACACACACACACACACACACACACACATATATATATACATGCATATAAGCTTCACTGGTTTGAAGGTTACTTGAGTTTACTTACTAATCTGTAGTGAACAATTTCTGTTTTTTTGTTTATACCACATCAAAGATTGTACTTCTAGGCATGGCTGTCATGCATTCGTTCCTAATCCCACAGCATTTCCTGCAGAATCAAACCCTCTTTTCAAATTTCCAATCCCCAACAAGGATAGAGTACCCAGTAAGCAATGTAATCATGTGCTAAACTGTAATGAACTGTTCCATATGCTTTTCAAAGATGTTGTGAATCCCATGTAAAATTGTTCACTACAGATAAATAGCTAAATACATGTAAGCCTGTGTTTACCTTGATTTTTGGATAATCTGTCCCTGTTCTGCATGATACACAGGCACCGCTAGAAAGTGAACAGCAGCAATACTGTAACACCTTTCTGGAACCTCCCTGAAGGACATTGAAATTCCTCCAATGGGAATAACTTTTAACAATGCACTTGATTGTTCATTTTGCTTGGAAGGAGATACAGCCAGATGTGTGATTGTATACTGATTTATGGGTGTCTACAGCAAAGATGTCAGTTTGAGAACCATTTTGGGTAGCCAATGTCCAAGTTGCCCAGCCCTGTCTACCCTGTGTATGGAGGGGGTGGGAATGATCCTTGTTGTAAAGATTTGTTCCCTCTTTTGAGCTACTGCATCCATAGACATAGGTCAAGTTCATCCAATTGTATCAGATTACTCTTTTCTCCTCTTCTTTCTTCTTCTAATTGAGCTCTGATCATCTAGCCATTGGAGCCAGGTCAAGTGGGTATTATTTGCAAGTGTGGGTGTTTTTGTACATAAGCCCTCTTTTATTAGCTGGACACTTCATTCTCCACTGTAGTCCTCTGTGGCTATGTCACTGACGCTGGGCCCAAGAGTCCCCAGGTCTTGCCACACTGCTGGCCAACCAGGTCTCACATGGGTTCACAGGAGTCTACTGAACGTGGTTAGACTTAGCTCACAGCTTCATTACTGTTTTTCCCTCACTTCCCCTTATCAGAGACCAACGTGGTCACCAGTCAGAGCACATGTCTGCTCGTGTTGTATATGCTTTTAACCACTGTCCAGTATATGGTGCTGTTTCTCCAATAGCCAGGATCCATGGGTCTTGGACTCAAAAGGTTGGAATGGGACTGACACTACTCACTGATGACTATTAGTGACCCATTTGATAATTTTTTTCTTCCTGTCCCTTCCTGTTACTTTTTTCTGTGGGTCTAGAGGTCTTAGTTCCAAAGGGAGGAAGGTTCCCATCAGGAGATACAGCACTGATTCCATTGAACTGGAAGTTAAGGATGCCACTTACTTACCTTGGGTTTCTCCTGTCTCTGAATCAACATGTAAAAGAAGTGAGTTCCTGTGTTGCCTTGTATGATTGATCCCGATTATTATGCAAGAACTGCACAGTTATTATATAATGGAAGTTGTCAGGAGTGTGTCTGGAATACAGTAGAACCCCTAGATCTTAGAATTTAGTTCTTAGAACTATCATGCCCTGTGATTAAACTATTACAATCCAATTCTGACATGACTATTAATGGCTCAAATCCTTTAGGAATGAAAGTTCATGATACCCCATCAGACAAAGAATCATGATTAGCTGAAGTACTTGCTGAGGGCAAAGGTAAATAAGAATGGTTAGTATCTGTCTTCCAAATTTCTTGACATAGATGAATGAATGACTCTAGTGTTGCATCCGTTTGTTGAAAGATTTGATTTGTATTCTGTCAATTCCTGGAACCTTGTTTTTAAATTTTTACTTTTTGTGAATTGAGTGAAGGTTTACAGACAAGATCATCAGCTTTACATTCAACAAACCATACATTTTATTTCATCTCAATGATTAAAATACCCTCCCTGCAACAACAGTTAAATCCTACTTCCTCCCTGTGTTTCCCATTTACATCTTATATTTCACTAATGAAAATAGCCAAAATATTTGATGCCTACATTCAAAACAAAACTAAACAGAAAACACATGTTAATTTAGATGTTCAAAGGACACATTTTGCAAGCCAGCCTCCTGCCCATAGGCACACAGCCTTACTCAGTCCATGGGTCTACAGCCCACAGCTGATCTGTCTCTCCATGTCACTGCCACCATCTCTGCTGTCACAGATTTTCTAGATAGTGATCTCACACTGTACTCATGCTTTTCTACTTGATGGTCCTGGGATCCTCTGCACCTGAACTGAAAGCTTAACCACTCCCCATTTTTAGTTACACATCTTCTACAATTACAGTTTGGCACTCACAATTAATCCTAACAATTGCTCATAATTGAATAATAAAATCTTATTAGCGTCATCCCTTACCGCCTTTCACCAGACCCATCTGGAAAAGAAGAAAACTATTCAGTTGGGGTTCTACCTTACTCCCTTCATTTTGAAACTAAGCATACCCATGAACTCTTGTAAGTCAGTCACTTCATGCTTTTATAGCCTACCTCCATTTTTAATAACCAATGTCTAAATTGCCCATTCCTATCAACCCAGTACATTGAGGAGATGAGCATATGAAGATATGGAAGATATGAAGAATCTTCCATTCCAATTAGAATTTTGAGCAACTGCATCCATAAGGAAAAGTCCAGTTAATCAAATTGTAGCAATTTACACTTGCTCACAGTATCAAACATCTTTACCTTCATCTAGTCATGTTCTGATCAGATCAACTCTAGCCATCCAAGCTAGGTCATATGGGTAATATCTGCAAGTTTGGAAGTTGACACACACCTCCCTGTACTTCAGACCAGCTGGCCCATCCACTTTCAGCCCTAGCCCCCAGGTTAGTACAGCTTGCTTTTTTT
>NW_006408885.1:625479-627603 GCF_000296735.1 Chrysochloris asiatica | reverse complement strand
ATTGCATTATATGTGTAAATTGCTTTGGGCAGTACTGACATTTTCACAATGTTAAGTCTTCCTATCCAGGAGCATAGTACCATTGGTTCTTAATCGTAAATTACCTCTTGAAATTGTTGAATATTGACCATTTACTTTAGGTAGAGTGACTCTGTATATTCTATCCCTCTTCTTTACCTCCTGCCCCCTTTCACATCTTTTTTTTGCTTTTTTCTGTACCATCCAATATTTTGCCATGTAGTCGTTTAGTATTGCAAGTCAAGGCTTGCATTTTTTTCTTCAGTTCTTTCAGCTTGAGAAATACTGAATGTGTTCTTCCCTTTTGATTTCTAGATAACAAAAATATTCTGTTTTACTTTGTCCTTGGATTCCTGTGGCCCAAACTTTTCAATTAAAAACATTTCTGAGCTTCTCCCACAGTGGCAAAATGCTAATGCTGCATAAGAAACATTTGCTTTTACACAAAGTGGCCAGAGGCATGGAAAAAAGTACCGTCCAGGACTAGGAACAGATAAAGGTGCATTTTCAAGGCCCTGAAGAGGTCTTGGCTTTGAAGAGAGAGTGTGGCCTGAGGTTGGGTATGGGGCTCAGGGGAAGCAACTACAGGAAGATCTGTAAACCTGAGCAAGCCTGAAGACTACAGTGCAGATGAAGAGCTAGCTGGGGGCACAGAACAGAGGGGTCACACTCATTAGTGTTGATGCCATGGTTTCCCAATTCTTGAGTGGGCACAGGGGCTGGAGCTGGGCCACTGTGGGTGGTGGCACTGCCAGGGGAGAAGGTGCTAGAAGTTGTTCAATCCAATTTTCTGTGATCTTTACATACTTTTATGAGAGCTTAAAAATCAGAGGCGCACTGTGTGTGCGAATAAAGCAGCCAGAAAGTGGAACCTTAACCTCATTTAAAAGCCTTCACAGGAGTCTACTAGAATCCATGTGGAATTTTAACAGCTGTCTTTTCTAATAGCATGTCCTCAACCTTGATGTTGACATACCCTATACTCTAAAAGAGACTTTCTTTTTCTTTGAGGTTTGACAGATGCAGAAAAGATTTATTCTCAGAAGATATTTCCATTATGGACAAACAGCTAAAAGATGTGTTAGTGTATACCGAAAGGGTCTTGATGCACAGCATTATCAATCAGTTTTTACACTGAATCCCTCGGGAACCAGACACAATTAGAAAGCAATTTTTATAGTAAGCTACCAAAAAGAACCTGTTCTGTCATTTTCCTGTGACTATCTAATAATAATGGATATTTATAGCTGTTTCTCTTCATTTTGAGTTGTGTCCCATCAGCAAATGAAGGTCCCACAGGTTTTACTCCCACGGGATTTACTCCATTCGCCTCATCATGGTCAACTCTACTCTGAGGAGGCAGCTCTTCCCCAGTTGCATTTTGAGTGCCTTCCAACTTGAGGGTCTCATTTTCTGGCACTATATCTGACAGTGTTTCTCTGCTATTCATAAGGTTTTCAGGGACTAAATATTCAGAAATAGTTCATCACTCCTTCTTCCTAGTCTGTCTTCATCTGGAAGCTCATCTGAAACCTGTCCACCATTGGTCACCCTGCTGGTATTTAAAATACTCGTGGCATAGCTTCCAGAATCACAGCAACTCATAAGCCACCAGAGTAGGGCAAACTGACAGACCAGTGGTCAAAATGAAGAAAAACAGCTGTAAACATCCATTAATAATTGGAATATGGAATGTACAAAGTATGAATCTAGGAAAATTGCAAATAGTCAAAAATGAAATGGAATGCATAAATAATATCTTAGGCATTAGTGAGCTGAGTTGGACTGATACTGTCCATTTTGACTCTGACAATCACATGGTTTACTATGCCAGAAATGACAAATTGAAGAGGAATGGTATTGCATCCATTGTCAAAAAGAACATATCCAAATCAGTCATGAGGTATAGTCAAGTGATAGGATAATATCCATGCACTTACAGGGACGACCAGTTAATACCATTATTATTCAAATTTATGTACCAACCACTAATGCCAGTGAGGATGAAATAAAAGAATTCTAACAACTTTTTCAATCTGAAATTGATCAAACATGCAACCAAGATGTATTGGTCATTATTGGTGATTGGAATGAAAAGGTTGGGAG
>NW_006408885.1:619106-624554 GCF_000296735.1 Chrysochloris asiatica | reverse complement strand
GAATTGGCAAAGAACAAGGCACCAGGAATTGATGGAATAAAAACTGAAATCTTTCAAGAAAGTGAGGTGGCACAGGAGGCACTCACTCATCTATGCCAATTAATTTTAAAGACAACTATCTGGCCAACTGATTGGAAGAGATCCATATTTGTGCCCATTACAAAGAGAGGTGGGAGTCCTGGTGTGGCTCTATGGGCTAATGCCTCAGACTACAAAGTCATTTGAAATGCAAGGTTGGTGGTTCAAGCTCACCAGCTGTTCCTTGGAAACCCTCTGCAGGGTCACTATGGGTCAGAATTGACTCAACGGCACTAAACAACAACAAAGAGAAGTGACCCAGCAAAATGCGGAAATCACTGGACAGTGTCTTTGATATCCCATGTGAGTAAAATTTTACTAAAGGTAATACAGAAATGGCTGCAAGCATACATTGACAGAGAACTTCCAGAGGTTCAAGCCGGATTCAGAAGAGGATGTGGAATGAGGAATATCATTGCTGATGTCCAATGATTCTTGGCTGAAAGCAGAGAATACTAGAAATATGGTTACTTGTGCTTTATTGACTATGCAAAGGCTTTTGATTCTGTGGATCATGACAAGCTACGGACAACATTGTGAAGTATGAGTATTCCAGAACACTTCATTGTGTTCATGAGGAATCTATACCTGAACCAAGAGGCAGTTGGTAGAACAGAACATGGGAACACTGAAGGGTTTAAAATTTAGAAAGGTGTGCGACAAGGCTGTATTCTTTCACCATACTCATTCAACATCTATGCTGAGCAAATAATCCGAGAAGCTGGATTATTTGAAGAAAAACGTGGCATTAGGGTTGGAGGAAGACTCATTAACAACCTATGATATGCAGATGATACAACCTTGCTTACTGAAAGTGAAGAAGACTTAAAATACTGATGAAGAGCAAAGAGCACTGCCTTCGGTATAGATTACATCTCAATGTAAAGAAAACAAAAATCCTCACCACTGGACCAATAAACAACGTTCTTATCAATGGAGAAAAGATTGAAATTATCAAGAATTTCATTCTTCTTGGATCAACTATCAACACTCATGGAAGAAGCAGTCAAGAAATCAAACAACTTATTGCATTAGGCAAATCTGCACAAGAAAGACCTTTTTAAAGTGTTGAAGAGCAAAGATGTCAGCTTTAGGACTAAGGTATGCCTGACCCAAGCCATGGTATATTCAATAACCTCATATGGATGTGAAAGCTGCACAGTGAATAAGGAAGACCGTAGAAGAATTGATGCTTTTGAGTTATGATGTTGGAGGAGAATATTGAAAGTGCCATGGGCTGCCAAAAGAACTTTGCTCTTCAACACATTAAAAATCATTGCCAACAATTTCGAGGTTGGCCCAGGACTGGGCAGTGCTTTGTTCTGTTGTGCATAGGGTCGCTATGAGTTGGTACCAACTTGATGGCAGCTAACAACAACACATCCAATAATAAATTGAAGAGCACACCAACTTGCAATTATGCACCTTAACCAATCATGTGATTCCACATACATGTTAAATCCCCACTTTTACAAGGCTAAATCAAACATTATTTGCACTCCAGTTATATTAAAACACATGTCCATGGCTGATGACAACACTGAGCAGGCACGTTAAATGATTCTATAGAATAGACAAGTGACAGTGGATTATGTGGTAAATCATTTGCAAATCAGCTATGGTTCTGCCTATGAAATCATCCATGACAGACGTGGATTTTGAAATGTGTGAGATGGGTACCAAAACAACTCATGAAAGAACATGAACAGAAGTGTTTGGACCCAGGCAAACAAAATTTGGACCGATATTCGAAGGAAGGTAAACATTTCTTAAAAAAAAAAAAATGTTAGTTGTGACGAGACAAGGATTCATCACTACAAGCCTGAGATTAAAAAAATGGCAGAGTATGGAATGGAAACATCCGCAATCGCTGACCAAGTAAAAGTTCAAAAGTCAACTATCAGCTTTAAAATTGATGGTTATAGTTTTCTGGGATTCTCAATGGCCAGTACTGGAACACTATCAGGAGAAACGTTCAACAATCAACTGTGCTTGTTACAGTGAGATGCTCACTGAAGATCTGCAGCCTAAATTTTGGATTAAATGCAGAGGGTGTTGTGATGTTTTGTGAGAATGCATGTTCTCACACTTCTGCACAAACTGTTGACACTCTGCAAAAACTTTATTTTGAGTTCCAGTATCCTCCCAATAGTCCTGATCTTGATCCATCGAACTTTCACCTGTTTGGTCCCCTGTAAGCAGCCCTTCAAGGATGAAGATTCACCTCTGATGAAGATGTGAAGACAGTAGTGCACTCATGGCTCACAGCTCAGCCTGGAACATTTTTAAAGAAGGGAAAATGAAAGCTTGTTGACAAAGTGTTTTGAAAAGCAATGAGATTATGTTGAAAAATGATGTATTTATCTTTTTAAAAAGTTGATTAAAATAAATTCTACAGCCAGAGTGCGGGTAACTTTTGACTTACCCTTGTAGACATTCTGCCTTTGCTTTCTCTGATTGTCTTTCAGTCAATTATGATTTTGTAACTTTTAGTTCCTGCTCCAACTGTACAAAAAGGGCCGTTTCCTCATTGTCTACTAGAACAGCCATTTTCACTGTGAATTTGGACATTTTCCCTTTTTGGACTGTCTCTATCCCTTAATGAAACACTGTTGCTTTTACTTTAAGTAGACTCTGTGATCTTGCTCTTAAACATAACTGAGATGCAACTCCTTGAAGCTATTAATCAAACTTTTAAAATGTGAATACCCTTTGACCTAGTTGCTCCTCTTTCCCATCTCTGACCTTGACTTCAAAGGATTTACCCCAGAGACTTCTCGCCACATGTGAACAGAGAAGGTTCTACAAGGATATTCATGCCATATTGTTTACAGAGGCTGGTGAAACAGATCATGGTTCATGTGCACAATGGAATTGCCTGGAGGTCAGAGAGACTGTAGCAGATATACTGATATGGAAGAATCCCAACCATGCAGTGAAGTGAAGGAAACAATGGCTGAAGCCTGTATTTATGTAGTATGATGAGCCACTTTGAGTGTTCACAATGAATAGACATTTCTGTTTAGGCTCCCAATGGTAATGTTCACAGTAGTCATCTATGTGACAGGATTGGGGCTGAAATAGTCCAGGAAAGAGACTTGACTTTCAGAATATTTGACTTACTTGCTATGAACGTAAATTACCTGGAACAATCTGCTAAACTGAAAGCAGACCCACACGACTGGCTGCTACCAACCATCTAGCACACAAAGGGAATCACTCCACCGCAACATCCTCCTCTGGCTGGACACTTTGCTCCTTGACTGACTGATTATACTCTGGACACACTAGTCTTCTCAGTGTGTTTCACCCCAGGGCCTTTGCATGCACTAGACTTGCAGCCAGGCTGCTCTTCTGTGCTACTTGTCCTGATTGGACTCTCTCATCCTTGGGTTCTTCACTCACATGCCCCTTCCTACAAAATGTCTGTCTTAATATTCCAGTCTCATCTTTCTGTCTTGTCACTCTGGCTGATTTTCCCCATCAATGTCATAGCTAGGCTCCTTGCCTTGTACAGATTAATGCATCCAGTTGAACAGTGGCTGGGTTTTCTTGTTTGCTGTTCTCTCCTCAGTACCTAGAGCTAAGCCTGCAAATGGTAGACACTCAGCATACACCTGTTGAATGAATAGACAGAATATCAAGATTCTGCTTGAGAAAGAACTTTATCACTTGAGAAGAAAGGTCCAACATCATGGTAAACACAGGGAGATGGTTTGTTAGTTCCCCAACTTATTATGATGAGAATTTTAAACCATTCAAAAATGAAAAAAACACAACAGGGAAAGTTTAATAAGAATAATAATTTGCGGTAACAGAGTAACTAGAATATCAGGAAATGCTCCATAGTAACCTAAGGTGTAAGGTGAGGACTTGAGGATGATAGGCTTGGAAGGGGGACCCTCCCCTAAGGTGAGCTTCACACCTTGTTGGAGGAGGTGTGGTGTGACCATGAGAAAGATGAGAACTTTGCTTGGTTTGGTCTGGCATTACTTGGGCATCACCTTGGGAGTACAGGTAGAAGCAGGTGGTGTGGGCCTGCAGAGAGGACTGGCCCTCCAGACTGCAAGGGGTCACGTGGGGAGTCAGGTGGAAGCAGAAAGCTGGGCCTAAAACTGCACAAGCTGACTGACGCTTCCAATGGCTGTTGAGCCTGTATTGAGCACACCACCTGAACCCACAGCTGTTCTTGTGCTGCAACCAGAATAGCGGGAGCCCTTTCCTCCTGCCGTGTCCTTCAGCTCCCTCTAGAGGGGGAAAACTGGAGCCCGCTTAGAGGAGAACCTTTGAAAGGACTCCTCTGCTTGTGGCAAAGCATATACTGAAGACTGGATTTGGAACGGAGGCAGTAAACCAATGAATGGCACACACTCTGTCTGTCTCTGCCTGGTCATCTAACTTGTACCTCCTGTAAGCAAGGTGTTAGATCTAGATGTTTGAATAGGTTAGTAAATGCTAGTGGAAGGTTTGTACCCTGTTTTGCATCACAATTAGGAGGTTCATGAAGTCTTTTTTTTTTAATTTAATATTTTATTGTGAATTGAGTGAAGGTTCACATAGCAGATCATCAGTTTTCCATTCAACAAATCCTACACTTCGTTTCATCTCAATAATTGCAATTCTCTGTGTAACATCACTTCTTTCATCTCTTCTCCATGTTTCTTCTTTCCATTTCTCCTCCTTTCCCATCCCTTCTGAATTTTGTCCTTGGTAAATGTTGTCCCTTTAAGCTGGAATGGTTGACCATTCTATGCGTATGTACCTCACTGATGTTTTGACCTCCTACATACCTATCTATGTGGTGTACTGGTGTGGCGCTGTAGGATAAGTGCAACATAGGTTTCAACCACAAGATCTGTGGTTCAAACTTACCAGCCTCTCCTCAGAAACCCTATATCAGGTCGCTGTGAGTTGGAACCAATTCAACGGCACTTAACAACAACAACATACCTAACTATTGCTTGGCTGAAATTGAGCCAGAGGGTGAGTTCAGTTCTAGATCTGAAGGGTGATGAAGGGCCATAGTCTCGAGTTCTGACCAGCAAGCCTGCTAGAAGTTTTTTCTAAGTGTCTTCAATTTTCAGTAGTGACCTTCTTGTCACACTGCTGTAAGGACCCTAGTGATTACATTGGGCCCACCTGAAAAATCCAGGGTAATCTTTTTATTTTGTCATGCTCCTTAATTTAACTGAATTCGCAGATTCTCTTTGATCATGTAAGGCAACATATCCATAGGTCCTGGGATTAGAACGTGGACATTTTTGAAGGCACCACCCCACTTTGGAAATATTATCAGGAGGGACCAGTCGCTGGAGAAGGATATCATATTTGGTAAGGTGGAGGGTCAGAGAAAAAGAGGAAGACCCCCAA
>NW_006408885.1:617764-618819 GCF_000296735.1 Chrysochloris asiatica | reverse complement strand
GGATGCTCAATGTCTCCAGGCTCCCTGGCCCTCTGACTTTAAGTAGGTTTGACCAAAGGGAGATACCAGTGGAGTCCAGCTAGTGGGAGGCAAGTAAAGTTGGAACTTGTTTCTTTGATTCCCTCCTTGCTGGGCTGTAGTTTGACAATGGCTGTCTGTACTGCCTTTTTAAAGAAGTTTTTGTTGTGAATTGAGTGCAAATTTACAGTTTTATATTCAGCAAATCATATACTTTGTTTCATTACAATGATTATAATCCCCTCCATGTACCATCAGTTAACAGTATTTGTCTATATTCATTTTAGCTCTTTTTTTTAAAACACTCAGATATATATAATAATTTACACCACTAAAGGGCACATTCTGCAAGCCTGCCTCCAGCTCTCAGTCCCTCCCTTCCTATGAATCTAGAATCCTCAGCTGCTTCCTCTCTCCATGTCCCCATCTCTGCCTCTGTCTCTGCTTCTCTGGATAAGGTCCAGCATTCTGTTTGTGCTTTTCTCCCTTGATAGTCCTCGTTGTTGTTGTTGTTACGTGCCATTGGGTTGGTACCAACTCATAGCGACCCTATGCAGAGCAGAACAAAACACTGCCTGATCCTGGGCCAACCTCACTACTCTTACCACGCTTGAGTCCATCGATACTGCCACTTGGCCAATCCATCTCATTGGGGGTCTCCCTTTTTTTCTCTGACCCTCTACCTTACCAAACATGATATCCTTCTCCAGTGACTGGTCCCTCCTGACAACATGTCTGAAGTATGAGAGACGAAGCCTGGCCATCCTGGTCTCCAAGGAGCACTCTGGCTACACTTCTTCCAAAATGGATCTATTGGTTATTTTGGCAGCCCATGGCACTTTCAATATTCTCCTCCAACACCACAACTCAAAAGCATCAATCCTTCTATGGTCTTCCTTATTCACTGTCATCTTCACATGCATTTGATGGTCCTGGGGTCTTCTATTTCTGATATGTAAGATTAACTACTTCCCAGGTTTGTTACAAAACTTCTACCTTCACAATTGTGACAGTCACAACTAGTCATGAGAACAATT
>NW_006408885.1:615298-617664 GCF_000296735.1 Chrysochloris asiatica | reverse complement strand
ATTTTCAGTAACCTCATATGCATGTGAAAGCTGGACAGTGAATAAGGAAGAACGTAGAAGAATTGATGCTCTTGAGTTATGGTGTTGGAGGAGAATGTAGAAAGTACCACGGGCTGCCAAAAGAACCAACAGATCTGTGTTGGAGGAAGTGCAGCCAGAGGGCTCGTTGGCGGCCAGGATGGCCAAACTTTGTCTCTCATACTTTGGACATATTGTCAGTTGGCACTGACTCGATGGCACCTCACAACAACAACAATCAACCCACTATACTAAGAAAACGAGCTTGATCCTTGATATAGAAGCCTTCCATTTCAGTTGCAATTTTGAGCAACTGCAAAGGTCCAGTTCATTAGATTGTAGCAATTTACACTTTTCCCCAGTTATCAGGCATCTTTATCTTCATCTGGTTGAGTTCTCCTCAGCTAGCCATCCAATTTAGGTCAAATGGATACTAGTTGGAAGTTTGGGAGTTCAGGCATGCCTTCCTGCATGTTAGACCATTGGCTGCTTCACTCTCACCTCTGGTTCCCAGTGTCTAGGTCAGTGTCCATGGGCTCGGGAGTTTACATATCCCTCTAAACTTCTGACCCGCCAGTCCTTCCTCTTCTCTCTCTCATCTCAAGGTCAACGGGTGTCAATGGAACATGGCCAAACTCTGCCCATGTCTTTATTCCACTTACAAGTAGACCAGGGTGGTCACTAGCAAGCATACTAAACGGCTTGCGGGTTTCCTTTCAGTTTCAATCTTAGAAAGGGGGTTTCCCTGATGGGCTGACTTTTCTTGCCTTGATGTCTCCAAAGCAAACAGCTTATTTGATATTCTAGTAGTCAAACAGCCTTTGTTTGTTTGTTTGTTTATGCTGGTCCTTCTTTAAATAGGCATCTTCTGTTCTCCAAGCCATTCTGGGTTGTCCTGCATGTCTTTTCAAGAAGGTTCTGGGTGGGGCTCATGATTCCACCTAAGGCCCCATACTCCACAAAGACAACAAGAAGCCTGTTTTTCCTGGGGAAATTCTAATTCCCCTTTTATCTAATTCCAATCAATTGTAGGCTGAATATGGCCTTACACATTTTCTGTAACCATTAATCCCAATATTCATTTCCATCATACTTCAATGTCTACGTTACAGTAGGCAGGGGAAAATATCCACAAGACAGTGAAGCACATAAGCATTTTTCCCCTCCTTTACCCATTCAGGCTATGTCTAAATCCCTGTATCAGAGAACACTGCTGTTCAAAGTTGTGTATAAATCACTATTTACCTCTATCCCATTTAGCCCATGCATATCTCCCTAAGTCTTCCTCTATCTTCATTGTTCATCTGTCACCATCCCTCTTCTTGTGATTTCCCTCCCCCTTCTTATAGATTGCTCTCCCCATCACCAGACCTAACATGAGTCTACCTTCTAACCTGTGAACCACTCTTTCTTCCCTCCCACTCCTGGCAACCATCAAAGAATGTTTCTTTTAATATGGAAGTCTTTTCTTAAGATTTTACAATAATGATCTCATGCAATATTTGTTCTTTTGTGATTGACTAATTTCACTCAGCATAATGTCTATCATACTTTGGACATATTGTCAAGAGGGACCAGTCGCTGGAGAAGGATATTATGTTTGGTAAGGTGGAGGGTCAGAGAAAAAAAGGAAGACCCCCAGTGAGATGGATTGGCCAAGTGGCAGCATCAGTGGTCTCAAGCATGGCAACAATAGTGAGGTTGAACCCGGACCAGGCAGTGTTTCATTCTGTTGTGCATAGGGTCACTATGAGTCGGTACTGACTGGATGGCACCTAACAACAACAACAACAACAACAATGTCCTCAGAGTTCATCCATGTTATGAGATGAGTTGCAGAATTCATCATTATTCTTCAAGGTAGCATAGTATTCCATTGTGTGTATGTACGAAAGTTTGTTTATCCATTCTTCCATCGATGGGCACTTAGGCTGTCTCCATCTTTTTGCTATTGTGATTAGTGCTGCGATGAACATTGATGTGCATATATTGACTAGTGTTCTGACTCGTGTTTCTTGTGGATTTATAGCAAATAGAGGGATTGCTGGATCAAAATAGATTTATTTTTCCAACTTTCTGAGGAAGTCCCATACCATTTTCCAGAGTGGTTGAACCATTTTACAGTCCCACCATCAATGTAGGAGTTTCTCAGTCTCTCCACATCTTTGCCAACATTTGTTGCTTTCTGTTTTTTTGAACTTCACTGTTAATGCTGGTATGAGATGATATCTTATTGCTGTTTTGATTTGCAGCTCTCTAATGGCTATTGTAAGGAGCTCTGGTAGCGTAGTGGTTACGAATCGGGCTGCGAACCTTAAGGTCAGCGGTTCGAAACTACCAGCCGCTCC
>NW_006408885.1:607868-615198 GCF_000296735.1 Chrysochloris asiatica | reverse complement strand
AACTCCCTCTTGAAACCTTGTAAGCCAGTCACTTCATGCTTTTATCACCCCCTCATTTTAGGTAGCCAATGTCTAAGTTGCCTGTCCCTATCTACCCTATGTACAGAGGGGATAGCATTGATACTTGATGTGAAGACTCCTTCCCTCTCTGTTGGTATTTTGAGCCACTACCACCTTGAATATAGATCAAGTTCATCAAATTGTAGCAATTTACCTTCGTTTCCTTTATAAAAAATTATTATTTTTTTATCTTCCTCTAGTTAAGTTCTGATTATCAAGCCATCTAGGTTAGGTCAGATGGGTACTATCTGCCAGTTTGGGTGTTCTTGTGTGGCTCCCCTCATTGCATATCAGCTGGATGCTTCACTCTCGTCTCTAGCCCTTGTCCGTGGGCTCAGGTGCCCCATGTATACTGCCTTTTGCATTGGTTCATTTCTCAAACTTCCAGCAAATGATTCCTGGTTGTTGTTGTTGTTATGTGCTGTGGAGTCGGTTCCTACTCATAGCAACCCTGAACAGGGTTTCCGAGGCTGTAAATCTTTATGGGAACAGAAAGCCTCATCTTTCTCCCGTGGAACAGCAGGTAGTTTCGAACTGCTGACCTTGTGGTTTGCAGCCTGATTCGTAACCACTACGCTACCAGAGCTCCTTAGGGGAAATCATTTGTGGGCCCATTTGGTTGGAGAGGCCTTAGTGTAGGTGAAGTGAAAATGTGGATGGTTTCCAGAGTAGGGACAAGATTTAATGGGAGGCACACTTTACAGCCTGATGATAAAAAACAGAAAATAGATCACAGAATGAGACCTGTCTGAGTTTTAATTTTGATTTTGCCATTGCATTTTTTGTGTGATCTTGGACAAGTCCTTTTACCTCTTGGGCTTCAACTTTCTCTTCTGTAAAAAAGGTCATCTCAGACCATGTGTTGAGGGCTCACCACATGCCCTTCCCTTCTTCATCTGTCTCAGAGTGACTGGCTTTGAAGTGTCTGCCCACCTCTTCAGTACCTCACCCATTGTTATGAGGCAGACGAAGCTCTTCCTTCTGTCTCTGTTAGTAGTGGGTGTCTGTAGAATATCAAATGACCAGGAGAGAGGGTGGCGACTTTGACAATGATGCACCATGACCCTTACTAAAGGTCTTTGAGCAGGCAACCTGACCTGTGTGCCAGAGAGAGGACATGTCAACATGCCCACTTCAGGGCCTCCATGAGCTTCTCTCAGGGATCTAAAGACAGATAGAAGTCATACTGTGAGCTGAGGCTGTGCCCCCTGACCTCAGTGGAATGCCAATTCCTCCATATAGGAGAAGGCCACATTGCTCTTTATTCTTGCTATGTTTTTTTTTTGTTTATTTGTTTCTGTTTTTTTGTTTTAATTTCGGGCTCTGATATGAACTATAATGAGCTCTGGTAGTATTGTTGTTGTTGTTAAGTGCCGTCGAGTCGGTTCCGACCCATAGCGACCCTGTACAGGTAGTATAGTGGTTACCAATTGGGCTGCTAATCTCACGGTCAGCAGTTCGAAACTACCAGCTGTTCTGCGGGAGAAAGATGAGGCTTTCTGTTCCCAATAAAGATTTACGGCCTCAGAAACCATGTACAGGGTCGCTGTGAGTCGGAACTGACTCCACGGCACATAACAACAACAAATATGATGGTGATAATATGCGGCTATTTAAGTTTAAATTAATTATCATTAGATAAATTAAAAAATTCAATTCCTGTCTTTCTCCTCACCTCAAATGTTCAATAGCCACATGTTGGCTACCTTGCTGAAGAACATGGATATGAAATGTTTCTGCCATCCCAGAGAGTGCTGCTCTAGAATTCTATTAAACCTTCTACTATACAAAGCTGGGTGCTCCAGGGATTACTGAGAAAACCATGAAATAACCTGTCTTAGGCTTTGTCCTGATGTGGTGCTATAGGATAAGCACTAGACTGCAAGGTCGGTGGTTCAAACTCACCAACCTCTGCCCGGAAACCCTATACAGGGTTGATTTGGATTGGAACCAACTCAATGGCACTTAACAACAACAAGGTTGGGTTCTCTTGAGAAGCAAAACTAGTGAAGCTTATATATGTATAAAGAGAAGTTTATGTCAAGGAAATGACTTGCACAGTTGTAGAGGAGGGCAAGTCCCCCATCCATTGGTCAGATGTCAGGCTGGAGGCTTCTGACTCATGTAGCTGCAGGGCTTTTGAACCAAGATTTGCAGGTCAGATGGCAAGCAGGCAGGTTGGGCAGGTTGGGCAGGTATAATGGCCAGCTGCTAATAACTCCCAGGATCAGCAGATAACAGAGCTGGCCACTGGCTCAAGTCCAGAGCACTGAAGGTCAGATGATGAGCCAGATGCAGGATCTAGACCCAATACAAAGCAAGCAAATTTTACTCAGGTGTTCAACATATTGGAAGCAGGCCACACCCCCAAGGAAACTTGCTTTCAATTGATTGGCTGCTCATAGCAGATCTCATCGTGGGGATTGCTATGTCTTAATTGTCAAATCACTGAGAATCCTGACCCAGTCAAGTTGATGCAACACTTTAACTATCACATAGCCCCTGTCCTCAAGGAACCCACTCATCCATTCATCATATATTAGTCAAGAACCTTACATGTTCCAGGCACAGATCTTGATGCCAGTAGAACATGTGAGAACCAAGACAGACATGCCTGTCTTCACTAAGCTCCTAGTCCTGTGGAAGGAGTGTTATCTGTGGTAAAAGGACTAGTCATGTGTTTAATAAGCTGTGTCTTCTTTGTATCTGCCGTGAAAGCCTACCAGGCAAGATGGCTTTGCTTGAAGGTAGGCTATTGGGCTCTGCCCTCCTGCACTTTGTTGCCATCCCATCCCAGGGGTGTTGCTCGTGTCTGCCTAGCCCAGTGGACCTGGGACTGAACCCACAGCCCAGCCAGCATGTGGGTGGGGTAGAAGGAAGTCATCCTGTCCTTTTGAAGAGACTAGGTGTATACCTGTTGCTGTTCATGCCAGCTCAGGGAGGCTGGGAGGCACTATCTTCTGGGCAGCTCTGAGCGCCAAAGAAAGCTGGTTATTCTGCAGAGTGGAGGATGGCTATTTTAGGACTGGTAGTCTTAGCCAAAGGGAGACAAGCATTAACTATATGAACCCATCAGTAAATAGGTGATTACAAGGTTTATGAAATGTCCTGAAGGAGTACATGGTGTGGGGAATACCTCCAAGAGGCAGTGGCAGTGGTGTTGGCTCTGAGGGTTGGAAAGCAAGGAGGTGCTGCAGGGAAGGAGCAGGATTAAGAGTGCTTGTCACGGCTGCCACAGAGTGTGAGCCCTCCCACTCTACAGAGGACACGCAGACTCTCCTGTGTGCAAGGGCAGGTGACATCCACAGAGTAGCCAGCAGGAAGGAGCTTACAAAGGGCTGGGGAAGAGGGGTGTCACTCTGCTCCAGGACTTGGGCAAAGTTTAGCATGTATTCATTCTTCTAATCCTTGAGACAACCTGTGGGATAGAACCCGGGCCAACTCTCCTCTTCTGAGAAGTTGTTGTTGTTGGTATGTGCCGTGGAGTTGGTTCCGACTCATAGCGACCCTGTACAGGGTTTCCAAGGCTGGAAATCTTTATGGGAGCAGAAAGACTCATCTTTCTCCCAAAAAACAGCTGGTAGTTTTGAACTGCTGACCTTGCGGCTTGTAGCCTGATTCATAACCACTATGCTACCAGAGCTCCTTCTTCTAAGAAGTAGATGGCAATAAAGGGTTAGATATGCAAGAGATTTAGTAGGGAAAAGGCTGTGCAGGGTTAAAGGAGAGCAGAAATGGGTGGGTAGGGCCTCAGACTGGTGTGGGTCTGGCCCCATGCAAGGCAGGGGGATCTTTGGGTGGCAGGGTAGCTCTGGGACATGGGACACCTTTGCCAAGTTTGGTGACAGTGCAGAGTCAGAACACCATGGAGGAGCCTCATGTGAGTAGGCACGACTTGCTCTCACACCCACTGTATTAGTCCTTGGTCTGGATGTGAAGCTACATTCGATTCCAAGGCATGGCTTTAGAGGCTGTCCACCAACAAGGAACAGCTGAGTAGGACATCTCCATGACTGTGGCGCTACTGCTATGACCTACTTCACACATAAGGAACTAAGCACAGAGGGCTGGGGCATGCTGGGTGGGGGAGCTTCTAGAAGACCTATCAGGCTATAGCTCTGGGCCTGAGAGCATCCGCAGTGGCAGGAATTCAAGGAACACCGGTGGATGCCTTGTTCCCAGACCTCAACCCTCCCAGGGACTGGGTCTGGCAAGACAGCCCTGAGTCCTGCACATGGCCATGCGCCCCACCCTGCCACTGCCCATTGGGGTGCATTGGGCATGTGAGCTTTGACCTGCTCCTTCTGATCAGAATTGGAATTGGATAGCAAGTTCTGCCTGAGGCCAGGTTTGAGGTGGGCAGGGGTGGAGCCAAGGCAAGCTCTTGACATTTTACTCGCCAGGCTGTCTCAGGCCCACGTCTGAGACCATGACCCTGCCAACAGGGCTTCCCTGGCTGAATCTCATCTGGGAAATCTGGGTTCAGCTCTCGGCTTGGCCAAGGATCTCAATGAGACTTTGGGCTGTCACTGTACTACTCCTCTGCTAACAATAGTTGTGCTTTAGTGTTGCATCAAGGAGCTCTGGTAACATAGTGGTTACGAATCGTGCTGTGAGCCACAAGATCAGCAGTTCGAAACAAGATCAGCAGTTCGAAACTACCAGCGGTTCTGCGGGAGAAAGATGAGGCTTTCTGCTCCCGTAAAGATTTACAGCCTCGGAAACCCTGTGTAGGGTCGCTATGAGTTGGAACCAACTCCATGGCACTTAACAACAACAATAACAAGTGTTGCATCAGAGATCCCCCTCCCCACTCTCAACTGTAAGGCACAGCAGACTATTCCCCCCGTGCCCCCCTCCCCCCTGTCAAAATGTCCCTGCCAAGCAGAGCTGGGGGAGCCCTGCCTACCTATCCTTCTAGGGAATGCTAAAAACGCAGCCCAGGGGCACCATCTGAGCAGAGACCTCTGGAAATATGCAGGGAAAAGTAACACGGAGACATGGGTAGAGACAAAGTCTTCACCAAAATGCCAGTATCCTGGACTCAGCCAGCCCTAAAATCCCTACCTTGTATTTTTCACTTACTTGAGCTTATAAATGACATTGGTTAGGGCTGAACCTGGGGTGGGTACAGCCTGGGGATAGGATGACCCACAAAATTGACTGATGGCTTTCTCTTGAATGAACAGGAGGAAGTAAGATGAAGAGTGGCTATGGGTGCATGAAATTGTCATGTACACAAACCCGTTTGCTCTGCGCTTTCTACTCAGGTCTACACAAGGCCTGGTGCTGGTGGCTTGGACCACACAGAGATGAGTCAGGCTGGCTCCAGTTCCCAAGTTGCTCATAGCTCAGAGGAGTCTAGGTAGCTACACAAATAAATGACAGCACACTCTGAGAGAGCCATGGAGAAGCCTTACCAGGGGTGAGGGGTGCTAAGGAAGGATGGCTCTAGGGGGTTCTGTTGAGGGATTCCTAGGACTTACTGTCTGGGCAGTGGTAATGATGCAGCTAAAGGAGGAAGAACTTTTGAGGTAAAGGTGAAAAAGCTACATTCTATGAGAAAGGCACAATTTGACCTGGGACCAACATACAAATTGAGACGCAGAAGCTATACTCTTGATGCAGAGTCAAGAGAAGAGCCTGGAGAGGCATGCTGGATCAGACCACAGGAATGGAATTCCAGTTCAAGGTGGTAAAATGTGTCCATGTGACTCTCTACTCTGCCCAGCCCCCCACTGAAAGGACATTAAAGAAACACAAAACGGAAAAATCTTCCACACCAGCACTAAAAAAAGGTATGAAAGGATGAAGATTGTGACCATTTTGTAGAGAACAGAGAATGGATGAGGACATGCTGATGAGTGAAAGGTCAGAAGTCCAAGCCCAGAACTTAGAACACACAGTGCACAAGGTTGCAGAGGGCCAGGAGCCCTGTCTCCAGGAAGAGTGGCAGCGAGGATCTGAGTCAGAGTTGGTGGGCTGGAGGTCAGAGTAGAAGATGAGGCTGGAATCAGCAGGCTGGAAGCAGCTTGCTGGTTGATTTGCCTACCAACATGCATAGCCCACTTGTCCAGGAAGAAACTCCTGTACTGATTGAGCAGCACTGTTTTTGTACTATAAACCCATAGCCTAGGGCTACAAATACTTGAAGAAAACCAAGAGCAGAATTAAAGATAAAGCAGTAGAAGAACATGTGAAAAAATAGACACTTCAAAACATGCAGACAATCCAATAAACAAAAGACGACTTAAAAAATAATATTTTCAGAGAGATTTGAGAAGATGGTGCCTCCATAAGACAAAAACTAACTGCTTAATAAGGAAAAGTTGCACTTTCATACCACCTGTTCCACAGAAGAAACATGAGGCTTTCTGCTCCCATAAAGATTTACAGTCTCGGAAAGCCTGTAAGGGGTCGCTATGAGTCAGAATCGATTCCATGGCACATAACCACCACCACACTGCTCTTGCCCCTATGGTAAGCAAGAAGGCAAATTTTATCAAACCACAGAAGCATTATTAGTTTTCCAGAAATTCCATTTCTGATATGCCTTTGCCTCTGCCACCATCTCTGCTGTTGCCACGTTTCTGGAAAGACTCTCATGCTTTGCCTTCTTGTTGGTCCTGGAATCCTCTGTTCCTGAAATGAAAAATGAACTATGACCCACTTTAGTTACACATGTTCTACAATTACTCTTGCTAACATATATGCACAATTGAATCATAAAATCTTATCACCATCATTCCCCATCCCCTTCCCCCTTTTTCTCTGGAAAAGAGGAAAACCATTCAGTGGGGATTTTACAATACCCCCTTGTTCCGAAACTAAACATACTTCATGAAAGCTTGTAAGTCAGCAACCCACTCTTCTAGCTCCTCATTTTTGATAGCCGTTGTCTAAATTGCCGATCCCAACCCCATCAACCTAGTTTCCACCACTCGACTATCAGTTTGTCGCACTGTGGTGGCTTGTGAGTTGCTGTGAATCTGAAAGCTATGCCACCGGTATTTTAAATACCAGCAGGGTCACCCATGGTGGACAGATTTCAGATAAGCTACCAGACAAAGACAGACTAGGAAGAAGGAGTGACGAACTACTTCTGAATATTTAGTCACTGAAAACCTTAGGAAGAGCAGAGAAGCACTGTCAGATATAGTGCTGGAAAATGAGCCTCTCAGGTTGGAAGGCACCCAAAATGTGACTGGTGAAGAGCTGGCTCCTCAAAGTACAGTTGACCATGATGACACGAATGGAGTAAAGCCCATGG
>NW_006408885.1:573872-602874 GCF_000296735.1 Chrysochloris asiatica | reverse complement strand
AACCCTGTACAGGGTCGCTATGGGTCGGAACCGACTCGACGACACTTAACAACAACAACAATGGCTATTGTGAACATTTCTTCATATGTTTGTTGGCTGCCTGAATGTCTTCCTGGTGAAGTGTCTGTTCATGTTTTTGCCCATTTTCAAATTGGGTTGTTTGTCTTTTTCTTGTAGAGCTGTTGTAGTTTTCTATAAATTTTAAAGATACTACTCCCTTGTCTGATGTGTCATTGCAAAAAAAATTTTTTTCCCAGGCTGGGAGCTCCCTTTTTACTCTTTTGTTAAAATCTTTTGATGCATGTAAGTTTCTAATTTTTAGTATGCCCCTGTAATCTATTTTGTCTTGTTGTGTGCTTTTTTGCAATCTTTGATAGTGTATTTATGCCATGTATTAGAGCCCTTAAGTTTGTCCCTGATCATTATAGTTACAGGTTTTACATTTAGATCTTTAATTCCTGTTGAGTTCCTTTTTGTGTAAGCTGTGAGATATGGGTCTTGTTCCATTCTTTTGCAAAACGATTTCTAGTTTTGTCAACACAAGAAGAGACTATCTTTTTCCAGAAGATTTTATCTCTTTCCCCATATGTTTTGGCCCTTTGTGGAGATCAGTTGAATATATGTGGATGGATTTACTTCTGGATTCTCAATTCTGTTCCATTGATCTATGTATCTTTCATTGTACCAATGTCAGGTTATTTTGACTGCTGTGGCCATGTATAGATTTTGAAATCAGGAAGTGAAAGTCCTCCAACTTTGTTCTTCTTCTTAAGAAGTGCTTTGCTTATCCGAGGCCTCTTTCCTTTCCATATAAAATTCATGATAAGTTTTTCCATCTCTTTAAAGAATGTTATTGAAATCTGGATTGGGATTGCATTATAGCCGTAAATTGCTTTGTGTAGTATTGACATTTTCACAATGTTAAGTCTTCCTATCCATGAGCATATTATATTCTTCTATTTCTATAAATCTCTTTTGGGTTCTTGTAGTAGTGCTTTGTATTTTTCTTTGTATAGCAAGTCCAAAAGTTTTTAAACTGGTACAACATAAAAGGTACAACATCTCTCAGAACCCAAGAGAAATTGCCAAAAGTTAATCTTTTTTTGAATTAGATAAACTCTGAGCTTACTTATAGTTAACAAATGTCTTTGTCAAAAGGGGTTTGCAAAGATTTAATCACTTTATTAAATGTGCCCCAGTTTCCTTATTATTAATACTTTTCTTAAGGTTGGGGAAAATTATGCAATGTAGTTTTGTTTCTAATGAAAAACACAGGAGTCTGGTATGGTGCTGTGGGTTAATGCACTGGACTGCAAGGTCAGTTTGAACCACATGATTGGCAGTTCAAGCTCACTAGCCACTCCTCAGAAACCCTATACAGGGTTGCTATGAGTCGGAATGGACTTGATTGCTCTTAACAACAATAACAATGGAAAACACAAGTTAACAGTTTTACAAGTTAATTGTTTTTTTGGGTGGGGGTCAGGCTTTTATTGTTAATGTTGGGCTTATGGGTTACGAGACACTCTTTGAAATCAAAGTAAGATGCTTATTTTAAATTTTATTTGACAGGAGTAAACATGGAGTCCTGGTGGTACAAGTGGTAGCTCTTGGTGGCTACCAGAAAAGTGGGCAGTTCAAATCCAGTCAGGCGCTCTGAGGGGAAAAAGGCCTGGTGATCTATTTTCATAAAGAAAACCCTTCGGGGCAGTTCTGTTCTGTCCTGTGGGGTCATTATGAGTCAGGAGGGACGCAATGGCACCCAACCACACAACATGAAGAACAAACAAAACACCCAGAAATGGTTAGTGGCATTGAGGTTGGGTGAAATATTACTTCTATTTCATTCCTTTCTGTAGTGTTTGAAATTAAAAAATACATATGCACATGTGTTATTTTTAAAAGAATTATACAGATAAAGGACCGTGAATATCCATATCAGAAGCTGTGACTTTAACCTGCAGGGGACAGAGAATCCCATGCCCTTAGTCCCATTAGGCGTGAGGCTACTGCTTCACAGACTTCTAAACTTGGCATGACCTTACTTAGCACCAGAGAATCCAGAATGTTTCCCACTCATCTTCTGAGGAATAGATTACCCACTCTCAGCTCTCCTTCCCAACTCCCTAGGTGGAGTTCCTGTAGTTATTCTAGCACATTCCCTTAATGTACCAATAGCTAGCCACACTACAGTATTACTCACCAGAGTGCATTTTCATCATTCGGGCCCCTGCTGGACTGGAACCTTAGGAGGCAAGGGCTGTGTGCCTGTCTAGGTGCATAGTAGGTATCAGGGGGAGAATTGAATGAATGTCAGATCAATCTCTTTGTACTTTCGAACACCTTTTCCCACCCATTTCTTTTTTGGTCTTGAGACAACCTGTGAGGTAAGTAGGGCAGAGTCTGTTGTGCCTATTTTCTAGAGGAGGCTCTGAGAAGTAAAATGACAAGGTCACTAAGTTAGTGAGGGTGCCTGCTAGAATCAGAGTGATGATTTCCATATTCATGACTCCATTGGACTAAGAATTGGCCACCTTCTAGTTTGGAATTCTGGTAGGTGCCACTGAGACCCCAGTTCATGGCTGAGATATGGAGGAGGTCCCCCAGAGCTAACCCAGTGTGCCCCATGGAGCATAGAAGGCTAGAACTCTTGGCTCAGAGTTAAGCCTTCCTTCTGTTCTTGGTTACCTTGGGGCTGAAGTGTCTCTGGAGTCTTTGCCAATGGTCAGGGTTAGGGGAACAGGCTCCTAAGACTCAGGCCTTCATCTGGTTTCTTCTGAACTTCTATGTCCCCAGGGTCCTTGACTAAGGTCCTCCTGAGACCTGAGAGTTAGGGGCATAGCTGCTTTTCTCAGAGTGGGATAAAACTGTCTATGAGAGAAGGTGTTATGCCCTCATCTGAGCCACCTGGCATCAGAAACAGCTGGCCTCTTGTCAGGGAGCTGCTTGGTGGAGAAAGGTCTAGGCTCCAGCATGAAGTACCCCTTATAGAATATTTGTATCCATCCATCCCTGGCAACCTCCAGAACCTTCCCTTTTTCCTACCCACCTCTGGCTCCCACATCCAAACCATTTCCTGAGGACACATGGGTAAAGTCTCCTTAGCACTGAAATCCTCCATGGATGAAAAGAGATGGCCAGAAGATGGGACACTCTGACCACTGACCCCTAAGGCTCAGCTGGGGGACAAAGGAGTTAAGAGTGGGGAGAATTGTTGTTTCCCACCTGGACAGGACAAGAAGTTATGATAGGAGGTCAGAGGGCATGGTGGCCACAGGTGGTAGCTTAATACCTAGACAACTTAGTCACTGAATGGAGGCCCCTTAAATGTTTGCTGGCTGTGGCTAGATGCATGTGGAAGGGAAGGCAGCAGGTCTCAGCTATATAGCGGGAAGATTGTGGATACATATGTGGGACAGGATATGAGGTCAAGACTACTGCCCACAATGTTGTGGGTAACAATACCAGACACTGAAGAACTTTTCCAAAGATTCAATATCAATTTATTAGATGTTTTAGAAAAAGAAAGGAGAAAGAATCTCTGTATTCACTCAACAAATGTTTTTTGTGGCTCAGATGAGGGTACACTACCTTCTGTCACAGCCAGTTTTGTACCACTCTGGAAGGAGATGCCCAGATTCTCAGACCCCAGGTCCAGGCATGTACAGCTCTGAGGAACCTTAGCTGAGGGCCTTTCTGCTACAATGAACATATTGCTGTTAAGTGTCATTGAATTGCTTCCAACTCCTAGCAACACTGTATAAGGTTTCCGGAACTCATGGTGTAGCGCTGCAGGATAAGCACTGGACTTCCAACCACAAGGTCGGCAGTTCAAACCCACCAGCTGCTCCTTGGAAACTCTATACAGGGTTGCTATGAGTTGGAAACAACTGGATGGCACTTAACAACAACGTATGGTTTCCGTGAAGTGGCTGGTGGATTTGAATGCCAACCTTGTGGTTAGCAGTCCAAAGCTTATCCCACATCACCACACCAGGACTGCAGTGACTATATGGTGGTGGTAGTTGTGTGCCATGGAGTTGATTCTGACTCATAGTGACCCTGTATGAGAGGGTCTGAGGCTGTAAATCTTTATGGGAGCAGAAAGCCTCCTCTTCTGTGGAGTGACGGGTAGATTCCAATTAATGATCTTGTGGTTAGCAGTCCAGTTCATAATCTACTACACTGCCAGGGTTCCTTACAGTAAACCTAGTGTGCACATACCTATTCGTGATGTGGCTCTTATTTCTCTAGGATTTATATAGATATATACCAAGTAGAGGGATTGCTAGGACAAACAGTATTTCTGTTTTCAATTTTTTGAGGAAGCACCATATAGTTTTCCACAGTGGCTGTACCACTTTACAGTCCTACCAGCCGAATAAGAAAGTGCCAGTCTCTCCATACCCTCACCAGCATTTGCTATTTTCTGTGTTTTGTGAACTTTGCTATTAATGCTGGTGTGAGATGGTATCTCATTCTTTGATCTGCATCTCACTAATGGCTAATGGAGGAAGTGTGGTGGCTCTATACAATAAGCACTGGCCTGCAAACCACAAGGTCCACAGTTCAAGCTCACAAGCCGTACCACAGGAGAATGAGAAAGCTTTCGACTCCCGCAATGTTTCAAAGTCTCGGAAACTCTATATAGGGTCGCTATGAGTCGGAACGGACTTGACAGCATTTACCAACATCAATGGTTAATGGAAGGAGCCCTGGTAGCACAGTGGATTATGAGTTGGGCTGCTAATTGTAGGGTCGGCAGTTAAAATCTACTAGCCACTCCATGGGAGAAGGATGAGACTTTCTGCTCGCATAAAGATTTATAGCCTCGGAAACCCTAACCAACTCCATGGCCCATAACCACCAATGCTTAATGGGAGTTCTGGTATGGTCCTGTAGACAAGGACTGGACTTCTAACTGTAAGATCAGTGGTTCAAACCTACCAGCCATCCCTTGGGAACACTATACAGAGTGTGAGTCAGAACCAACTCAACAGCACTTAACAACAACAATAGTTAATGATCATGAGAAGTTTTCCATATGTTTTCTGACCACCTGAATGTCTTCTTTAGTGAAGTGTTGATGTCCTCTGCCCATTTAAAAATTGGATTATTTGTTGTGATGTTGAACTTTTGTTTAAATTTTAGAGAGGAGTCACTTGTCTAACTATTTCCCCCCTCTCCACATAATAGGCGCTCTGGTAGAGAGATCAGATTAGCATGGAACTGTGTTCCCATGAAAGTTAAGTATGAACTGAGATCTAAAGGTTGAATGGAAGGAACCAGGTCAAGGCAGGTGTTGGAGGGCAGGAGGAAGATGAACCAGGTGGAAGGAAGGACAACATGTCTAAAGGCAATTCCTCATAACTAGCCTGGGGCTTCGGAGTTACTTTTGGGAAATTTGTTCACCTCATTCTCTAGTGGTCAACTCGTTGACCTGGATGAGGTTGGTTCCTTAGTCCCATTTAGTTTATTCTCAAGCTGTCCCTGTTTGCTCAGAAATTCATTAATTCAACAACTGAACACATACTGTGTCCTAGGTGCTGGAGCTATGAAGGGAACAAATGGACAGAAACCACTGCTCTGGTCGAGCTCACATTTTATTGAATAAAAATACAAGTAAAATATATAATAGGTTCAAAGACGGTAAGTACCAAGAAGAAAAAACAAACCAGGAGGGATGCTAATATTTTAGATTGTGTGGCCTAGGCAGAGCTCCCTAAAGAGGTAATAGCTGAATGAAACATGAGAAGGAGAGGTCACTGAAGCTTGTGGCCATCATTTGGCCTTTTATCTACTCTGAGTGAATGTGGGAACCACTGGGAAAAACCGAGTGAAGAAGGGAGGTGGTTTGATTTAGGTTTTACAGAATCACCCTAGCTGTAATTCACTTTCTGGCCTGCTGGGTTTATTTCTCTGTGTGCTCAAGCGCTATGGATGGGAACCTTTGAGGGTGACTTTTCTCTAAGGGACAGGGAACACTGGGTTAGCAGTGTGGGAGGAATGGACAAATGGCAGGCAGGGCAGATGGAGAAGTGCTGTGGGCATACCCCACCCAACCTGCAGAGATGAGTTGTTATGTGCCATGGAATTGGTTTCAACTCATAGCTACCCGGTACAGGGTTTCTGAGGCTGTAAATCTTTACGGGAGCAGAAAGCCTCATCTTTCTCCCACGGAGCAGCTGGTAGTTTCCAATTGCTGACCCTGAAGATAGCACTACGCTACCAGAGCTCCTTGCAGAGATGAGAGGGGATATCTTATTTTCTCAAAATGTTCTGTCAACATTCTCCAGGGATCAGAGAATGAGCATTGACTTGCTCCATGAAACAGAAAACGTCATCACCATCCTCATTCTTAAACCAAGTACCCTCCAAATCACTCGGCCCAGCCTAGGTGTGGAGAGTGGTGCACCAGCAGCTGCTGGGAAGAGTGACTGGCATACATTTAAGGAGCCCAGACCCACAACCTTTCAGAAGGGGCCTAGAAAGATCCTGGGTATGAATTCTGGCTATGGCAGATGCCAGGAGAGAAAAGGAAGCAATCTGTTTAAAAGGAGCTCTTTGCCCCCCTCATGCAGACTGACCAGTCTCCACCTCGCTCCTCTCCTTACCAGCTGTGTGACCCGCGGAAGTTCCTTTCTTCCGAATGTCCATTTCTTCATCTGTAAAGTCGGTGGCTGAACATCAAATAAGAAAGAGGATGGGTGAAAGTGCGTGGCAGGAGCTCAGCACTCTCAGCTCACGTGCTTCTTCTCTGGGCTCTCTTGAGCAAGTGCTCTTCCTCTCTAGAAGTGGGAGTGCAAACACTTCCAGGATTGCAGCGGATTAGAGGAGTGTATGACGGTTTTGTGGGCTGTAAAAACACTGTTTAGTCTTGGAAAGGTGCCCCAAAGACAAGGTGTTACAGTCCTGCCTGGTCTGTGTCGTGGTGGCCTCCCAACGAGAGCACTTTCCCTAGTGTGATTGTTACTAGCGGGGGTGGGGAGCGGGAAGAACAGATACCACCTTTCTCAGACAACACGCCCACCAAGGCAAGTCCCTACTTCATGTAGTACTCGTGCCGGCGCTGGGGTGGGCAGGGGCAGACTGGTTGACCGACCTCATAGCGCCAGCTTTCAGGGATTTCCGCACTTCCAGATGTTGACCTCACAATCCCGAATTGGGACTTGACTTTAGAAGTGGCCTCTAAGGGATCCGGGAGTGTACAGCAGGGAGTGGGCTTCCGGAGAAGGCTCGGGAGAGCTGAGGCGGGATAAGGACCGAAGGACCTACAACCCATCTGGGAACGGAAGGGGCCACTGGCTTCCAGACTCCTCCCGCCGGCCGACTGGCCACCTTCAGGTTAGTTTAGGGGCGTGTGTGTGGGGAGTTAGTGGTGCGGGGAGGGCCGCGGGGGCGGGGCGGACGCGCGTGACGCGACAGCGTAGGCCAATGGGGCGCGCGCTTGGGGCCGAGCCTCCTGCGAGCCTTCCCGGCGCCCGCGCGCGTCACGTGACCGGCCCGGGAGTGAGCGCCGGGTGAGCGCGCGGGCGGGCTAGAGCTGGGGTCGCAGCGATCCGCGGGCCAGCGGGCGAGCAAGCAAGCTGAGGATTCGCGGCACCGCCCGCTGCCGCCTCCGGATCAGGAGGCCGAGCCACCGCGCCCACCTAGTCCAGCCCGGTCGGGGCTGCAGGACCGCCGGGGACCTGGCCGCCGGTCGGGCGTACGAGAAGTTCAGGTGGGAGAACGCGCGACGGGCCAGGCGGTAGTGTTGACGCGGCCTCGGGTGCTCAGGAGTCAGGCCTGGATGCGAGGGGGACTCTGGCGGGCCTCTAGACGCATGGCCGGGTACCCTCGCCGCTGTCCGATCACTGCACGAGTGCCAGAGGCCAAGTCCGAGGAGCCGCTGGAGTCCCCAAGGATCGGACGCAGGGGGTCGGATAAGTTGTTGGAAGGATACTCCCCTCCACCCCCCCACCCCCAAACACTCGTACACTGGCACTTTACCCGTACAGGTTCGGGCCCCAGCCTCCGTGCCCGACCTCGCTTCGTGTGTCTGTGTGCTGCTTGCGGGCCGGCCCTCCCATATGGCGGGCACCGGGGCCGGGCCTGGCCGAGGGCGGGGGAGGGGGAGCGGACGCGTACGGACCCGTGGCGGAGCGGGTTACTGCTGGTCATCGCGACAGTGGACTATGGGGGGCGGGGGCGCGGGCCGAGGGCATGGTGCCCAGTGGGCAGAGCTTTAGGGTTCCTAGCAGAGCGTCCGAATGGGCTTCCAGCGCCTTCCTTTCCCAAGCTCGTCTTCACTCAACGCACCCACACCGTCATGCTGGCTCCAAGCGCTACTCGGATACCCTTCCATACGATTCACAAGGACCACCGCACATCACGCCACGCAGAGACACAGTCACACCGACAGAAATTCACACCCTTTTGCGCACACAGCACTCGGACACACCCGCACACCCACAACAGAATCCTCCGCCCCCTTAGATCCGACTTTTAGTAAAGGGATGGCACCATCTGGGGGAGAAGAGAGACTACCCATTCTTATGCCCCATGGCTATCGGAATTCCCTCTCCCCTTCCTACTATAGTGTTTTTCAGTAGACATCCCCCGCCCCCCTCGAGGGTACAGAGGAGGTGTTTTCTTATTCGGTCTCCGGGAGGTGACAAAACCCCTAAATGCTCGAGTCTCTTCATTCGGTCCGCAGGTAGCCCACTCCACCCCACAGGTGCGAGGACTCTGGGACTTGGTGACTTTGGGGCCTGAGAGCGGCTTGGCGAGCGGAGACTCTTATTTTGAAAGCGGCCCGCCTGCGCGCCCCCCCCCCTCCCGTGATTTGCACGCTGACCCAATGGCCAGCCCTTCGCCAGCTCTCGGCTTGTTATCAATTACATGTTGTTCCTGCAGCCGCTGTGTCCCCGGGAGGATAAACAGCAGGCCTGGCCCGGCCGGGGGAGGGGGCGGAGTCCGGCTGCGGGCCGGGGACGGTGCCCGGAACAGCGCGTCCCCTCCCCCTGCACGCAGCTTTTGCCTCTGGCTGCGCCACGTGCTGCTGTTTTTTTAGGGCCGGGAGCCGGCTCCCAGCCCTGGAGAGCCCTCGCTTTTCAGCCCGCACTCCTGGGCAGTTCTCAGGAACCTCTTCTTGGCTCTTAGAGCTTCAGCTTTCCGCCTTTGAGACTGACTAGACTGTGCTTCTCTCCCTTCCCTCTACCTGCCCCCTCCCCCACAGCAAATATATGCCAGGCACTGCTTTAGACTCGAGACAGCTCATATCTTCATGGGGGACAAGGTGGGGGTAAACAGGACAGGAAACAAAGTACGCAAACACATAACCAAGATAGTTCACCACAGTGCCAACAGCTAGGAAGAATATAATATGGGGTGATGTAACAGGGTAGTCAGAGTGAGTGACTTCTGAGCCAAGACCTAAATAAGGAACCCTAATGTAGAGGTGTGGCGCTGTGGGATAAGCATTGGACTGCTAACCACAAGGTTGGCAGTTCAAATTCACCAACCGCAACTCAGAAACCTTAGACAGGGTCACTAGGAGTTGGAACCAATTTAACACCTCAGAGCAGGGTGATCTCTGCTGAGAGAACAGCTGGACTGTGGCCTGAGGCTGGCTGGATCCTGTGAAGTTGGTATACAGTGAGAGAAGGTCTGTGGAGAGGTGGAAGCCTCCCTCCGAGGTGCTGGGAGGGACTTGGGGAGACAATGAAGGTCATTTCCTCCCACTCCCACTGCAGTTCTTTTCTTTTTTAAGTTTTTATTGTGACGTTTACATAGGAGAACATCAGCTTTACATTCATCCTATCTTATATCGTTTCATACCTGCATTTCTTTTTATACCATTTCATCTGTAAATATCTCTGTAGCTGTGAAAGGTAAGACTTACCTTCAGAATACCATCATCACATTGAGAAGTATTAGCAGTAAGGCCTGGATAATCACTGACTGCCATGTAATGATGATCACAGAGCAGGGAAGGGTTACAAGCAGGGAGGAGAATAGTCCTACTAACCCTTGACACCATTCATTGCCTATTCCTGGATTCCAGGGAGCTAGAGCTCCCCTGATTCCTTCATTTCACAGTTGTTGTTAAGTGTCATCAAGTTGGTGCTGACCCACAGCAACCCTGTATAGGCTTTCTGAGGAGCAGCTGGTGAGCTTGAACTGCCGACCTTGCAGTTCAAATAGCTTTGCAGTCTGGTGCATTAACCCACAGTGCCACACCAGGACTAGGACCACAAAGACCAGGTGTCCCGTATTGAAGGCTAATCGGAGAGGTCATAGTGGTTGGTATTGACTGAACTTGCTCTTGAGATCTGCCTAGCATGTTTATCTTGTCGGACTCTCACAGCATCTGGGGCCAGGCACTGTCTTCAGTGTCCTGTTTAACAGACCAAGATGCAGGCACAGAGAGGACATGTGTGTACCTTGAGGGGCCAGGGGTCGGCGGCAGGGGCTTTATGCCTCACTGTCCCGTCACATTACCTGGTACTTTCAGTCCTTTCCAGCTTCTCGTTTGGTGCAGAGTGGCTATTTTAATACTTAGCTGATTATTTGGACACAAAAAACAAAATGTTGTGGAAAAACTGCCTTCCCTTCCCTAGGCAGACATAGCAAGGGCTTCTTCTTTGCCTTCATTTCCCAGAGCTCCTTGAGACTTCTTGGAGGAGTTGGGAACTGAGACCAGAGGTCTTGGAGTCCCAAAGCAGGAGAGGGGTGTAGACATCATTGAGGCATGGTGCAGATAAGAAGACTGAGACTTTGAGGGGTGCAAAGACTTCCCCAAGGTCATAGCTGCTGATTGGATCCTACCCAATGCCAAGCCTGCTGACAGGTGGGCATTGCTGAGTGCCAGGTCTTGAGTGGTCCTGAGACAGATAATGGGGCTGCTGCAGCGGATGTCAAGTAACAGAGAGTCTCTCTTCTCGATGCAGAACATCCTCATTTCCCAACTGTGATAAACAGCAGCCATGGTTCTAGGTGGGGACAAAGGTCCACAGAGGTGGCCCTGTCAGGGCTGGACACTGTTGACTCTCCTGGGACATGGGACCTAGTGCAGCCTTCAGCTCGCAGAGCATTAAACGTTCCACTTTGCTCACTCTCAGCCCTACTGGTACCATGTGGGAGCGGAGCTTTAGTGTATCCACAGGCCAGCCTGGCCTCGTGGTGCACACAGTCTAGGGGGAGTCGGACACTGGCGAGCCTTCTGAGGCGGTGAGTGATCCCAGTTTGGGACAACAGTGGCCATGGGTTGCACAGTTGTTGTGAAGTCATAAGATGTAGTGTGTGTGAGACTGGAAGTTCATGGCTGTGTGGGATGGCGCCAGTGAAGCATCAAAGTGCAGAGCAGGCTGCAGGTTGAGAGCATCTTATTCAATCCCTTTCCTCTCCTGTTTCATCGAGGAGGCAGCTGAGGCTCGAAAGGGCCTGAGAACCGGGACTGGGAAGCTTCTGAGGGCCTCAGGTGGAGCCCGAGAAGGCAGGTGCTGTTGGTTGTGTGTTTTTCCCCTTCCTCCAAACTGTCGTTACCAGATTAAAATACAGGCTGCTCAGTTAAATTTTAGATAAAATTTAGATAAAATAATTTTAATAGAAGTGTGCCCCATTCACTATATGAAGTAAATTTAAAATAATTTGTCTCTGAAATTCAAATGTAATTAGACAGCTTGTATTTTTATTTGCTCAATATGACTGCTTTTCCCAAGCACCAATAGTCCTGTGCTGCTGGGGTCAAGGGGCAGATGGCTATTTTCCTAACTCCTTAGTGACTCAACAGGAATGATAGAAGTTAGGCATCCTCTAACCCCCTCAAATGATTCTCTGTTGCTCCAAGGTCCACAGAACCCTAACATACTCACTTTCTCTCTCACACACTCAAATTCTGACATTCACAGATACATGTACTGTTCTTTTCCATGATCATTCTGGAAAATCTGTTTAAAACCAAAAGCGCCCTGGGTTGTGCAATGGGCTTGGAGTGGACTCTTTTGCAAACAGGTGGTGCAATTTTGGAAAATGCTCTTGCAGACACAGCCCTCCCATGGGACAGACAGCAGGATCCAGGCATTTGGCAATGGGCATCTGTGGACTGGCTCACTGGAGCCAACCCAGGCAGCCAAGGGTGGGGTTCACAGACTGTGTGGTCGCAGGTAAGTTCGTCTTCCTCCTGACTCAGCCTCCCTTGTTTCCTCTCTGCAGCCACCACCCGGCACGGCCAGGCCAGCATGGTGGACCACTTGCTTCCGGTGGACGAGACCTTCTCGTCGCCAAAATGCCCAGCTGGTTATCTGGGTGACCGGCTGGCTGGCCAGCGGGCGTACCACATGTTGCCCTCGCCACTCTCTGAAGATGACAGTGACTCCTCCAGCTTTTGTTCCTGTGCCAGCCCCGACTCACGAGCCCTCTGTTCCTGCTACAGCGGCAATGCAGGCATCAAGGGCCAGGATGGCATCTTGGACTTCTTGCTGTCCCGGGCCACACTGGGTGGTAGTGGCAGCCTAGAGGTCAGCGGTAACCCCATGACCTGGGGTTCTTGGCGGAGGGCACCGGCACCTGTGAAGGGGGAGCATTTCTGCTTCTCTGAGTTTGCCGTGGGGGACCCTGATGACGTCCCTAGACCCTTCCAGCCTACCCTGGAGGAGATCGAAGAGTTCCTGGAAGAGAACATGGAGCCAGAGGTCAAGGAAGTGCCAGAGGGCAGCAGCAAGGACTTGGAGGCTTGTGACCAGCTCTCACCTGGGCCACCTAGAAGCCACCATCCTGCGTCTGGTGGGAAGGAGAGCTGTACTCCCCTGCTGGGTGACCCTAGCACCAGCAACACCCACAGCCCAACGGGGGGACCAGTGTCTGAGGGCCCTGTCCCAGTGCTACTTCAGATCCAGCCAGTGCCCGTGAAGCAGGAGGCAGGCACGGGGCCAGCCTCCCCTGGGCAGCCCTCAGAGAGTGTCAAGGTGGCCCAGCTCCTGGTCAATATCCAGGGGCAGACCTTCGCGCTTGTGCCACAGGTGGTGCCCTCCTCCAACTTGAACCTGCCCTCCAAGTTTGTACGCATTGCCCCTGTGCCAATTGCTGCCAAGCCCATTGGGTCAGGATCCCTAGGGCCGGGCCCTGCTGGCCTCCTCGTGGGCCAGAAGTTCCCCAAGAACCCTTCGGCAGAACTCATCAAGATGCACAAATGCACTTTCCCCGGCTGCAGCAAGATGTACACCAAAAGCAGTCACCTCAAGGCCCACCTGCGCCGGCACACGGGTGAGAAGCCCTTCGCCTGCACCTGGCCAGGCTGTGGCTGGAGGTCAGTATGGCAGAGCTGGGGTGGGAGTGAGGTCCAACTCAGATCTGGTCACCAGGGTTTCTGTTGGTACCGTGTCCTCCAGTGTTAGATAAGGGGCTAATCAGGGAATATAGAGGGGAGGGGACAGGTGGACATGACCAGAGCTTGGCCCACCTTCCCAAAGGTTCTTTTGTCCCAACTGGTTTCCAGTTTCCTAATGATCAGGTAAGACTTGGTGTGGTGTGTGATGCCTGCTGGCCCCTGAAGCCAAGAAATGGGGCTGATTGGATGAGGGTGAGGACTGGGAGACTAGGGCTACTGCAGAGGAGCCATTACCAGTAAGTAGGCTGTGCACCAGACAGGGATCAGTGCTGTGTGCCTCCTCTGTTCCCCACAATACCCCACAAGGGTAATTGCCACTTGACTCCCATTTGACAGCTGAGGAGAGTGAAGCTCAGCCTGGCAAAATCACTTGAGATTTGAACCCAGGGCCTTGGATTAGAGAGGCTGTGGCCTGGACATACTACCTCTCCAGCCGGAGGAACCAGATCCACTGCCTTGATGTTTCTGGGTACGGGTGGTCTAGGTTTGAGTCCCTGCCCAATGCTCATTCCGTCCCCACCCCCCATCCCCAGGCCTTTGCAGTGTGCTTGGGAAGCTGCTCACTAAGATGAAAACGCACTGGTACTGAGTGGACCCTGACTCATGGTAACCCTATAAGCTGCAGGGACTTAGGAACAGGGAGAGTCCGGCTGGCAGTGACACTGTCTCAAAGGTGGAAGGATCCTTCCAAGGTCCTATATTCTGCACTGCTAGTTTCAGCCCTACCCAGATCCTGGGTCACATGGGCACCCTTCCCTCTTCCAGAGGACGTGTCTACCATGTCCTGGATCGCAGGTGGTCTGCCAGGAGCTCATGTGCCCAGTTGCTCCCTCAGGCGCTCCCTAGCTTGGGACGCTCACCCACAGTCATCTCTGCCCAGGAGGGCAGCATGTGCTCCTGGCACATTCCTGGGCTTCACTGCTCTTGGTGTTGTTGTGGCTGTACCATGTGTAGTTGTGTGTATGTGCTTATGTATGTACTCATATGTGCTGTCCACGTATGATCCTGTGTATGTGTTCTTCCCTGTCTGTACACACACATCCCATGCATTTGTGCACATATGCATGGTGCTGTACTAACATACCTGGGGGTGGGGTGGGGATGACTCCTGCTTTTGTTCCCTTGTCTGAGAGCCCAGGCGAGGTGGCTGGAGCAGGGGCATTGGCCACAGGAGCCCTTGCTGGCTGAGGTTGGGCAGGGACAGGGATACTGTGAGTGGAATGTCCAGCGTGACACTAGCAGTCTCTCTCGGTCTGAGCTCCGAGCTGGCCTGAGAAAGGACTTTCCCCAGTGTCCTGAGCTATATGAAGCCCTTTCTGAGTAAGGGACCATTGCTTTCAGCACCACCTGAAGGTTCTCCTTGCAGGGAGACCTGGCAGGAGCCAATGTACCCAGTGAATAACTGTGGTGGTGAGTGCCCTGTTGGACTGCTTGGGAGGGCCAGGTGAGATGGTGATGGGCAGTGGTGGGTGTTTAGGGTTGTCGGAGGTCAGGAGTCAAGCTATCTAGACAGGGCCTCTGGTCTCTCCTTGCCCTGTCCCCTCCTCCTTAAGGAGGAGGCCTTCCAGCACCACCACCTGGGAGACCTTTCAGATATCTGGCCTTACCTGCACCCCCTTACTTACTTCTGTGGGGAGTCATTGGTCTGCTTATCCAATGTGTGCTGGGTCTTGCCCAGTACCGAGCTCTTGGGGGACAGCAGTGAAGAAAACAGGCCAAGAACCTGCCTTGATGGACTTATAGCTCAGAAGGGAGACAGCTAACTGCATGCTTAATTAGATGCTCTCAGACATAGGGTGATGAGCTGGTGGGGTGGGCATGGGAAGAGTGTCTGGGGAAGACCTGTCTGAGAGGTAGCATTGCGAGTTCACGGTCTAAGCAAGAAGTGGCGGGACTTTGCTTCCTACTCCTAAGTGTAACCTGGTGTACTGGACCACAAGGTTGGCAGTTGAAACCTCACCAACCACTCCTCGGAAACCCCATACAGGGTTGCTATAAGTCAGAACCGACTCAATGGCACTTAACAGCAAGAAATGTATTCTGGAGTCCTGGTGTGGCACTGTAGGATAAGCACTGGACTGCTTACCACAGGGTTGGCAGTTCAGAGTTACAGCTGCTCCTCAGAAACAGTATGCATGGTCACTTTGACTCAAAGACACTTAGTAAGTGTTTTGGGTTGTGGGTTCACTGGCTCAGAGCATCTTGATACTTTGACACTAGGAGCCACTAGGGGTTGTTGGGCCCACTAGTGTCAGTGGTTAGAAGCAGTGTGTCCTTGGGGTGGTCTCATACCCCCTCCCCCTGGCTCCTAGCAGAGCCTCAGTTTCCTCTGTAAAACCGAGAACCTGCCTGCCACCCTCAGATTGGAAATCCACCTACCCAGTCCACAGCTTGGTTGCATGCAGGGGCACCGCTTTCCCACAGCTCATACAAAGTTAGCATCTGGGAGAGGATCTAGAGGGATTTCTGCTGGGCCTCATGTGAGTGAGGTCCTCACTTTAGGAGGCACGAGCTCTCTAGACTACAGGGAGCTTGAATATGGCCTCCTCTTTTAGTGGGGCAGGGTAGGGTTGAGGGAAAGGTCTAGGCACTTGGCTCAGCAGCTTCCCTCCAGAGCATCTACCCCAGACTGCCCTATGCCAGGGTTTGCCTGCAAGCCACTGGCTCCTTGACATTGTGACCATTGGCTAGTGGTCCCTGCAGTCAGGGTGAGGCTGGAAGCAGCTCCTGGTCACAGGGAAGAAGGTTGTGGCCTTTGACCCAGGCTGCCTATCCTTCTCAGCCTTGCTATCCAGGCTCTGCCTTCCAGGGAGAAGGAGGGTTTGCTTTCTTCTGGGCTATTCCAGAGCCAGAGAGAAGACAGAATCCTCAGCACTAAACCAGGGGCCTCCGGAGGTAACAAATCCCCTGTGGCAGCGGCAATGTGTGGAGCGTGTTTTAGATCCCACCCTTCCAAGCCCCTGTGATGATCTTCTTGCTCAAGACCCACTGGGCAGGGAGGTGTATGGGAATACCAGGCCTGTAAGGTCCTTGCAGAGACACCCCAGGGAGCTGCCTCTGCCACTGCCCTCAAAAGACTCCTGCAGGGCATTGCCAGCTTCTCCTAAGGTCTTTTGGGAGCTGAGCTAGCCTGGTGGGTCACACCAGAATTCATGTCTCTTGAGGAAAACTGGCCTCCTTGGTTGACTTTCATCCCTGAATCCTTGGAAGTCCTTATACGTGGCCATAGCCTTGAGCAGATAGTCAGTGGATGAAGGGGTGTTTGAGCAGGAATTGGGTAGAAGGACAGGAGAAACAGTGCTGCTGATGATAAGAGATCATACTTCTTGACAACTTACTGGTCTTGGTGTGGCACAGTAGGATAAGCACTGAACTTCTAATCAGAAGGTTGGTGGTTCAAGCCCACCAGCTTCTCCTTGGAAATCCTATACAGGGTTGCTATGAGTCGGAA
This sequence comes from Chrysochloris asiatica, assembly GCF_000296735.1. Lineage (NCBI taxonomy): Eukaryota > Metazoa > Chordata > Mammalia > Afrosoricida > Chrysochloridae > Chrysochloris > Chrysochloris asiatica. The sequence continues at coordinate 586,054 of NW_006408885.1, read as the reverse complement.
CCAACTCCACAGCACTTAATGAAAGTAAGGCACTATTCTCAGTTCCTCAGATCTGAACCCATTCCAGTCATCTCCACCCTTGCTTGCATACCTCCTGCCATGGACAACTCATTACCTCCTGAGGCCACTCTCAACAAAGAACCCTTAAACTCATACAAAACTTGTCATTTGACCCCAAAGATCCTGCCTCTAACCATTCCTGACAGGACGCAGCCCTGCCAGCCTTGACCTTGGCCTCTGCCCCCATGCTCATGCTCTGCCTGGCTTGCTCGGCCCAATAGTAATGCCACTGCCACTGCTCTTGTGATAGCCCTGACCTTTTCCTGTACATGCCACATGCATTGACTCACCACATTCTCCCAGCAACCTCATGCAGTGTGGTCATCTGTCTGCTTTATAAGGGGAAACCAAGGTGCAGAAGTATTGCGTCTCTTGCTACAGGAACATGGTTCTGAGGCCAGATGCAGGCATTGGGATGCCCAGCGCTGCTCACCCTCATCCTCCTCACTACTACAGACCTCCCCTCCTTGGCACCCCAGGGGCTGTGGTGTCGTGTTGGCTGGCTCTGTCTTCTCTTCCCCACAAGATGTCTGGGTTGTGTTAATGGGCTATTGGAAAGGAATGCTAGCAATGGTTCCTCACATGAGCTCAGTACTGCTTGGAACACCGACGAACGTTGTTAGGGGCCGTTGAGTCAATTGTGACTCAGTGACCCTATATATAACAAAATGAAACACTGCCTGGTCCTGCGCCACCCTTAAACAATTGTTGGGACGTTTGAGTCCATTGTTGCTGCCACTGTGTCCGTCCATCTTTTTCACTGACCCTCCATTTTAGCAAGTATCTTGTCCTTCTCCAGGGACTGATCCTTTCTGACAATATATCCGAAGTATAAGAGACCAAGTCTCACCATCCTTAATTCTAAGGAGCATTCTGGCTGTACCTTTTCTAAAACAGATTTGCTTGTTCTTCGGGTCATCCCTGGTACTTTCAATATTCTTTGCCAACACCATAATCCAAATGCATCAACTCTTCTACAGTCTTCCTTATTCATTGTCCAACATGGACTCATCTAATTCTCAAAATAAGTCTAGCAGGTAGGCAGCAGTGTTGTTATCCCCATTTTACAGAGGAGAAAGTCAAGTTAGCGAGGTCAGGAGTTCTCTCCTAAACTCAGAGCCCTCTCTCCAGCCTCCTCTCCTGCCTCCAGTAGAGGTGCCTCATTTTGGTGTAGCTCTGGGAAGACCTGGATCTCACCTTGCAGCTGGGATTGGATCTCAGAGCAGCACCCTAGCCTGTTCTGCCCTGTGGGAGGAACTCACTACCTTTCCAGGGTTATCTTCCTGGGTAGCCCCAGTGGGTGGCTTGCCTAGTTCTGGTGCTGTGCTCTAGGTTCGCAGAATGAGCTATTCCAACTCTTCTCACCTTCTGCACCTTTGTGTGGTACACACTCTCCCTTCTTCCCTGTGTGGTCATCACTTGCCCAGGTCATCAGACCCCACTTCCTCCCAGGCACAGTATTCCCTGTCCTTTCCTCTCCTGTGATGTGACTCTGGCATCCTTGATAGGCAGATAGCAGACGTGCTCAGTGCGATCTCACCATCCGGAAGTGGCTGCATGCCTGCCTTCCTAGAAGTCCCCTCTCTTCCCTCTTAAACATAGGCCTTCTTTGTTCCCAGTAGCAGAACGTCATGTTCTGGGATAGCTAGGCCACTCTGTCCAAAAAGAATCCCCTATGATCAGAGTGAGTATTAATGTCGGTAACGGTCAGCAGTTCTGCGTGGTAGGTACTGTTGTGTTGACAGAGGAAGCTAAGCAAAAGGAATGTAGGCCTGAGCCCACAGAGCAGGGAGTGGCAGAAACAGAATTCAAACCCTGCCTGCTGCCTCCTGCTCCCTCTTGTGAGGAGATGAACTACCAAGTGTGGTAGGTGGGCTGGACACTGGGAGTGCTATCCACATTGCAGTCCTTAAAGCTGGAATACTTGTTATAATGGCCTTTGGGCTAATGGCAGAGTAGGGTCTCAAGGTAGGGGCACCTGCGTTTCACACAAAAGTGCTCCGGTGTCTGTCTAGTGGTGCTGGCATCTGAACTGCTTGGGTCACGTAGACTCCTGGGTGGCAACCCAGCAACGAGAGTCAAGAAATGTCTTGAGGCCCCTACCCACCAGTACCGACTCTGTGCTAACTCCTTGCAGGTAATAGGAGTTCGCAGTGAACAGTTAACTATGTGCTACGTACTTCCCTAAATCCTTTGCTCCATAGTTTTTATATGCCTCATCATCAAGGAAATATGTCTGTCATTCTTATTTCCAGCTGGGGACATTGAGTCAGAGCGCATAGTGACTAGCCCAGTTTACCTGGTTCTCGGATCAGCGTTTACTGCCTCTAGAAACCACTTTTTAACCACCTTTTACAGTTTTACCTCCATTGTAGCCCTCACAACCTCTCGGGCGATAATCAGGTGTGAGTGGGGGGTCTTCTGAGTGCTCTTTTTCTTAGGGCAGTCCCTCAGATCACAGGATGTGCCTTCATGAGAGAAAGAGACTTGAAAGTGAGGCTCACTTATCCTGGTGTCTGGCTCTTCCTCAGTTGCCTGTCCCTCTCAGGATCTCAGGAGTTGTCACTATGGCCCTGTGTCCCTGCCTTTGCCTCTGTGACAAGTCCTAGAGGGCAGTCAGGGCTCCCCGGGACATCACTGGGGTGCACATGGATACTGAAGGCCAAGGTGGTTTGATAGCTTGCTCAGGAGTATGTAGGGCTCCATGGTGGAGGTGGGAACTATAGGAGCATGGCCAGGAGTTGAACCCCGCTACTCTGCTGCCTGTGTTGTGTGATCCCAGGTCTTGTCATACAGATGGGCTGCTCTTGGCCGCTTGGCCAGGAAAGTGTAGGTGATTCCCAGGGCCTGGCGCTGGCCATTGCTTCCATTGTCTACTTGCATCCTACCCTAGGCAGCCTTCTCTACCCACTTCCAGGGCACACTGTCTCATTTCCTCAAGCACAGGAGATGGCTGCTGCAAGTCCTTTGTTCGGTGCCTCAGCTGCACTGTTACTAAGCAACTTTAGATCAGGACCTCGTCACTCTGGGCCTCAGTTTCTTCATCCTACACATGGACCAGTAGAACCGCATTTGATTTAAAAAACAAAAAAAATGCTTAGAGCACTGAATCCATGCCAAGCATTGAATAGTACTTTGGGGTGTGACTCAAACCCCTGCCTCCAAGTTCAGATACCTCAGCTACGCTCTAGAAGTAAAGTTGGGGGCCTCGGGGACAGCAGAGTGGAGTCTGAGATGTTTCTTCTCCTGAGGCCTCTGGTCTGGCCCCTCTGCCTGTGCCCACCTGAACCTTCCCCTACTGGGTTGTCCTTGCTCACATCAGGCTGAGAGTCATGGCCTCCACCCAAACAAGAGTTGGGTCAGCAGCCCTCGCCCATCAGCAGGACTGCTGTTTTGGGGGCACGACCTAACCTAACTCTTGCCTGTGGCCCTGGGTTCTAGGGATAGTGTGTGTGACTCCAGAGGGTAATCCCTATGACTGCTTGCTTTCTTTCGTGGGTGCTTGGTGGGCCCACTCACTCTTCCATTGAAACACACCCACAGCATGCACACTGTGCACTAGGCAATGCCTGGTTGGTAGAGACCTTGGAGAACCCGACCAAGTGGTTCTCCCTTGTGGAGCTGATGGTCTAGTAGGAGAGACTGATGTTCATCAAACAGTTGCACAAACGAACTTAAAATGGCACCAATGTCAAGGACAGGGAAGATAGTACATAGTACTGTGGAAACCTAGGTGGGCTTTCTTGAGGAAGGCAGGGCAGAAGTGCACTCCCAACAGGAGTGCAAATGTCCTGTGGTGAGAGGGACCTAGGAGAGGTCCATTCCGGTAGAGTATAGAAGATGAGTGTGAGTACAGAGGACAACTAGCTTGTCCCCGTGTGTGTTTGGGGACAGGGGAAGGGTCTCCCTACCAGGACCAGGATTGTGGGGTGGGAAAGGACTGAAGTCCCTGAAGTCTGGAAAGCAGAGACTTGGCCCCACATGGCTCTCAGATCCCCCATGAGCATCTGCTCCTGCCTGGCAACCTTAATCCCAGGCAGACAGATGTGGCCCAGAGAGATGTCACGGACACCGTCTAAACTGGTAGATTTACTTCCCTCCCTGGGGTGTGGTTATTTGGGGACATCTTGGGGAGCCCAACTGCCTGGAAATCAGAGTCCAAGAGTGGGATGGGGTGCTCAAATCTGAGGACTCCTTTCCCCTTAGTGGAAGCAAGAAAGGGAAAAGGAACTCCAGGTAGTCCTGGGGAAGGAGTCTTTTCATTTCCCTAAACTTCAGTTTCCTCTTCTGGATGCATTTCCCTAGATGTCAGTTATGGGAGGTGGGGGTGGCGATGAGGCAGAGGGGCCAGGTTAAGTTGTCAGTTGTTGGGGGTGGGGCTGCCCACTCTCTGGCCCTAAGATCTGGCCCTACTGTTAAACAGCTGCCCAGGCTGTGGCAGCATGAACCTTACACTTCACATTCTTACCACCTTGGAGAGTGGTAGGGCAGTGACTTCACCAGTGGGCACTGGCCCGGCTACACCTTGCAGGTGGCCGAGCTCTGCCCCTTTGACCCCGTGGGCTTTTCGTGCTGCGGGGGGGCGGGCTTCGGGGTCGGAGGCGCTGGAGCTCCCGCCGCCTAGCTGAGCGCCGTGTCCTGCAGGTTCTCGCGGTCAGACGAGCTGTCACGGCACCGGCGCTCGCACTCCGGCGTGAAGCCGTACCAGTGCCCGGTGTGTGAGAAGAAGTTCGCCCGCAGCGATCACCTCTCCAAGCACATCAAGGTGCACCGCTTCCCGCGCAGCAGCCGCGCTGGGCGCGCAGCTAACTGAATCGCCCGCCCCCAGCCCCGCGCCCGCTCGGGTGTTTTATAGCAATAATTTATTTGTCTCCTCCCGAGGGACGCGATGTTACTACCCCCATGACGAAGTCGGGAGGTGCAGGAGGACCCGGCAGCCCGACTGTGCACCCAGAGACCCTAGTGGTCGCCGTTCCGGTACTTTGGCCAGCAGGCGAACGAGCTAACAGGCATCCTGCACCCTGTCCTCAGTGAGCGCTTTGGCCTCTGCTGTCGGCGGCCTAGGCAGGGCTTCGAGGGCCTGGCGCTTCTCCCACTGGGCTCCCCGCCTGGGCCAAAGCCAGCACTTTATTGCTGGGGAAGAAGAAATGTGCAGTTTTGAAACGTTCAATTCCCAGAGGGAGCCATGCTGAGAAGAAGGAATTAGGTCAGAAGTTCGACTACACGGTGTTGTGAGGGTGGCCGTGTCTAAGGGGCCTGGCCCAGCCCGATTGCCAGAGCTGATGGGCAGTGCAGCCCAGGATGTGCAGGCGCTGATCAGTGCAACTGCTTAAGTTAAATGTGCAGGACAGACAGACACAGCCTCCATCAGAACAGGTTCGGTCTGGAGTCTGTATTAAATGGCCCACACTCTCCCAAGGTTCCCAGGCAGGTCCACATGCTAGCCTCCTGGTCACTTCCCCGAAGAGAGGGGTCAGGCTGCATTGTGTATGAAGACACTAGGTAGAGGCTCCCAATCCTGATTTAGAAATGCATTCCTTATTTGGTCTAGAAATTAATATCAAATAAATTACAAACTAGCTTGTTTGGACTGGTTTATTTCACATCCTATGAATGTATGTAAATAAACTGTACATAGATACAGATACATAAAATATCTTTTAATAACATATCAACATTTGTGTAAATTTGAAATTAAAAATCTAAAAGTGGTGTATATATATTTCAATTCTGTATATTTTCTTTGGTCCTTCATAAAAATATATTTACTTTGCCAATAAAAAGAAGAAGAAGAAGAAAAAAAGAGCTCACTAGCTTTGGTATGTGCTTTTTTCTTTTTTTTCCTGCTTTGTCAGGAAATGGAGATGGTTCTGGGAGCTGAGTCCTTGGTCCTGCGTTATGCAGTATCCCAGGATCTTGTGCACTCTAGGAGAGCTGGGATTTTATTTGCCTTGTTCTAGCCAGGCAGGTTCCCAAGCAGCCCTAGCTCTACGGGCTGCCACTCATTCTGACTGCTGGAGATTTCAGTACCTCATGGACTCACATGGGCGGTGCTCCGGCAGGTGCCTGATTGACTAGATGGAGTGCAGAGTCAGGTGAGTATCTTTAGTAGCAATTAGGAGTAGTTGAGCCCTTTGGGACTGACCTGGCGTGGGGTGGGACAACGATGGGATTGGGTTTATGGAGAAAGGATGAGAGGAAGCTCCTGACTGGAGCTGAACTTCTCTAGGAAGCAGGCATGATCTTCCCTACTGGCACAGGAGAGTGATTGCAGTAGGGATCCAACCGGCTGTATAGGGAGCTAGGCTTCTCCCCAGCTCCTCTGAGCTCTGGCAAGACAAAGCCTGCTGAACTTCCTGTAATTCTCAAAGCCTTGTCTTATTTGGAAGGAGCATAGTGGGTTATGAGTGGAGCAGTTATCCTCAAGGTCACCAGTTCGAAAATACCAGCCGCAGGAGAAAGATACAGCTTTCTGCTCCCATAAAGATTTACAGCTTCAGAAACCCTGTGCAGGGTAGCTATGAGACAGAACTGACTTCATGGCACATCACAATCTCCACCACCACCTCTGTATGGACTCACAGTTGAGGTTTGACCCTATCCACATGGTTCCTGGAAGTGGAGGCAGGTGAAAGTAGTGGAAGCCGCCAGAGACTCAGAAAAGGCAGTGTGCTTGGGTGGGAATGACCAGGAAGGAGTGAGTGAAAGCTGCCCAAGGTGGAAATAACTCAGCAACACAGCCAATGCTAGAATGTCCCCATTTACCCACCCATGTGAGTAAGATGCTAGAACCTTATAGATGTGGCCTTTCCCAAGGACCCAAGCACCCACCTACACTATGGGGTCCCCTCATTTAAATGAGCTGGATGCAAATTAGGGCAAGTGTTTCTCAGTGAGGCCTTGGCCATCTGGAGACAGATGGTAGAACACCTGTGGAATTTCAATATAGCATTTCTTAGGGACAGTGTAGTTGCTGGTGTTGATGGGTGGAGACCATTGTTCTAACTGCCTTGGGAATATACTGACAGTCACCTGTCCATCTGTTCAGTGGGCCCTGGCAGACCAAGAATTTGTTTATGTCCAGCAGAATATGGGTGAGCAGAGTGGGACATCCCATCCTGACTGGGCCTGGTCGTGGGGAAAGAACTTGGCCTTGTGCCCTTTGCCCTTGGCCCCTGACTGAACCTGGCCTTGTGCCCTCTGCCCTTGGCCCCTGACTGGATGTAACCTCCATGTCCAAACATGCTGTGGGGAAGTGAGACATTGATTTCCAGGTGTGTTGACTCAGCCTCTTTGCTTCCATTAAGAATGGAAGCCCAGATAAGAAGGGCATCTGAAGGAGGAGGGTGGAGGTTAACTTGGTTGGGCTAGTTTCCACTGGAGGAGGAATAACCCTGTGTGTATGTACCTGCATCCCAATTCCTGCCAACAGTCTTCCTGCTCTCACCCACTTGTTGCGACAGCAGTCACCCAGCAGTCTCTGGTGGGTGTGTGGGTAGAGTGATCTAACTGTTCACCCTCTGTCTGGGGGCCTTAGACTCCTCACCTGAAACTTGTAAGCATCACACTCTTGCTCATTTACTCTGTGGTGGACACCCAGCATGGTCCACACTTTCAGGGCAGCAGCGTGGAGTGAGGACAAGGGTGGAGTCCCAGCTCCACCAGTGTAGGGGGCTTTTTACATCTCTTTGGGTTTCAGCTTCTGCATCCTGCAAAAGTGAGTGTGTAAGTCCTGTAGTCACAGGACTGTATGAGTAAGCAAGTTAAACTGGAGGTAGAGATTTGAATAACCCACAAGGGGAGCCTTCCAGTTTGCCTCTCCTGCTAAGTGAAGAATGTGTGTGTGGGTTGGGTGTATGTGTGTTGGAGGTGGGGGTGGGGTGGGGTGGCAGTGGGAGGCAGGGCCTTATTTCTCTCTCTCTAGGCAAGATTAGGAGTTCTGCTGAGGAGCCTGGCTTGTTCCCTGCCTCTGGGAGATCGCCATGCCTCCAGCTTTCTTACTCTCAGGATTTCTGTGGCTGAAAGAGGAATGTTTGTCTTAAACTTTGAGTTTAGAAAGCAGATAGAGACCGGAGCCAATGTGCCCACAATTGTTTGTAGTGGAACAAATCTGTAAGGTTTCAGAGCAGAAAATCTTTCCCGGCCCTCTGCACAGTACCCATCCCCAAAGGCACGTAGAATGTGCTTTTTAGGTTAAGCACTGGGCTGCTAACCTCAACGCTGGCAGTTTAAGCCTACCAGCTGCTCCTCAGGAATTCTGTATAAGGTCGCTAAGAGTCAGAACTGACTTGATGGCACTTAACAACATTGAGAATTTGTTCCAGGTACGGTATGGATTAGGATGCTGTAACAACAAAGAATCCTCCCCAAATAGTGTGATTTAAGAAATGTAGAAATTTACATTTCTTTGTGTGCACAACCTGGGAGCGCGATGGCTCCATATGATAAGCACTGGACTACAAACCACAAGGTCCAAGGTTTGAGCCTGTCAGCTGCTCTGTAGGAGAAAGATGAGGCTTTCTGCTCCCGTGAAGATTTAAAGCATCAGAGAGCGTATACAGGGTCTCTCAGAGTCGGAACAGACTCGACGGCCCTGAACAACAACAACGTGACCAACCTAAGGTAAGCGGTCAGAGTTGATATGATTGCTCTGGTGGAGGGCACCAAGCCCTCACTTGTTGCTCTTCCATGCCTTAGGGCGTTCATCAGAATACCAGGGTAGCAGTGGAGCACACGCAGACAGTAAAACTGTGATTTCCATTAAGGACACAGCCCTTCTACCCCCATTGGTCAGAACTTCCTCACATGACCTCATCCAACTGCAAGGGAAGCTGGGAAATGTAGTTTTAATACAGGGCTCTGTGTGTATCGCTGGAATTGGAATCTTGGTGTGGATCTATAGGGTAAGCACTGGACTGCTCACCCCAAGGTTGGTAGTACAAACCCACTAGCTGCTCCACTGGATAGAGAGGAGACATTCTTCTTCCATAAAGTCTTGGAGAATTTACTCAGTGGCAATGGATTTGGTGGGTTTTATTTTTAAATTACTGTAGAAGAATCCTGGAGTCCTGGTGTGGCACTGTAGGATAAGCACTAGACTGCAAGGTCGGGTTTAACTACAAGGTCAGCGGTTCAAACTCACCAGTCGCTCGCTGGAACCCTAGCCAGGAGCCAACTCGAGGCACTTCACATAGTGAAGATGATGGTATAGTGTTTAAAGCACTTGGTTGCTCATCAAAAGGTTGATGGTTGGAACCCACCAGTCACTCCTAGGGAGAAAGATGTGGCCATCTGCTTTTGTAAATGGTTTGAAGTCTTGGAAACCCTATGGAGTAGTTCTAGCATGTCCTCACTATGCATTGGAATGGACTCCACAGTAGCAGGTTTGGTTTGGGTTTATTACTGTAGGAGGAGCCTTGATAGCTCATTGGTTAAAGTGCATGGTTGCTAGCTGAAAGGTCATCAGTTTAAACTCACCAGCAACTGTGTTTGCAGCCTTGGAAACACCATAGGCAGTCTACTCTGACCTCTAGGATTCCTATGACTTGGAATTGCTTTGACCACAATGGGTTTATAGAAAGAGAGATAGTAGAGATTGAAGTCCCAGAGATTTGATTTTTGCTGCAAGCACACACCACATTGCTTGCTCTGCACAAGAGCCCTGGCAGGATGGTAGGAGGTTGAGTGAACACAGCCTGTCCCAGTGCCCTGTCCACAAGCTCAGAATAGGGTACCACTGATAAGTATGAGACTGGGGTCAGGCTTCCAGGTACAACAGGTTACCATTCAGGGAAATCCTATGGGAACAGGGCTGAAGAAGCAACAGGGGACAAGCTAAAGGGCCATTATATGAGGCAGATGCTTTGGTGGTGAAATAACAGAATCCTGACCTACACTGACAGAAGTAACCAACAAAACAAGAAACAACCTTACGCTGTCTCCGTTGAATGGGACCAAGAATCTGTACAAATGCTTTGTGGGGTAGGGGAAATGGAGGCAACAAGGCCCTGGGATCAGGGCTTCAAGGGGATCATAATTTTTCTTGTCCTTCATCAAAGGCCCACCCAGTAGGGGAGGGTTGAAATACAGGATAGAACCTGCTAGAAACTGAGAATGGCTAGGTGGCATTATTGACCTACACAACTGTAGATGAGAGAAAGAGATTTGAACATTATTTGGGGGACCAAAAGTGGGGACAAGGTCTGTTCTCTTCATGACAAACACAAAGTCTGAATAAGTCTTGTTTTATTGAGGATAACTAGCAATTAAAAATAATAATACAGGACTTATTTAAAGTACTGCAGAGCAAAGTAAACAGAGCCTAAAAGACTTCAAAAAAGTGCAAACATCAGAGATTCATTGCAGGATGCAGAAGAGCATTTCAGGAAATTCCCTACTCTCTTCAAAAATTAGGGGGGAAAATAAAAGTTGTGGCTACTGGGAAGCCACAGAAAGAGACCAGACTGAAAAAGTAGAGGAACAGGATGCGGTAAAAAGAGAAATGGAAGAGATAAGAAAAGATGGCATGGAAACAAAAATGCAGCTGCAGGATTAAAATCCACAAAGGAAACAGTAAAGAGATCAAATGACAAGCTTGCATAAATCGTCCAGAATACAATGGGGATAAAACAGAATGAAAATAAGGCAGACTAAGATGGAGGACACAAAACATAAAGCCAATATACAGATAATTTGGTGCCTGAACAGACCCTTTGGAGGTCAGAGAGCTTAGTTTGTGGGTGTTCAAGTCGAGTCATTTGAACTGAGACCTCTCAGTTCACTGGCTGCATGACTCAGCTACCTTGATATACCTCTTTGAACCAAAGAATCCTCACTGTTAAAATGAGGGTGACAGCTCTGATCCCCGTGAGTTGTGTGAAGAATAAATTAACATGTTTAAAATGCCAGATGTATTATGGGATGAACAAGAGGAAACAATAAATGATAAGGGAAAGGAGAAAACTATAAAAATCAAAGGAGGACCTCTACTGCAGGAACTTCTTTTAAAATAAAGCTAAAGATCCAGAAGCTTATATTCAGTTCACATCTCATGAGGTCCTACTGCACATCTGGGAATCTTGAAAGAAGGAGTCTGGAGCCTAGGATGGAGTAGATGTTTAACAACTTGAGGTCCTGCCCACCTTGGCTTCATCCTATCTCTAACCTTGAGGTCCTCACGGCCTAACACTGGTCCTCAAAGCTTTTTTCAGAAGTTACCATGAGTCTTTACTGCTTCTTCTCAACATCTGCTCTCTGACACTTGGCACTGAACATCATTAAGCTGGGTAGAACTTAGTACAGCAACTGTACCAGAGCATACAGAATCCTTAGTCATGTTTAGTATCACTTTTAATCATTGGATGATATGTAATAAATGTAGTTGTGTTATTCTGTAGGATAAACACTGGAATGCTAATTGCAGGGTTGGTAGTTCAACCCCACTATCAGCTCCTTGGAAACCCTATGCAGGATAGCTATGAATCGGAACTGATTCAACAACACTTAACAACAACAACAACAGCATAGTTGTACATTGCTTAAATGTAATATTAGATTATATGAATACTAAAAATGAAAGTGTTTTGTAAAATTTTATAATTCCTACATTGAATTATAACATTTTTTGTTACATTATGGAATGCAACTGAATGGAAGCCTCTTAAAAATTTTCTACTTTTCCTTTAATTACACTTCATTTTCAATAAAGGTATTCATCAAAACAACAATGAGATATCTCACCAGCAACAACAGCAAAGATAAAAAAAGTAGAGGACAATAAATGCTCGCCGGGATGTGGTGAGACTGGGATGCTCCTGAATTGCTGGTGGGATTGCAAAATGGTCCAACCTCTCTCAAAAGCAATATGGCACTTCCTCAGAAGGTTGGAAATAAAAATACCTTATGATCCTGCAATTCCTCTACTTGGTATTTACCCACAAGAAATATGAGCCATAATAGGAGTAGGTATATGCACACCAATGTTCATAGCAGCACTATTTACAATAGCAAAAAGATGGAGACAGCTTAAGTGCCCATCAATTGAAGAATGGATAAACAAACTGTGGTATATACACACAATGGAATATTATGTTACCTTGAAGAATAACAAAGAAGCTGCAAGC
>NW_006408885.1:564379-568643 GCF_000296735.1 Chrysochloris asiatica | reverse complement strand
TTGGAAGGGGGTTTGCACTGAGGGGACCCGACTACTTGCTTTGATGTTTCCTGAGTGTTTGCTTTTTAAAAGAGAAATTTAAACCTTTCATATTTCTTAATATCCTATTGTGTACAAATGGCTTCAAAAAGTTTGTGGAAAAAATGGATTTTTTCCATGAACTTTTTGAAGGCCCCTCATATTTTCTCCTTCTCAGAGGAGTCCTTGATTACCCAGAAGATGAAGACATGACAGGAAGCCATTTCTGGTGGGTGCATTAGTAATGGGTTGATGTCAAATGCTCCAGTGTCACCTTGAGGTAGACAAGGGCCACCTGTTCTCACAGCACAGTGGGGAGTGCTTTCCCTGACAGAGCTCCTGGACAAGAAGTGGACAACCACAGTGGCATGGTGTAGCAGAAGTGAGCCACATCAAGGAGTTCTGGTGCCCACTGTAGGAGTGAAGACCTTTCTCAAGCTGACTCTCTGTGAGTCAGCTTGAGGAAAGTCTTGGGGTAATGATGTGATGAACATGAAAACCTCTACTCTCCCTGTTCTCTGCCAGGCTGATATGGTAAGTCTTGTCAGAAATCTGGTGTATTGCTGTAATTCCAGTTCCACATTATTGGGCTGAGGTGATGAATTCCCAAGATGGAGTCGGTTAACCCTTGTGGGCCATCTGCATAATTCCCTTCAGTCTCTCATATTACCAAATGCGTTTTCCAAGTAGTGGCTCATGTGGATTTTGTTTTCTTCCCGGTACTGGACCCCTTGACTGGGTTCTGAAAGAATCCAGTCACTTTGGCTGCCACACTTTTGTGGCCTTTACTGAAGTTTTGTGGAGTCAAATAAATTCAGCTGTCTCATTTGGAAAATGCTTACTTGACAGTTTTGTTTACATAATAGAAAAATCTGTTGATAAGTTTTTCTGGTTCAAGTTTAAATAATAAAACTGTATTATATAGAGTTGGACTCCTGGTATGGGGCTATAGGATCAACACTGGATTTCAAACCACAAGGTCAGCAGTTTAAACCCACCAGCTGCTTCTTAGAAACCCTATAGAGGGTCATTATGAGTCAGAACCGACTTGACGACACTTAACATCATCTTTATATGCAGTTTTTATCATTGAAATCATATATTATTATTGGGATCATGGTAGATCCATCCACAACACTGGATTGTGAATCACAAGGTCCATGGTTCGAGCCCATCAGTTACTCTGCAGGAGAAAAATGAGGCTTTCTGTTCTTGTGACAATTTAAAGCTTTAGAAACCCTATACAGGGTTGATGTGAGTCAGAACAGACTCAATGACACTTAACATCAACAACAGCAACTATATTATTGTTAATATATTGGTGTGGTGCTGTAGGGTAAGCACTGGACTGTTAACCACAGGTTGATGGTTCAAATCCACCAGCTGCTCCTTGGAAACCTTATACAGGGTAGGGTCACTAAGAGTCAGAACCAACTTGACGACACTTAACACTAACGTAATATTAATATTGATGAGTAAATCTTATTACATAACTAAATAACTGCACTTAGCTATCCTTTCTCTGTGAGTCATTCTGAATCTTGCTATTTGTCTTGGTCCCTTTTCCTGAGTGGTAAGCCCCTTTGTCTTTCTCCAGGTGTTTATAGACAGATTCCCCAGTTTCACTTAACCTCTAAGATAAAGGCTCAGCTCTGGACTGCGAACCACAAGGTCAGCAGTTCAAACCCACCAGCTGCTTCTCAGAAACCTTATACAGGGTTGCTATGAGTCTAACTGACTGGACAGCATTTAAAAACAACAACAAGGGTTGATAGTAGTAGCACTTTCCTCATAAGGCCATTGCAAGGTTAAATGAATCCAAATATGTAACACACTTGGAACTGTGTCTAACAGATAGCAAAGTGGCTTTTGTTGGTGGTATTTTTATTATTATTTTTCGTCACCTGAGTATCCCTTCAGTATCTCCTTTTCTGCCTCAAAAGGCTTAACAAGAAATTTCTTCTAAATGAATACAGGATTTGTATCGACTAAAATGTTCTCTAGTACTTGAACATCTTACTTGCAAAAGGATGTATTAAAGTCCTTGGCAAAGAGACTACGGGGCTTCAAATAGCATCTTTTCAGTAGTCACACACAGATCACTAAATACATATTTTATGTGAACTAAAGACAGATGTGTTCAAGTTACTACTGATTAAGTATCAAGCAACAAACAAGATAAACCCAGTCTGAAGCTCGCATCTTTTATTTGCATTTCCGTAGACAGGAATCAAAGCTGTTACTTTGAGGACTAAAGTGCATGTAACCACAGCTGTGGTATTTTCAATTGCTTCATATGCATGTAAAAGCTGGAGAATGAATGAAGAAGACAAAAGAATTGATGCATTTGAATTATGGTGTTGGTGAAGAATATTCAATATACCATGGATTTCCAAAAGAGTGGAGTCCTGGTGGGGAGCTGTAGGATAAACACTGGACTACAAACCAAAAGGTCAGCAGTTCAAATCCACCACCCACTCCTCGGAGACCCTATACAGGGTCACTGTGAGTTGGAACTGACTTGAAAGCACTTAACAGCAACAGCCAGAAGAATGACCAAATCTGTCTCGGAGGAAGCATAGCCAGAATTCTGCTTACAAGTGACAAGTTATCAGGAATGGATTTTGGGCATGCAGTCAGGAGGTATCAGTCCCTGGAGAAGGACATCATGCTTGGTAAAGCAAAGGGTCAGTGAAAAAGAGGAAGATCCTGGATGAGATGGTTGACACAGTGGCTGCACAATGCACGTAAACATAGGACTGTGCTATTTATTGGCTCTATGAGGCAGAACTGACTCAGTGGCACCTAACAATAACAATAGACGGGAAACGAATCATTGGGCTGTCCTATGTGATCCCTGACATGAATGTTAGAGATGCTGCTGTTATTAGATGCTATCAGATACATAACAAAGCACCGCCCTGTCCTGTGCTAGCCTGACAGTTGTTGTTATATTTGAGCCCATTGGTGCTGCCACTGTGTCAATCCATCTTCTTGGGGGTCTTCTTATTTGTCTATACCTCTATAACTTATTTGTCTTTACCAAGCATGATGTACTTCATCAGAGATTGGTCCCTTCTAGTAATCTGTCTAGGAGTCATGGTGTGGTACTGTGGGTTAATGCGCCAGACTGAAAAGCCATTTGAACCGCAAGGTCGGTAGTTCAAGCTCACCAGTTGCTGTTGGGAAACCCTATATAGGGTCGCTATGGGTCGGATCCAACTCAACGGCACTTTACAACAACAACAGTAATATGTCTAAAGTATGAAAAATGGAAGTCTCGCCATCCTGGCATCTAATGAGAATTCTGGCTGTACTTCTTCCAACACAATTTTGTTTCTTCTTCTGGCAGCCTACGGTATTTTTAATATTCATTCCCAAGTCTTTAATTCAAGTGTATCAATTCTTCTAAGGTCTTCCTAGTTAATTGTCCAATTTTCATGTGCATATGAAACTATTGAAAATACCATGGCTTAGTGCTCAAACTGATATTTTTGCTCTTCAACACTGTAAAGAGGTCTTGGGCAGCAGATTTGCCCAGTGCAATATGTCATTTGGTTTCTTGGCTGCTGCTTTGGTCGGTGTTGTTTGTGGATCCAAGCTCAATGAAGTCTTTGACAACTTCAATCATTTCTCCATCTATCATGATGCTATTTCCTGGTCCACTTATAAGCATCTTTATTTTTGTTACATTGAGGTGCAATCTATACTGAAGGCTGTGGTCTTTGATCTTCATCAGTCAGTATTTTAAGTTCTCTTTGCTTCCAGCAAGCAAGGTAACATCTGCATATTGTTCCTAAGTGCTGTTGAGTTGGCCCTGACTCATAGCAACCCTGTATAGGGTTTCTGAGGAGCAGCAGGTGGGTTTGAACTGTTGACCTTGTGTGTCACTGTAGTGCTGATTCTATAACACCACACCAGGAATCTCTCTCTCTACATCTATATGGTCTTCAAAAAGTTCATGGAAAATTGTTTCCAGCTTTCATATTCCAATCACCAGTAATGATCAATGTATTTTAATTGCCTGTTTGATCAATTTCATACTGAAAAACTTGATTGTTGTTGTTTGATGTTAAGTGCTATCGTGTTTGTTCCAACTTGTAGCAACCTGGTAAAGAGTTTCCGAGAAGCAGTTGGGTCCAGTGCTGATCCTACAGCACCACAGCAGGAGTCCAGTTCATCATCAATGGTTTTAGTGGTGGTGGTGGTGGTGGTTATGGAGCGTGGGGTCAGTTCTGACTCATAG
>NW_006408885.1:562852-563729 GCF_000296735.1 Chrysochloris asiatica | reverse complement strand
TAAACATTCAAAAGTAGTCTGCCTGTCCTTCTTCCTGCTCTGTGTTAATCTGGAAGCTCTGCTGAAACCTGCCCGCCTTGGCTGACCCTGCTGGTATTTAAAATAGCATAACTTGCAGCATCACAGCAACACACAAGTCACCATAGTACGACAAACTGACAGACAAATGTTGGAGAGACAGAGACAGAGAAAGAGAAGTGTCCTCCCTGGTGGGTAGATTAATCAGTACACAGTATCTCACCTTAGTGCAGGTACCTGCTGGTGGACAGAGTGACCACAGCATATTCTTTTGTGTGTTTGGGATACACTGAAAGTTGAAAACTGGTATCTGGCAGTTTCAAATCCTGATTAAGCCAGGAAGGCTGAAGGAACAGCCATAGAGAGGAGGAGGGAGTGGTAAACAAAGGCTGAAGCCCATCTAAGAGTTTTGTTTTTTTTTTTGCAAAAAGTAATACAAGCAAAAACATCAAAACTGGGGGGAGAACTGAGAAAAATGATACCCTAGAAAATTCCTATGCCCTGGTAAAAAATGACAAGGCACATCAAGAGAAAAGAAACAGTAGCTCATCCAAATGAGCATGAAGAAGGGAGTGAAGACACATCTAATGAAGATCAGATAATTTTTTTAAAAAGGAAGGATATTCAATAACTATGTTAAACATAGTTTAATATACACATGGACCTCACCAGATGGAATACATATTAATCAAATTGACTACATCTGTGGAAAGAGAAGATGGAAAAGCTCCATATCATCAGTCAAAACAAGGCCAGAGGTAGACTGTGGGACAGACCATCAATTGCTCATATGCAAATTCAAACTGAAGCTGAAGAACATGAAAACAAGTCCATGAGAGCCAAAATATGACCTTGAATA
>NW_006408885.1:543273-559523 GCF_000296735.1 Chrysochloris asiatica | reverse complement strand
GAGAGGGAAAGGGACTGTGGGCCGAAAATTGGGGGGAGGAGGGGGAAGTGTAGGGGGCGGGTTTCTGGGATATACCCTTTGGGTGGTTGATGATACATGGAGGGGATTGGAACCATGGCAATGAGATGATATACAATGGAATGAATGTAAAACTAAAGTTCTCCCATGTAAACTGTCATATAATTCACAATAAAACATTAAAAAAAAAAAGTTAATGGCATTTTTCCATACATTTTTTGAACTCCACCCTTCTACTCGTTGGCACTTACCAACAACCCTTTTACTATCCATACAATTTATTTGCCAGTTTGTCTATTGTGGTGACTTATATGTTTTTATGATCCTCGAAAATATGCTACTGGTATTTCACAGACTAGCAGGGTAACAGATGGTGAACGGGTTTCCGTGGTGCTTCCAGACTAAGAACAGAGTAGGAAAAAGCAGTATGTAGTCCACTACTAAAGGAGCTCTGGTAGCGTAGTGGTTATGAATCGGGCTCCTAACCTCAGGGACAGCAGTTCAAAACCACCAGATATTCTGTGAAAGAAAGATGAGGCTTTCTGCTCCCGTAAAGTTTACAGCCTCAGAAACCCCATACAGGGTCTCTATGAGTCAGAACCGACTCACAGCACATTCTAATACCGATATGAGTCTACTTCTAAGAAATCAGCCACTGAAAATCTTAAGATTAGCTGTGGAAAAGTGTCGGATATAATGTCAGAAGATGAGTCCCTGAGGTTGGGAGACATTGATAATATAACTAGGGAACAATTACCTCCTCAAAGTGGCTTGACCTTAATGACATGGATGGAGCAAAGGTTTTGGGACCTTCATTTGCTGATAAGGTACAATTCAAAATGAGAAGAAACAGCTACAAACATTCATTAATAATCAGAATGTGGAATGTATGAAGCATGAATCTTGGAAAATTGGAAGTCGTCAAATGAAATGGAACACATAAAGACTGATATCCTAGGCATGAGTGAGCTGAAATGGACTGACATGAGCCATTTTGAATCTGACAACTGTATGGTTTACTCTGTTGGAAATGACAAATTGAAGAGGAATAGCATCAATTCACTGTAAAAAGAAAAAAAAAAAAGTATTTCAAGATCTATCTTGAAGTACATTGATGTCTGTCTGTAATAGGATAATAGCCATATGCTTACAAGAAAGACTGGTTAATACCACTATAATTCAAATTTACCCACCAACCACTAAAGTCAATGATGAAGAAACTGAAAAATTCTACCAACTTCTTCAGTCCAAAATTCATCAGACATGCAATCAAGATACATTAATAATTACTGAGATTAGAATAAAAATTTGGAAGCACAGAGGAGGATGTGGAGTTGGAAAATATGTCCTTGGTGATAGAAACGAAGATGGACATCACATGATACAGTTTGCAGACCAATGACGTATTCAGTGCAAATACCTCTTTTAACCATATAAACGGCCACTATACACATGCATCTCACCAGATGGAATACAAGGGCAACAAATTGATCCCATTTGTGGGAAGAGATGATGGAAAAGCTTAATATCATCAGCCAAAACGAGGTCACGGACTATGCAATGGGCCATCAGTTGTTCATATGCAGGTTCAGGTTAAAGCTGAAGAAAATGAAAATAAGTCCACGAGAGCCAACGTATGACCTTGAACATGTCCCACCCAAATTTAGAGGCCATTTCAAGAACAGATATGATGCACTAATGCTAATGACTGAAGACCAGAAGAATTGTGGGATGGCAGTGACAAAAATAACATGAAAAAGCAAAAGGTCATTAAAAAGACAGGCATGAAAGGAAAGACTAAAATAGATGTCAGAAGAGACTCTGAAACTTGCTATTTCAGAAAAAAGAAAAGAAAAGTGTGCTGTAGGATAAGCACTGGACTGCAAGTCAGTTTGAACCACAAGGTTGGTGGTTCAAACTCACCAGCCATTTCTTGAAAAGCCTACAGAGTCAATATGAGTTGGAACTCACTTGATAGCTCTTAACAACAATGAAAAGAACTGAATGGAAGATTTCAAAAGGCAACTTGAAAAGTCAAAGTCATGTGTTATAATAAAATGTGCAAAGACTTGGAATGAGAAAGCCAGAAGGGAAAAACATTCTCGGCATTTCTCAAGCTGAAGAAAAAACTTCACCCCTTGACTTGCAATATCAAAGTCTTCGATGAGCAAAATTTTGAACTATACAAAAAGCATAAAAAAAAGACAGCATACACAGAGTTACTGTACCCAAAAGAATTGGTCAGTGTTCAACCATGGTATTAAAGGTAGAAGCCCAAGCTTCACAGAAACAGAACAAAGCTCAGGAATTCATGGACTACCAACTGAAATGTTTCAAAAAGCTGATGCAGAGCTGGTAGCACTCACTAGTCTATGCCAAGAAATTTGGAAGACAACGACCTGGTCCACTGACTGGAAGAGATCCATATTTGTGTTTATTCCAAAGAAAGGTGACCTTACTGAATCTGAACAATATCATTAATGTGACATGCAAGCAAAATTTCCCTGAAGATAATTTAAAAATGGTTGCAGTGGCACATTGAAAGGGAGCTACCATAACATATGTATGTTATGTTCTAATTCCTATTTTGTTGAGTAGCGACTGGGTTCTTTAAAACTCATGAACCACCATGTAAATTGCAGTCATTGGTCTCAATAGAATGGAAGAGAATGTGGAACAAAACTGAAAATCCTAAAAAACGACAGGGTTTACTGGTCAGATAGAAACTGGTGGAACCCTGAGACTACAGCCCTTGGTTACCCTTCAGGTCTGGAGCTCAACTCACCCTGGTGGTTCAATTTTAAGCTAAGTAATAGGTATACAGAGAGGACAACAACATCAATGTATTATGCACACCATAGAATGGTCAACCATTCAAGATAAAAATGGCAGCATTTACCCAAGGGCAAAGTTCAGAAGGATTGGAAAAGGAGGAGGAATGGAAGCGAGAATCAGGAAGGACGTGGGATAAGTGATGCTATTGAGAGCATTGCAATACTTGGAAGACGCCAAATGTAGGATTTGTTGAATGCAAACAGATGGTTTGCTCTGTAAACTTTTACTCAATTCACAATAAAAAGTAAAAATAAAAATACAACAACAACAAAAAGAAAGAAAAAACAAAGAAAGGGAGCTGTCATAAATTAAAATCCAATTCAAAAGAGAAAATGGAACAACGGATATCATTGAAGTCAGATGGATCTTGGTAAAAATAGAAAATACCAGAAAGGTGTACACTTGTGTTTTCTTGGTTATCAAATGTATTTGTGTGGATTATAGCAAATGATGGATAACATTGCAAAATATGAGACTTCCAGAACACTCAATTGTGCTCATGAAGAACCTGTACATAGACCAAGAGGCAGTTGTTCAAACACAATAAGTGGATAGTTCATGGTTTAAAATCAGGAAAGGTGTGTGTTAAGGTTGTATATTTCACCATACTTATTCAATTTGTAAGTTGAGTAAATAATTTGATATGCTGGACTATATGAAGGAGAATGTGACATCAGAATTGGAGGAAAGCTTGTTAGCAACCTGTGATAATGCAGATGAAACAACCTTGCTTGCTGAAAGTAAAGAAGACTTGGAGCACTTGATGATAAAGATCAAGGACTACAGTTGTCAGTATGGATTATAACTCAATGTGAAGAAAGCAAAAATCCTCACAACTGGATCTGCAAGCCCCCCGCCCCCCCTGGCCTGGTCAGCTCCCCACTCTCACCTTCATCCACTGTTAGCCACTTAGCCCACCTTGTCCATCATCAGGTTCTTGTCAATATTTTTCCTTGTCTGATGTACCATTCCTCAATCCGTCTTTTCCTTCCAGTCCCAGGTCAAATAGGCCTGTCCTCTGTGAAGATTTTCATGACATCCCCAGTCATCAGTCCCCTATGTTCTTCCCACTAGTGTGCGATCATTTGGCTACTGCAGGTGTGGGCAAAAATGGGATTATTTTATAGGCTAGAACAAAAGTCCTCCACTGGAGAGCAAAATGCCTTTGTCTGGGAGAATCTGGATGAATTCATGGTGTAGAAGGTGATGGCATTACTTCTGTGACATCCTGATGTGTCAGACTGCACACACTTGTATGGCTTATGGATGGCTACAGGCAGAGATGTAGAGAGCATGGACAATTTGGGAACTGTCTGCAGGAGATAGCTGGGTGGGGCACGAGGACCCCAACACACATGATGTGCCTGCGTCACCATCCAAGAGGTAATTTGGGAGAAAGAGTAAAATGCTAGGGATCATAGCTAAACACCTACGATTTCCAAGTATACACAGTTCCTGGATCACAAATGACTTCTGTTCTTAAATCTGTCTCTAAGTCTAATTTGTACATAAATTGAAACAGGTACAGTTAGCCAAATGTTTGTCTTTGTATACAGCATGAGTGTATAGTGTGTCTTCTTATACATAAAAACGTTATAGAAACACCAAAATATCTGTAAAATAATAACAAAATACTACTACTTCTACTACTACTACTAATATATATTTTTTCTTTTGAAAATACAACAGTATTTTATTATCAAATTTACGTGTGAGGTTTGAACAACTCATTTATATGTTTTCACCCAGTTATCAGCAAGGTAGAGATGCAGGCTTAATTAGGATGGTTTCTTTAACAACCAAGTTAAAAATATATACACTCCTGCATATGTTTAAAAAAATAAAATTCAGGGTTACAGAAAAAATACTCCACATTTATTTAAGTCCATAAAAAAATAGCATTTGACCATTTATGCTGTTTTTAACCTCTCCTCAGTCACTCGGTCTCTTTCTCTGTTCCACCCCCCACCCCCCACACCTCATATTCACCATTTTTAGAGAAATAATCCCACAGCCTCTGCTGCTGCCAAAACCATATGGAACTGGGGCTAGACAGACATCTTCCTCTACCCATAACTCCCTGTATATAGTTAGAAAACTTTTGTGTTGAGGGGTATCTTTCTGAATAAAAAAGCTACTATTAAAAAAACAAAAACTCAACTCAAGATTTAACTTGGAAGAAAAACATTTCTCCCTTAAAGAGAAAGTTTTCTTGTCCAACTTCCACCATTTAATTCCAAGAAACACTCAGAGAATAACCCCCCCTCCCCCCCACACACACATCCCAGCTCACTTCTTGTGCCTATCTGTTACAGTTCACACCAGTCAGTTACGAAATGGATCCCTGAGGACCAGATTTCCTAAAACAGGCAAAACGCCCTCCATTTCCTGCAACAGGGTCAGGGTCTATGGTCAAGACTGGAATGCAGGCTGGGCACAGCACAGGGGTCTTTGCTGAATAAAAACAGTCAACTGAAAGTCTAATCTTCTAGATTTTAAAAAAAGCAGTTGCGGCAGCCCCAAAATCTTGCCTGTACCTAAAAGATGTCATCCCTCAGCCATACGAAGGCCAAAAGAGGCCTTGACCTCCTCTGTTTGTGGATTGACAGCATTTGGAGGACCAAGGACACAAGGATAGTCTGCTCTGTGTCAGGCTGGACAGACCTGCCGATCCTGGGCAGCCGAGCTCATGGCGGCCTTATGGAAGCTGCACCCTTCCGCAGGGCACTTTCCAATTACAGGGAGCAATAATCTTTCCATACGGACTTTCCAACGGCCTCATTTTTCCACAGCAGCCTCTCAAAACCCAGCAATGGAGGCCGGTCCTGCGTGAGTCCTGCTCCTTCCAGTTGATGGGCTTCTTGCAGGACTTCCACAGCAGCTCATTCATTGGCTGTGGAGAAGTGCCTGCACCCAAAGAAGCCTGGATACACCGACAGCGGAGACGGGTGGGCAGTACTGCTTTGCTTCTGAGCCTATGAGACCCAGAGTAAGAAGACAAGGTCATTCAAATTATGACTCAGCCTGGACACAACTGCTTCGGTAAACTGTTCCCAGCCTCTTGTGAGAATTGACTTGATGTGTTTGAACTGCGAAGACAGCAATTAAGTAGAACACCTTGCTTGACCTACCGAGACAGATCTCCATGACGAGGATGAAAAAATCATCTAAGTCTGTAAACAGTGCTGTATAAATGCTTTCCAAATTGGGTGGAGGCAGTACAGGTCTTTGAACGCTAAAGCAGAGCATGAGCTTGGTTCGGTCCATGATACGGATCCTGTCCCAGGCTAGCTAGCAATGTTCACGTCTCTTATATCACACATCTGGTTACATTTGAAGACTTGGGGTGGGTAAAGAGTGAAATGTTTTCTTTCTTCTGCTAATTCCATTAGCTTTCTGACATAGGGTTCTCTTCCAACTCCCGGCTGAGGGGCAGCTTCCATCTCTCCCTGAGGCTATCGGTCAGTGGCAGGCAGTCAGTCTGCGCTGGGCAGTGGCCTTGTTCCTCTGCGTGCGGACCATCTGCTAGGGTTCAGAGCACTTGGCACGGCCGCTGACCCATCCCTATTGTCCTCAGCTATCCCACCATGCGGGCCCTTGGGTGGGCCGGCTCTGGGCTGTGGGCATGTCAGAAGGAGTAGAAAGTAAAGCATCCTGGAGCCCAAGAGACAGCAAGCACACTGTTTCTGGGACCCACAAGGTTCCTGCCATCGCTCTTGGTCAGCAATTGGCACCAAGAAGCCCTCCCTAATAGTCATATTTTGATGTACTTTATTGTAAAGTAGTGTTCACTTGTTATTGTTGTTGTTAAGAGCCATTGAGTCGGTTCCGACTCATAGTGAATCTGAAAAGGGTTTCCAAGGAGCAGCTATTGGGTTGAACTGCAGACTTTGTAGTTCATAGTCCAGTTCTGATCCTACAGTGCCATACCAGGAGTTCATTTGCTGTTATAAACCATTATTGTAGTTGTTAAATGGCGTCAGGTCAATTCTGACCCATAGCTACCCTGCATAGGGTTTCCAAGGAGCGGCTGGTGAGCTGGAACTGCTGACCTTGTGGTTCAAACCAACTTTGCAGTCTAGTTCATTAACCCACAGTGCCTCACCAGGACTCCATAAACCATTATACATACCTTGAATTTTTAATATAATAGGCTTTATGGGAAGTCCTGGTCTGGTGCTATAGGATTAGCAATGTACTGCTAACCACAATTTCATCAGTTCAAACCCACCAGCCGCTCCTGGAAACCCTATATAGGGTTGCTATGAGTTGAAACCAACTCAACAGCACTTAACAACAATAACAGGCATTCCTGAGGCGTCTGCATAAACTGGGAATGGCATGCACTGTATTACTTTTTAAAAACTCCCATTGCTACCAAGTTTATTCTAACTCATAGCAACCCTATATAGGATTTCCAAAGTGGTAAGTCTTTATAGGAACAGAAAGTCTCATCTGTCTCCAGCAGAAAGATTGGTGAGTTTGAACTGCTGACCTTTTGATTAGCTGTCCAGTGCTTATCCTACAATACCACCAGGGTCCCATATTACTTTTCTTAGGCTTCACAATAGTCTTATGAAGTAAGCACTACTCGTGGTGGTGGTGGTGGTGTGCCGTGGAGTTGGTTCTGACTTATAGTGACCTTGCATAGGGTTTCTGAGGCTGTAAATCTTTAAGCGAGCAGAAAAACCTCATCTTTCTCTCACAGAACGGTTGGTAGTTTCAAACTGCTGACTTTGAGGTTAGTAGCCTGACTCATAAGCACTGTGCTACCTGAGCTCCTTTGGCACCACTATGATTATCTCCATTTTGTACATTAGGAAACTGAGGCATAGAGAGGTTAAATGACTTGTCCAGTGTTATCATTGTAATCTATTGCCGCATACCAATTCCTTCAAAATGTGGAGGCTTAAGACAACAACAATCTAATTATCTTTCACAGGTTTGTGAGTTGACTGGGCTCAGCTGGGTGGTTCTTATGCTGGTCTCACTTGGGGTAGCCATAGTCAGACGGTTTATCTAGTGGCATCCCTTACACCTCTTGTACGGATGACGAAACCAGGAACTGCTCTTTCTTCCCATGGCCTCTCTATGGGCTAGCTTCAGCTGCTTGATATAGTGACTCCACCACTCGTCTGTCGTGCTGGGGAGGCCTGTGTGTTGCTGTGATGCTGGAAGATATGCCACTGGTATTCTCAATACCACCAGGATCACCCATGATAAGCAGGTTTCAGTAGAGCTTCCAGATTAAGACAGACTAGGAAGGAGAGGTGAACTGCTTTTGAAGGCTATCCATCGAAAATTTTATGAATAGCTGTGGAGCACTGATGATCCCCTCAGCTTGGAAAGCACTAAAAAAAAAAAAGACTGAAGAAGAGCTGCCTCCTCAAAATAGAACTGACTTTAACGATATGGAATAGAGTAAAGCTTCTGGGGCCTTTATTTGCTGATGGAATAACAACTCAAAATGAGAAGAAGCAGTCACAAATATCTATTAATAATCAGACCATAGAATGTAAAAAGTATGAATCTAGGAAAATTGGAAGTCATCAAAAATGAAATGAAATACATAAAGATCAATATCCTAGCTATC
Source organism: Chrysochloris asiatica (assembly GCF_000296735.1). NCBI lineage: Eukaryota > Metazoa > Chordata > Mammalia > Afrosoricida > Chrysochloridae > Chrysochloris > Chrysochloris asiatica. The sequence continues at coordinate 551,077 of NW_006408885.1, read as the reverse complement.
AGTGAGCTGAAATTGACTGGTATTGGCCATTTTAAATGACAAAGTCATATTGTTTATTATGTCAGGAATGACAAATTGAAGAGAAATAAACTTTGCATTTATCACCAAAAAGAACATTTCAAATCTATCTTGAAAAGCGGGGCTGTCTGTGATAGGAAAATATCCATATGTCTACAAGAAAGACCAAAATCCTGGTGTGGCACTATAGGATAAGTACTGGACTGCTAGCCAGAAGTTTGGTGGTTCAAAACCCATCAGCTACTCAGAAACCCTGTACAGGGTCGCTATGAGTTAGAACTGACTCAATGGCACTTCAGAAACAGTAAGGAATACCAGTTAATAGCAATATTATTCAAATTTACACACAAATTAGGAAGAAATTGAAGAATTTCTACAAATAAGGGCACTTAACAATAACATAGCAAAATTTTGCTTATATGTGATAATGATATTGTTTGATCATCTCTGCATTTTGTTGGATCATCTTTCTCTGGAATGGGGACAAATATGGATCTTTTTCAGTCAACTGTCCATGTAGCTGTCTTTTAAATTTCTCATCATTGATAAGTGAGCACTTCCAGGGTTTCATCTGTTCATTGAATCAACCCCTGGAGCCTTGCTTCTTGCCAATGCCTCCACGCAGCTTGGACATCTTCCTTTAATACCATCAGTTCTTGATCATACACTGCTTCCTGAAATGGTTGAACACTATCTTTTTGATACAGTGACTCTGTGTATTCCTTCTATCTTTTTTGATGCTTCATGTGTTACTCAATATTTTGCCCATTGTTGTTGTTAAGTGCCCTCGAGTCAATTCCGACCTATAACAACCCTGTATAGGGTTTCCAAGGAGCAGCTGGTGAGCTTGAACCACCGACCTTGCAATTCAAATGACTTTGCAGTCTGACGTATTAGCCCACAGCACCCCATAAAATCCTTTGATCTTGAAAGTTAAAGTTTGAATATTTTCTCCACTTCTTCAGCTTTACTTTACCTTGTCTTCTCAAGCTACTTTTTGAAATCTCTGTTCAGCTCTTGTACTTCATCATTCCTTCCATTTGCTCTAAGTCCACTGCCATTGAGTTGATTCTAATTCTTAGCAACCCTATATTGTGTTTTGAGGCTGTAAATTTTTACAGGAGCAGAAAACCTCATCTTTGTCCTGTGGAGCGGCTGGTGAGTTTGCACTGCCAACCTTGAAGTTAGTAGTCCAGTGCTTATCCTACAGCACCACCAGGATGTCCTTGTTTGCCTGTTTTGTTAAGTGTTGTAGAGTCGCTTCCAACTCATAGCAACTCTACGCATGACAGAATGAAACACTGCCCGGTGCAGTTGCCATTTCACAATTGTCACACTTGAGCCCATTGCTGCTGTGACTGTGCCAATCCATCTCCTTGGGGTCTTCCTCTTTTTCACTGGCCTTCACTTGACCAAGCGTGATATCCTTTTCTAGGAACTGGTCCCTCTTGATTATACATGGAACATTCTGGCTGTTCTTCTTCTAACACAGATATGCTTAGTCATCCGGCAGTCCTTGGTACTTTTACTATTCTTCTCCAACACCATAACTCAAATGCATTAATTCTATAATCTTCCTTAATCATTGTCCAACTTTCACATGCATATGAGGCTATTGAAAATACCGTGACTTAGGCACACTTTGTCCTCAAACTGACATCCTTGCTCTTCAACATCGTGAAGAGGTCTTGTGCAGCAGACTTAGCCAATGTAATACATCGTTTGATTTATTGACTGCTGCTTCAATGAGTGTTGATACAGATCCAAGCAAAATGAAGTCTTTGACAACTTTAATCTCTTCTCCATTTGTTGTTGTTCAGTGATATCAAATCATTTCTGACTCATAGTGACCCTGTATAGTGTTTCCAAGGAGCAGCTTTTTAAATGAACTTTTGTTTATGATGTTCTTGATGTCATCCCATATATCTTCATATCTTTAGTCATTGGTGTTTTATGCATAAAATCTGTTCTCGAAATGATCTATAAATTTAGGTGGGATATGTTCAAGGTAATATTTTGACTCTGGATTTGTTTTAATGTTCTTCAGCTTCAGCCTGAATTTGCATATGAGCAATTGATGGTCTGTTCCACAGTCTGCTCCAGCCTTGTTTTTGCTGATGAAATTGAGCTTTTCCATCATTTCTTCCCATGTTAATTTGACTTATTTGTATTCCATCTGGTAAGCTCCATGTGTATAGATGTCTTTTTTTTTTTTTTTTTTTAATTTTTATTGTGAACTGAGTGATAGTTTACATGGAAGAACATTGACTTGACACCATCGTTTCATTGCAAAGATTACAATCTCCATGCATCATCATTCAACAGTATTTTGCTTCCATACCCTCTGGTTTTTTTGTTTGTTTTTGTTTTGCAGGGGGTGATGTACACAGAAACACTCAGAAATATATAATAATTTAAACAACCAAAGGGTACATTGTGCAAGTCTTCCTCCTGGCCGCCAGTACCCAGTCCCTCTCTTTCCATGAGTCCAGAGTCCTCAGCTGCTCCCTCTCTTCATGTCCTCATCTCTGCTGCCGGCCCTGGTGTTGCTGCTTCTCTGGATAGGGTCCTGCATTCCGCTTGTGCTCTTCTCCCTTGATGGTACTAGGTTCCTTTGTTTCTGTACTATAAGATTGCCAACTCCCTCATTTTTGTTACAAAAGTTCTTCCTTTACAATTGTGACATTCACAATTAGTCATGAAAACAGTTACTCACTATTGAGTCATAAGAGTCTTATCCCCATCTCTTTTCACCAGATCTGTGTATAGATGTCTTTTATGTTGTTTTAGAAAAAATACTATTTGCAATGAATAAGTCATTTGTCTTGCAAAATTCTATCAAGAGATTTCCAGCATCATTTTTATCACTAAGGTCATATTTTTGAACTGTTGATCCTTCCTCTTTGTTTTCAATCTTCACACTCTTATCACTAATAATTATCATTACATCATGATTACATGTTTGCTCAATTTCATATTGAAGTGTATTGCATATGAGCAATTGATGGTCTGTTCCACAGTCAGTCCCTGGCCTTGTTCTAACTAATGATAATGAGCTTGTCTATTGTCTTTTCCCATAATTTTAGTTAATTTGGTTCCTGTGTATTTCATCATTGTTGTTATTATTGTTGTTATGTGCTGTGGGGTTGGGTCTGACTCATAGCCACCCTGTACAGGGTTTCTCAGGCTGTAAATCTTTACAGGAGCAGAAAGCCTCATCTTTCTCCTGCAGAACAGCTGGTAGTTTCGAACTGCTGACCTTGCAGCTAGCAGCCCAATTTGTAACCACTACACTACCAGAGCTCCTTGTATTTCATCCTTAGAGACCCACATATAAAGCCTCTGTTTATGTTTTTGAAAAAAAGGTATGTTCAATGAATGTATCTTGCAAGATTCTATCACGTGATAGATAGGCTTCTCCTGTCTCATGTAACTGCAGGGGCTGATGAATCCAAGATTGGCAGGTCAGATGTAGGCTTTTGGCTGCAAAGGTGAATGAATCCAAGGTAAGCAGCTAAGATGGCAGGCTGCTGACAACTCTAAGAATTGGCAGGCGATATGGCAAGACAATGGCTCAAGTCCAGACAATTAGATGTCAGATAATGAACCAGATGCAGGATCCAGGATCCAGAAACAGTAAGAAGAAAGACAGCTTTCCATATATATTAGAAATAGGCCACCCCCCTGAGGAAATCTTTTTCAATTGATTGGCTGCTTATAGCAGATCTCATCTCATATAATATGATTTTTGTTGTTGTTGGTGGTTGTTAAGTGGCACTAAGTCGGTTCCCACTCAAAGGGTTTCTGAGGCTGTAAATCTTTACGGGAGCTGAAAGCCTCATCTTTTTTCCATGGGGCAGCTGGTGGGCTCAAATATAGACCTTGTAGTTTGCAGTCCGGTGCTTATGGTACAGAACCACAATGCTCCCATAATATGATTGTTGTTATTAAGTGCTGTTGCGTTGTTCCAACTCACAGCATTCTTGCATAGGCTTCCCAGGGAGTGTCTGGTGAGTTTGAACCTTGTGGTTCAAACCCACCTTGCAGTCCAGTGTTTCATCCTACAGTGCCACACTAGGATGTATTACCATGGAGGATGACTACCTCACAACTGCCAAACCCCAGAGAATCATGGCTCAGCCAAGTTGACAGAGAGAATTGAGGAAAGCTGAGGAGATAGCAAACCTGCACTTTCCTGCACCTCCTACCTTTGATCCAGCTGATCTTCCAGAAGGTTAATGAAGATCAACAGAAGTCTAGGTCTGAGTGTTGCTTTGAGTGGTGCTGGTGAATGAGCTTGTTCCTATGGGTAGGTTGGATGCTCATTCTGTAGTAGGTACTCTGTACTTCCTGAGTCCCAGCAGAGGGCTGGGCTGCTCAGGGCTGGCTGCAAGAAGAAAACAATGAGCCCTGCCACAATTTCACTGAGGCAAGGATTGGGGAGAGTGTACAGGAGGGCTTTTGAGGCTTGGTCGGGCTGAGGCTACACTTGCATATACACAGTGGAATTTTTGTGCTTTGTCTGGGAAGAGAGGGGCTTTATTTGGGAAGAGAACAGAGGAAGGAGGTGGCATCCTAGGACTTCCCTTCTCCAGACATGATTACAAAGTCTTGCCCAGTCTGACCTGGGACCAGAGCTGTGCTGGAAAAAGTGGATACTTATTTTGGCATCTCACAAATGGTTGCGGTTGACTTCACTGGGGAGCAGTAACAGAGAAGCTCGAGTCCATGAATGATTGCAGGGCAAGGGCACATAAGCCTGTAGCTGTGGGTACATGGGATCTGCCACATAGGAGCTTCTAGAAGTCAGTAGGTGTGTTTTGGAGGGTACGATGATGTTTTTACGGATTATTTCACAACTCATCAACTTTGCAAATAAGGGCAGAGCATGCTGGCCCAGGCCTGGGTGAGAGGGTTGTCCTACGAACATGATCCCCATCTCTTGCCCAAGAACATCTGGACCTGGTGCTGCCTCTGTTTCTGTATGTGGGGGCTTCAAAAAGTTCATGAGAAAATTTCATTATCTTTTGATTCTACGAACTTTTTGAAGCCCCCTTATACTAGTTATGTGTTCTTAAGCAAAGCACTTCCCAGTTTGGAACCTCAGATTTCTCAACTATAAAACAGAGATAAAAGTATTTACGTAAGAGGATTGCTATGAGGTTTATATACAGTTCAGTATCTAGCAATAATCGGTGCTCAAGGCAATTTCTTTTCCTTAATCCTGTCTCCTCTCTATATATACTTATAAAACCTTTTTTTTTTTTTTTAAATAGTTGTAGTTTTCAGAAAACTTGAAAAAGTAGCAGAGAATTCCCTTCGATTCCACATTCAGTTAACCAGATTGCTAACATCTATATTAGTGTGGTACAGAGTTACTATGAGTTGGAACTGACTTTATGGCACTTAACAACATGTTTTATTCAGCCTTCCATACTTTTTACCTAATGTTGTGTTGTGTTTTACCTAATGTTGTATTGTGTTTTGCTTTGTTTTTCTGTATCAAGATCCTATCAAGGATAGCACATTCCATTTAATATTCATGTTTTCGTAGATTCCTCTTGGCTGCGACAGTTTCTCAGACTTGCCTTGTTTGGATGACCTTGACAGTTTTGATGAGTAATGGTCAGGCATTTTGTTGGACGCCCCTCAATTGGAATGTCAGGGGTATTTCTCATGGTGGAACTGGATTTCTGATGTACTATTCTCATCACACCATATCATGGGTGCAGACGATCGACAAGCCTTATTATTCATATTAGCCTTAATCAGCTGGGTGAGGCAGTTTTTGTTGGGTTTATCTTCTCTAAAATTATATTCCACTCCCATTTCCTGTCCAAACCCTTTGGAAGGAAGTTACTGTGTACTACCCATAATTCAGTGAGGCTGTGCTTCACCTTCTTAGAGAGGAGAGTAGCTACACAAATTACCTGGAATTTTTCTACATAAGACAATTGTCTTTTCTTCCAATTATTTATTTTTTTATTTGATTGTTTATATCAGTATGGGATACAGATATTTATTGAATACTTTGAGTTATAATCCAATACCTTTACAAACTTGTTTTGTTGGGCTCAAAATATTCCGGGTTAGGCCACTGGGACCTCTTTCAGTTGATTCTTGTGTCTCTTTGACATATCCCCATCATTATGACTTTGTGTTTTGAGCACTCCCTTGCTTTCTGGTGTTACAAAATACTTCAGGATATCTTGCATGTTCTGTGGCCTGCTCCTAGAATCAGACATTTCTTCAAGGATCCCTGGTTCCTTTCATTGGATAATTGTATTAGAAACCAAGATCTAGGGACTGCGCATGCTTGTTGCTATGGGAGTGTCATCTTTTCTGGTCCCTCTTGACTGACAGATCAAGGCACTGTATGTATGCAGAATAATCCATGGATATACACATAGCTATGGGGGCATGGTGGCTCCACATGTAAGCTCTGGACTGCGAACCACAAGGTTAGCGTTTCGAGCCCACCAGTCGCTCTATGGGAGAAAAAATGCAACTTTTTGCTCCCTTGAAGACTTAAAGCCTCAGAAACCCTTCATGAGGTCGCTATAAGTTGGAACTGACTCCACAGCACTTTACAACAACAACATACACATAACTATAAATATATTCATATGTGGTCATCTCTATATTAAGCAGAACATGAGTTCATATTGATATCACCAACTCTAGTCTAGTACCACATAGATCATTCTGGACTTTCTCCAGGCTTATCTATAGCTCCAACCATGAGAAATCTGATTCCCACCATCTGGCACCATGCACTTAAGTCAAGTCTAATATATAAGTTGGGCAGTGTTTCATTCTGCTGTGCATAAGGTCTCTATGAGTAGGCACCGACTCGACGGCAGCTAACAACAACAACAATATACAAGTATAGCTAGTAGTGCCAGAGTTGTTAGCTTGTACCCCTGTGGGAAACATCTCTATCAAGTTAGAATATAGCTCCTTTGGCCTTTAGTCTTAATTAATGGATACTATTACAATGAAAGACACGTAATTCAATGGAACATAATGGACTCCCAACAAGATGGATTGGCCAAGTAGCTGCATCGATGGACTCAAGTGTGGCAACAGTAGTGAGGTTGGCTCAGGATTGGGTAGTGTTTTGTTCTGCTGTGCATAAGGTCACTATGGTTCAGTACCAACTCGATGGCACCTAACAACAACAACAACAACAACAATGGCTAATGAGAAGTCCTGGGATGGTGCTGTGGGTTAATGCTTGAACTGCAGTGTTGGTTTGAACCACAAGATTGGTGGTTCAAGCTTGCCAACTGTTCCTTGGAAACCCTATACAAGGTTACTGAATCAGGACTGACTCAAAGGCACTTAACAACAACAACAGTGGCTAATGACAGCAAGAATTGCTTCATATGTTTGTTTGATGCTTGAATGTTGTCTCTGGTAAAGTATGTACTCATGTCTTTTGTCAATTTTTAAACTGGATTATTTGTATATGGTGTGAGATATGGGTCTTGTTTTATTCTTCTGCAAAGGAATTTCTCGTTTTGCCAGCACCTTTTGTTGAAGAGACTATCTCTTCCCCCCTTTAATACATTTTAACTCTTTGTCAAAGATCAACTGGCTGTAGGTGGATGAGTTACTTCTAGGTCTTCAATTATGTTCTATTGAATTTTGTGTCTTTCATTGTCATTGTTGTTGTTAAGTGTAATGTTGTTGTTGTTGTTGTTATGTGCCGTGGAGTCGGTTCCAACTCATAGTGACCCTGTACAGGGTTTCCAAGGCTGTAAATCTTTACAGGAGCAGAAAG
>NW_006408885.1:532956-542558 GCF_000296735.1 Chrysochloris asiatica | reverse complement strand
CAGCTGTTCCACGGGAGAAAGATGAGGCTTTCTGCTCCCGTAAAGATTTACAGCCTCGGAAACCCTGTACAGGGTCGCTATGAGTCGGAACCAACTCCACAGCACATAACAACATCAACTGATTTGTAATAGTATCCATTAATTAAAATTTGAGCCCACTCCCAGGTCTATTTCTCTTAGGTTAAGTCAATGGCACCCCATTTACCACATCTAATCATTGTTTGAGTCTGATCAGATATGTTTACATCCTTCACCTTTCTCTTCCTTTTTCCATCAGTCCTCCCCACTCTTAACCATCTCTCAGGTTCAGCCTTATCACCTCTCTGTTGGATTACAGCTGCCAGATCCTCTTCATTCCAGCTGGTTGTCATCATGTGAAAATGTAGTTCTAGTGCTTTTGATGTCTAACTAACCAGCTTCCCAGACTTTTTGATCCCCAAAGTACAGTATATGAGACTTTTTTTTTTCTGAAAGCTGAGTCCCTAAGTCCTCATGTGGATGAGAGGTTAATGAAAAAGAAGGTATTCAGCTACATCTTGTACAGAGCTTGTTGTTGTTGTTGTTGTGTGCCGTGGAGTCAGTTCTGACTCATAGCGCCCTGTACAGGGTTTCTGAGGCTATAAATCTTTATGGGAGCAGAAAGCCTTATCTTTCTCCTGTGGAACTGCTGGTAGTTTCAAACTGCTAACCTTAAGGTTCACAGCCCGAGTCATATAAAATCAGAGAATATGCCAGAAAAAAAAAATATATATATAAACAAAATTATCTGTGAAAATCTCTTTGTCTGCTCATAAAATACAATATACCTTCACACAATAAATCTCCTACACACTTAAGTTTGAAATTCACAAAGTCTAAAGAAAGACATCTCCCTCACAGCTCCCTAGTGTCTCCCATCCAAACACAAAATATTCAACACGCACATGTCTTGACTTGCAAACTATTTGCCTTTAAGATGACTGTAATAATTCCTTCTTTGTAGGGCAGTTGTGGTGTTTGCCCAACCCCAAGCCACATCCAAACATTTTTTTCCTTGCCTTCCGCCTACTAGAGAATCTATTTCCCAGTTTCCTTTGCAGTAAGGATGGCCACATAGCTCAGTTCTGATCAATGAAGGCTTCTAGATAGGCCTTTTTTGGATAAAAGAGGCAGAGGCCAGATGAGAATGATGGAAGCTGCTCTTTTGTAACTCTTTTTTTGCCATGAACATGGATATGATGCCTGAATTTTTAACCATGAAGTACCAAGCACAAAAAAAGAGTTGGCCCATGACATACAAATGCTGTCAAGACCTCAGTTCTTTACATACTCAGTTCTTTCCTTTGGAAGGCAGAACATCATTATGTAAAGAACTGAGGTCTTGATAGCATTTGTGTGTCATGGGCCAGCTCTGAGATCCTTGTCTCTACAATTGCTGACCATTTGTATTTGTTAGAACAAGTTTCATATGATTGACAGAAAGCCCAAGTTAATTTTGTTGAACAAAACAGATGTTTATTTCTTATAGAATTCCAGGTCAGAATGACAACATTGCTTCACAAAATTCAGGGATTTAGGCTCAACATACAGCTTTCAAATTGTTGTCTAAGATGACTGTCACAGTCTAAGATGTCATCATACCTGGTTCCCATCAGTTGTTGTTAGGTACCATTGAGTGCGTTATGGCTCATAGTAACCCTATGCACAACAGAACAAAATCCTGCCCAGTTCTTTGCCACCCTCACAATTGTTGTTATGTTTGAGCTTATTGTGGCTGCCACTGTGTCAATCCATCTCATTAGGAGTCTTCCTCATTTTCACTGACTCTCCTTGAATTATTTCCAAGCATGATATCTGTATCCAGGGACTGGTCCCTCCTGACAACATGTTCAAAGAACATGAGACAAAGTCTTGCCATCTTGGCTTCTAAGGAGCATCCTGGCTATATTTTTCCTAAGACAGACTTGCTTGTTCTTCTGACAGTCCATAGTACTTTTAATATTTTTACTAGCACCATAATTCAAATGCATCAATACTTCTACAGTCTTCCTTATCCAGTGTCCAATTTTTACAAGCATATAAGACAATTGGAAATACCATGGCTTGGGTCAGGGGCACCTTAGTCCTCAAATTGACTAACACTTTAAAGAGGTCTTTTTGCAGCAGCTTTGCCTAATGCAATACATCGTTTAATTTCTTGAACCTTCTTCCATGAGTGTTGATAGTGGATCCAAGCAAAATGAATTCTGACAATTTCTACCTTTTCTCCATTTATTGTCATGTTATTTATTGATCCAGTTGTGAGAATTTTTATTTTCTTTTCCTTGAGATGCAATGCATACTGCAGGCTGTTGTTTTGATCTTCATCAGTAAGTATTTTAGTCCTCTTCGCTTTCAGCAAGAAAGGTTACATTATCTACATATCACAGATTGTTAGTGAGTCCTTTTCTAATACGGATGCCATGTTCTTCTTCATTTTCTTGAATGATTTGCTCAGCATATGGACTAAATAAGTACAGTTAAAGGATACAGCCTTAGTGCACACCTTTCCTGATTTTAAACCATTCAGTATTCCCTTATTTTGTCTGAAACATTGCCTGGTGGGTTATGTACCCATTACTCATAAACAGGTGTCTTGGTTTGTTTGCAATGCTAGTTATAGTTTGTTATGATCAACATGGTCAAAAGCCTTTCCATAGCCAATAAAGCACAAGTAAACATCTTTCTGATAGTCTCTATTTTCAGCCAAGATCCACCTGATGTCAGCAATGATATCCTTAGTTCCATGTCCTCTTCTGAATCCAACTTGAATTTCTGGTAGCTCCCTGTCAATGAAAGGAGCCCTGGTAGTATAATGGATTATGGGCAGGGCTGCTAACCACAAGGTTAGCAGTTTGAATCTACCAGTCACTCTGTGGGAGAAAAGTGAGGTTTTCTGTTCCCGTAAAGATTCACAGCCTCAGAAACCGTATATAGGATTGCTATGAGTCAGAACTGACTTGGTGGCATACAACCATCACCACCACCTTGCTGATGTTTTATTGCTGCATAGGTTTTGAATTATCTTCAGTAGAATTTTACTTGCATGTGATATTAATGATATTGTTCGATGATTTCTGCATTCCATCGGGTCACCTTTCTTTGGAATTGGTATACATATGATCTTTGCTCATCAGTTGGCCAGGTAATTGTCTTCCAAAGTTCTTGGCATCAACGAGTGAGTACCTCCAGTGTCGCATCAGTTTGCTGAAACATTTCAACGTGTACTCTGTCATTTCTTGAAGCCTTGTTTTTTCACTATGCCTTCATTGCAGCTTGGACTTCTTCCTTTAGTACCATCAGGTTCTTGATCATATGCTACATTTTGAAATGGTTGAGCACTGACAAGTTTGTTTATTTGTTTTTGGGTACAGTGACTCTATGTATTCCTTTCATTTTCTTTGGATACTTCCTTCATCATTCAATATTTTGCCCTAGAGTCCTTCAATGTTTCAAATTAAGGCTTGATTCTTTTCTTTAGTTCTTTCACCTTGAGAAATGCTGAGTGTGTTCTTCCCTTTTGGTTTTCTAACTCCAAGTCTTTGTACATATCTGATGGCACAGACAGAAAATAAATAGAATGGTGGTAGCTTTAAAATGAAACATGTCAGTAAATACATAAAATGTAAATAAAAAAATTGTACTCTAATGAAAAAAGAAAGACTTTTGTGTTAAACAGCAAAGCAGAACTCAATCATATGCTACCTACAAAAAAAATTTATTTCAAAAATGGCATCACAAGTAGATTAAAAAGTAAAAGAATTGGCAAAAATATATTGTGTTAACATAAATGAAAAGAAATATGAGTGGTTATATTACTATCAAAGTAGACATCAGAGCAAATAATCTTACCAGAAATAAAAGATGGTCATAAAGTTAATATCCTAAAGATATAATAAATTTCACAAACCAATAAGAAAAAAAATGATCACTCTACAACCCTGTCACCACCCCCGTCCCCCAAAATGGACAGTAATAATAGTCAACTTTTACTATTTGAGGATGACAACCATCTTAATGAGATAATGTATATTCTTCTCAGAACAAGTTTCTGAGTTAGGGTGAGTGTCATCTCCATGTCAGAGAGAAGGAATTGGAAGTTTGGAGACAGTATGACCTGTTCCCAATGTCCCATGTCTGATGGTGGAGCTGCAGACACTGTCCCAAGGTATATTCTCTGTGAACCCCTAGACTGCAAGGCTTCTCATGAAAAGGCAAAAGAATGAGTTGGTACTGACTTGACGGCACTTAATGACAACAACAAGAAGTACTTCAAGAATATTTAATTTTTATAGTTAATACAACTTGCAAATTTATACAAATTTAAACACAAATTAATTAAACACGAATACATTTTCAGCTGCATCAGGCTGACAAACATGAAAAACAATAATACCAATAATACCCAGTGTTGGTGAAGCTATGGGGTAAGAGGCTGTCTTGTTTATTGTTGGTAGAAGTATAACCTGACAACCTTTCTGGAGAGGGGCATGAGGCTGGGGGGAAGGAGCAGGTATTGATCTGGTCAGAAGCACAAGAGATATACAGTGGTTAATGTTTGACCAGGCCAACTCCAACTTAATAGAGCAGTACTCAGTGATTGAGTTAAGGGCGAAGGTTGTGAGTCAAAAGATCTGGATTTAGTTCCCATCTTTGTTATTGACTAGATGTGTAACCTTGGACTATGGAAGCAACAGTTTGCTCTTAGGATTAAAAGAGCTAACGGAAATCTAAAGTACTGTTATCAACTTCTTTTGGTGCTTGATCTTTTAGAGTAATAATCTAACATCTATAATCAGTGTATGTGTATATGTACATGTGGAAGGGACGGTCCACTGGCAAAATAACTGGCTGTAAAAGAAAGGAGGTTCTGAGAGTCAGGCCTTATCACAGAGGATGCAGAGATGGGAACAGGGCCTGCATCTGGATAGAGGTTGAGGCATGAACAAAAGGATGAGTAGAGTCTCTTTTTAACTGAACTCTGCTACCTGCTTATGACCTGACCGGTGCTGCCTTTGGTCTGTTGGGCTTGGACTGAGCTCTGCTCTCACAGATGGTGGTCCAAACCTTAGCCCTACAAGTGCTTCAGTTAATAAGTGACTCTAGTCACCCTTTGTACTTGGACATTTAGCTCTTCCTTCTGTTTGATGCTCTATTGACTAGTGTGAGGCTTAATTATTGATGTTTAACACTGAGTTAGCTTCTTCCTTACAGAAGAATTCCAGTTAGTACATGTAATAAGAATGAGATAAATGGAAGATTACCACTAGAATACTATAGTAAGAATCGACACAGGCAAGATCCACCAGAGGATATGAAAATTTGTGGGTAAAGGTTTAACCAGAAACAGTATATAAAACTTCTTAGTCTTAAAATATTCCCCCCAAATAAGTAACAATCACATAAAGGAAAATAGTAAATTCACAGTGGAGAATCATGGTAGGCATCATCAGTAATATGACATGTTGTTGTTGTTAAGTGCCATTGAGTCAGTTCTGACTCATAGTGACCCTGCATAAGGTTTCTGAGTTGCTCCTGGTAAATTTGAACTGCTTATCTTGCTGTTAGAACCTACCTTGCAGTCCAGAGCAATTATCCTACAGTGCCACACCAGGACTCCCATAAGTAATAAGACATAGTGATTCTGCTGCACAAGACCTCTTGAAAGTGTTGAAGAACAAAGATGTCAGTTTGAGGACTAAGATGTGTCTGACCAAAGCCATGGCATTTTTAATAACCTCGTATGCATGTGAAAGTTGGACAGTGAATAAGGAAGACTTTAGATGAATTGATGTATTTAAGTTATGGTGTTATAATATTAAAAGTACCAATCTGTGTTGGAAGAAATATAGCCAGAATGCTCCTTGGAAGCCAAGATGACCAGACTTCACCTCTCATACTTTGGACATATTATCAGGAGAGACCAGTCCCTGAAGAAGGATGTCGTTTGGTAAAGTGGAGAATCAGAGAAAAAGAGGAAGACCTCCCTAATGAGATGGACTGGCACAGTGGCAGCGGTAATGAGTTCAAACATAGCAATGATTGTGAGGTTGGCACAGAACCAGGCAGTGCTTCGTTCTGTTGTGCATAGGGTCGCTATGAATTGGTACTGACTTGATGGCACCTAAAAACAACAACAACAACAGTAGTAATGATATTATGTTTCTCCTCTTGTGACATGCTGAGAAGTACATACCACTTTTGTGCATAACCTCAATCTAATCAGGAGAAATGTCAGGCAACCCTAAACTGAGGGACATTTTACAAAATAACTGACTCTTTTAAGTGTGAAGGTCATGAAAGACGACAAAAAGACTAAAACTATCAAAGATTGGAGGAGACTCTGGAACAATGACAACCAAACACAATGTAGAAGACTTGAATGGTTCCTGAAACAGAAGAAGAATACAGATGGGAAACTAATCCAAATAAAGTCTATAGTTCAGTTAACAGAGAAATTGTTGTTGTTGTTGGATACCATCCAACTGGTTCTGACTCATAGCGACAAAACACTGTCTGGTCCTGTGCCACTTTCACAATTGCTGTGATGTTTGAGCCTCAGCCACTGTGGCAATGTATCTTGTGAAGGTCTTCCTTTTTTCTGTGACCCTCCACTATACCAAGCATAATGTCCTTCTCCAAGGATTGGTCCCTTCTGATAACATGCCCAAAGTACAAGAGATGAAGCCTTGCCATCCTTCCTTCCAAGGAGCAATCTATCTGTAGTTCTTCCAGAACAGACTTATTCTTTCTGGAAATCCATGGTATATTTAATACTCATCACCAACAACATAATTCAAATCCATCATTTCTTCTTTGATCTTCCTCCAGTAGGTGTTAAATAAAAGTTTGCTAAATTAATGAATGGATTAACTACCTCCTTCATGTAATTATCCTTCTCATGGGGTAGAACAGGAGTTAGGCTAGTCCCCATCTTCTGGAATGGACAGATTTTAGAAGGAATGTGTTGACCCTGAGGCTTTGTTTTACATGGGATCAGTTGAAAGTACCACTAATTACTCAGTAGCTGCAGAACTCTTCCTACCTGTTAATGAATGGCTCAGTTTTGGAATAGAGGCTCCAGCTAGGCATTCACAGGGAGTAAGTCCAGTGAGCCATTAACCAATTTTGGACCTCGGTTGGCAATAGGTAATCTGAGCTGTGTCCTGAAGAGAGATAAACAGGCCAAACCATGATGTGCAAAAGCAGACAGTAGGCAGAGGGGATAGCTCAATCTGAGTAAAGATAGATGCTCTTCTGTGCTGTTAATTTTTTGGTAATTTCTGTAGGCATTTACAGAGTGGAGGGAGTGGATAAGTAAGGCTATACTGGTGGTATGGATCCCTAGTGGTACAGTGATTGAAGTGCTCAACTTCACTGAAAGGCCAGTGGCTTGAACCCACCAGTTACTCTGCAGGAGAAAGATTTGGCAGTCCACTTCTGTAAAGATTTACAGTCTTGGAAACCCTATGGGGTATTTCTACTCTGTCTTATCAGGTTTCTATGAGTTGGAATCAACTCAACGATAACAGATACTCTGGTGACAGGTGACAGAAAACCAAGAGACAGAGAATTTGTTGAATAGCTATAGAGGAACTCATGGAACTGAAGATGAATTAAATGATGGAAGGACTGAGGAATCCCAGGACATTTGTGCTAAAAATCCAATCTCTAGGCATCTGTCTTGAGAGAGAGCAGCTGATGGGGGCTCAGCCTAGTCACATGACTCAATCTTAGATTTATAGCCCTGGCAGGTTGGCAGAGTCCTAGTGAATAGGTAAAGTCCTGGACATAAAAGTAGCTTCTAGGGGTGATGGAAGCAGAGATGATGACGTAGAGAGATGGAGCAGCTGGGGACTGTAGACTCAAGAGATAGAGGGGCTGTGTGCTGATGACCGTGGGGCAGGCTTGCACGGTATACCCTTTGGTTGGTTGATGATACACAGAGGGGATTGTAACCATGACAATGAAACAACATGTGATAGAATGAATGTAAAGCTAATGTTCTCCCATGTAAATTATCAAATAATTCACAATAGTAATTAAAAAAAAGTAGCCCGTAGGGAACTATCACTTGTCTGTCAGTTTGCCGTACTGTGGGGGATTTGTGTTACTGTGATACTGGAAGCTATGCCATCAGTATTTCAAATACCAGCAGGATCATCAGTGGTAGACAGGTTTTGATGGTGCTTCCAGAAATATATAGAGGAAGGAGAATTGGACTATTTCTAAATGGTTAGTAACTGAAAACGGTTTGAATGGCTGTGGAACTTTGCCAGATATAGTGTAAGCCCTTCAAGCTGGGAGGCACTCCAACCTGGGGAATACAAAAAAATATGACTGGGAAAGAGCTGATCGTAATGATCTGAATGGAGCAAACCTTTTGGGACCTGTATTTGCTGATGGGGCATATCTCAAAATGAGAAGGAACAGCTATAAACATCCATTAGTAATCACAATGTGGATTGTATGAAATAAGAATCTAGGAATATTGAAAGTTGTCAAAGATGAAATGGAGGGAACAAACAAGATGGCGGATTGGGTAGAAGTGTAGTGAGGTGCTCCGACAGCAACAACACAGAATACTGGACCAAGCAGGCTCAGAGGATGGTGCCTGAACTCTGAACCACATAAAAGGGAATATTTAGAAAGTTGGAAGGTTTACAGCCAATGGAATTTGTAGCAGAAGTAAGAAATCCAGTGCTTTCTAATCCAAGGCACTCAGCTGCTCCCTGAGTGGCCATCTTGGGCAAGACCAAGCGTAGAAAGGATCAGAGCAGCCATGAATGTCTGACAGAATTGCGGAGATAAAGGTGTGGACATTCTTTTTTCTGTATCTGTTCATTAGTCTCTCAGTGTCTGTGCACCTCCATTCTGGTGACTAGAGGGGGTACCTGGACAAGTGGACACCCCACCCCCATCCCCAGAGGGTTCTAGTATGCATGTGCACAGAGCTCCTCAATATTTAAAAGGACATTCTCCACTTAAAACCAAACAGCAACACAAAATGGCCACAGCTGGTCCTTAACTGTTTATCACTAGGAAAAATGCATGAATGGGGATTGTGGAGTGGAACAGGCAGACTAAAAATGAAACAGGCCAAAAATTAAATCCTGAGTTATGTCCTAATGACCAACGGTGGCATCTTGAAATTTCTCAGGAAGAAGAGTAAAAAGGGAAGCCCATCTCCTGATCACATCTACTTGGAGGCAATCAGAAAGCACAAAAATACCAAAATGCACACCCATCTAAGTCTTAAGAAAATGACTGAGAAGGAATTCAGAAAAATGATTATAAAATGTATCAAAACACTCTACAATGGAGTTGAGAAAAATAAGGAAGAAGTCAGGAAAGTGCTACAGGAACAATCAAATAAAAATTGAAACAATTGGAAACAATTCAAAAACCTAAAGAAAGAGATACAAATGATTAATAATAGAATATCAGAAATGGACAATACACTGAAAGGGCAAAGGAGTAGAATTGACAAGATAGAAGCCACAGCTGGAAGATAAATCTCTCAATACTACTAAGATAGAAGAGCAAGCAGAAAAAAGGATAAAAAAATCTGAAGAAGGTCTAAG
>NW_006408885.1:530111-531931 GCF_000296735.1 Chrysochloris asiatica | reverse complement strand
GATGCATGCTCAACCTTGGAACAACAGGGCTCTGTGATACAGGGATCTAGGCATAGTTTGAAGGGGAGAAGTAATACTAAGATGCTTGACTGTCTTATAAATATTGGTTTCCCTTGCCTACTATTGTAAAAAAGACACTTGAGTGGGATAGAAAGGAATGTCAAGAAACATGATTACAGGAAATTTGTAAAAAAAGAAAGAAATAGAATACAAAACTATTAATATCCTAGATGTTGTTGTTGTTGTTAGGTGCTGTTGATTCCCATCTGACTCATAGTGACTCTATGCACAACAGAATGAAACACTGCCAGGTCCTTTGCCGTTCTCATAATTTATGTTACACTTGAGCCCATTGCTGCTGCCACCATGCCAATCATTCTCATTGAGGGGTATTTCTCTTTTGTGTTGATCCTCCACTTTACCGAGCATGATGTCCACCAGGAATCAGTCTCTCCTGATGACATGTCTGAAGTATGAAAGATGAAGTCTTGCCATCCTGGTTTCTAAGGAGCAATCTGGCTGTACTTCTTCCAAGACAGATTTGTTTGTTCTTCTGGCAGTCCGTGGTACTTTCTATATTTGTCTCCAACACCATAACTCAAATGGATCAATTCTTCAAGGGTATTCCTTACTCATTTGTTAAACTGTCATATGCATATAAGACAATTAAAACTTGGGTCAGGTGTACCTTAATCCTCAAACTGACATCTTGCTCTTGAACACTTTAAAGAGGTACAGCAGATTTGCCTAATGTAGTATGTTGTTTAATTTCTTGACTGCTGGTTCGATGAGTGCTGATTGTGGATCTAAGCAAAATGAAATTTTTGACAATTTCAATCTTTTCTCCATTTATTATGATGTTATCTATTAGTCTAATTGTGAAGATTTTTGTCTTCTTTACATTTAGGTGCAACCCATACTGAAGGGTGTGGTCTTTGATCTTCATCAGTTAAGTATTTTAAGTCCTCTTCACTTCTGGCAAGCAAAATTGTATCATCTGCACATTGCAGGCTGTTAATGAGTCTTCCTTTGGTCCTGATGCCACATTCTTCCCCATAATTTCCAACTTTCTGGATTATTTGCTCAATATATAGATTGCATAAGTACAGTGAGAGAATAGACTCTAGCACACACCTTTCCTGATTTTAAGCCATTCAGCATCCTCTTGTTGTGTTCTAACGACTGCCTCTTGGTCTATGTACAGGTTCCTCATGAATACAATTAAGTGTTCAGGAATACTCATTATCTGCATCATTGTCCATAGCTTTTCATGATCCACAGAGTCAAAAGCCTTAGTATAGTCAATAAAGCACAGCTAAACATCTTTCTGATATTCTCTGCTTTCAGTCAAGATCCATGTGACATTAGCAGTGATATACCTTATTTCATGTCCTTTTCTGAATCTTGCTAGACTTTCTGGCACTTCCTGTCAATCTAATGTTGTAGCCATTTTAAAATTATCTGCAGCAAAATTTTACTTTCATGTAGTATTAATGATATTGTTTGATGATTTCTGATTTCTGTTGGGTCTTCTCTCTTTGGAATGGCTACAAATAAGGATATCTTCCAATTGGTTGGCCAGGTAGCTACTTCCAAATTTCTTGGTATAGATGAAAGAGGGCCTTTAGGGCTTCATCAGTTTGTTGAAAGATTTCAATTTGCATTCTCTCAGTTCCTGGAGTCTTGTTCTTTGCCAATGCCTCTGTGCTGCTTGGACTTCTTCCTTCAATACTATATGTTGTTGTTGTTGTTGTTAAGTGCCATCGAGTCGGGTCCGACCCATAGCGACCCTGTACAGGGTTTCCGAGGGTGTAAATCTT
>NW_006408885.1:511132-529480 GCF_000296735.1 Chrysochloris asiatica | reverse complement strand
GTCACAATTAGTCATGATAACAATGATTCACTATTGAATCATATGAGTCTTATAGCTATCTCTTTTCACCAGACCCTTCTAGACAAGATGAAATCTATTCAGTGGGGACTGTTTCTTCATCTCCATACTCTTAAACTAAACTCTCTCTTGAAACCTTGTAAGCCAGTCACTTTGTGCCTTATTGCCCCTCATTTTAGGTAGCCAATGTCTAAGTTGCCCGTCCCTATCCACCCTGTGTACAGAGGGGATAGCACTGATACTTGATGTGAAGACTCCTTCCTTCTTTGTTGGTATTTAGAATTACTGCCTCCTTGAGTATAGTTCAGGTTCATCAAATTGTAGCAATTTACCCTTGTTTCCTTTGTCAAAAACAAACAAACAAACAAAAAAACACAAAAAACTTTTTTTGTGTGTGTAATCTTCCTTTACTAGAGTTCTGATTATCAAACCATTGTGGCTAGATCAAATGGATACTGTCTGCAAGTTTGGATTTTCTTGTGCATCTCCCCTCACTTCATATCAGCTGCATGCTTAACTCACAGCTCTAGCCCTCTGTTGCTATGTCCTTGTCCATGAGCTCAAGTGTCCCCAGGTCTCAGCACACTTTGGACCAACCAGCCCTTCCTCTTCTCTCTCTCATCTCTGCGGTTCTGTCAGTCATCTGTGGTTGCTCTGATCCTTCCCCGCTTTGTCATGCCCAAGATGGCGGCTCTGGGAGCATTTGAGTGTTTTGAATTAGAAAGCAATTGATTTCTTGCTTCTGCTACAAATTCCCCTAGCTGTAAGCCTTCCAAGCTTCTAAATATTCCTTTATGTGTGGTTCAGAGTTCTGGCACCATCCCCTGAGCCTGTTTGGTCTGGTATTTTGTGTTGTTGCTGATGGAGCTTCTCACTGCACTTCTACCCTATCCACCATCTTGTTTGTTCTCTCCAACAGTTCTTGATCATGGTTGAACATCAATCATTTCTTTTTGGTACTGTGACTCTGTATGTATCATACTTCCATCTTCTTTTTTTTCAATTGTTTTGCTTTTTTCTTCCATCTTCTTTTGATGCTTTCTGCATCATTCATTATTTTGCCCATTGAATCCTTCAATATTGCAAGTTGAGGTTTCAGTTTTTTCCTCAGTTCTTTCAGCTTGATAAATGATGGGTGTGATCTTCATTTTTGGATTTCTAACTCCTTGTCTTTGCAAACTTCATTATAATACTTGACTTTATCTTCTTGAATTGCCCTTTAAATTTTTCTGTTTAGCTCTTTACCTCCCTATTTCTGTCATTTACTTCTGTTTGCTAGAGGGCAATAGTCAGTCTCTTCTGATATCCATTTTGGTCTTTTCTTTCTTTCATGTCTTTTTTAATGACCTTTTGCCTTGTTACTGTATGATGATCTTAATGTCATCCCACAACTCTTCTGGTCTTCAGTCATTTGTGTCTAATGTATCAAATCTGTTCCTGACTTGATTTCTAATTTCATATGAGATATTTTTAAGGTCATATATTGGCTCTCATGGACCTGTTTTAATATTCTTCAGCCTCAGTCTAAACTTGTATATCAGCAATTGATGATCTGTCCCACCATTGGCTCCTGGCCTTGTTTTGGCTGATGACCTTAGCTTTCCACTATCTCTTCCCATAGATGTAGTCAATTTGATTCCTGTGTATTCCATATGGTGAGGTTCATGTGTATAGTCACCTTTTATGTTGTTTTAAAAAGTTATTTGCAATGAAGAAGTCATTGGTCTTACAAAATTCTGTCATGAAATCTCCAGCATCTTTTCTGTCACCAAAGCCATATTTTCCAACTTTTGATCCTTTCTCTTTATTGCCAACCTTTTCATCCCAATCATCATTAATTATCAATATATCTTGATTGCATGTTTCATCAGCTTCAGACTGAAGAAGTTGGTAGAATCCTTTAATTTTCATCATTGGCTTTAGTGGTTGGAGCATACGTTTGAATAAAAGTGGTATTAATTAGTTTTCCTCGTAGGTGTGTGGATATTGACCTATCATAGATAGTATTGTACTTCAAGATAGATCTTGAAATGTTCTTTTTGATGATGAATGCTATGCCATTCTTCTTGAATTTATCATTCCTAGAAAAGTAAACCATATGATTGTCAGATTCAAAATGGCCAATATCAGCCCATTTCAGCTCATGAATATCTAGGATATTGATCTTTAATTCTATGCATTAGTGAGTTGATGTAGATAGGGATAGAAGTATCATTGCAGACAACAGATGGATCTTGGCTGAGAATAGAGAACACTAGAAAGATGTTTATCTATGCTTTATTGATTATGCAAAGATTTTCAACTGTGTGAATCTTGACAGGCTATGGATAATGTTGTGAAGAATGGATATTATAGAACACTTCACTGTATTCATGTGGAAACTGTACATAGACCAAGAGGCAGTCATTCTAACAGAACAAGGGGATACTGAATGGTTTAAAATTAGAAAAGGTTTGTGTCAGGGTTGAATCCTTTCACCATAATTGTGAAATGTGTGGTGAGCAAACAGTCCAGGTGACTGGATTATATGAGGAGGAATGTGGCATCAGGATTGGAAGAGGACTCATTAACAACCTCTAATATGCAGATGAAGGAGCTCTGGTAGCGTAGTGGTTACGAATTGGGCTGTGAACCACAAGGTCAGCAGTTCGAAACTACCAGCTGTTCCGCGGGAGAAAGATGAGGCTTTCTGCTCCCGTAAAGATTTACAGCCTCAGAAACCCTGTACAGGGTTGCTATGAGTCGGAACCAACTCCACGGCACATAACAACAACAATATGCAGATGATACAACTTTGTTTGCTGAAAGTGAAGAGGATTTAAACTACTTGCTGATGATGACTAAAGACCACAGTCTTCACTATGAATTGCACCTCAATGTAAAGAAGACAAAAATCTTCACAACTGGACCAGTAAAATAACATCATGATTAATGGAGAAAAGATTGGCACTGTCAAAGCCTTAATTTTGCTTAGATCCACAACCAATACTCAAGGAATCAACAGTCAAGAAATCAAACGACTTCTTGCATTAGGCAAATGTGCTATAGGAGACCTCTTTAAAGTGTTCAAGAGCAAAGATTTCAGTTTGAAGACTAAGGTGCACCTGATCCAAGCTGTGGTATTTGCAATGGCCTCATATGTATATGAAAGTTAGACAATGACTGATTCAGTTTCTTGGATTATTTGTTCAGCATACGGATTCAATAAGTATGGTGAAAGAATACAACCCTCTCTCATACCTTTCCTGATCTGAAACCATTCAGTATCCTTTTCTGTTCCAATGACTGCCTTTTGCTCTGTGTACAAGTTCCTCAGGAACAATCAAGTGTTCTAGAATACCCATTTTTCACAAATGTATCCATATTTTCTCATGATCCACTAAGTCAAAAGCCTTTGCATAGTCAATAAAGCACAAGAAACCATCTTTCTAGTATTCTTTGCTTTTAGCCAAGATCACTAGTTTATGGCATTTCCCTGTACTGTTGCAGCCATTTTAAAATTATCTTCAACAAAATATTATTTGCACGTGATTTGCATGCACATTCTATTGGTTCACCTTGCTTTGGAATGGACACAAGTATGGATCTCTTCTAATCAATTAGCTGTCTTGACATAAATGAATGAGCACATCCACACAAAAATCAGTAGGGTTTCTATATATCCCAAAGAACAAGATAAGAAGGAAATTAACTCCATGATCCTGAAACCAGAACTGGATAGCTGCCAGTATGGCTAACACTACCAACTGCTCTGAAAGTGATAACATTAGACGATTCTGGACAGAAGGGGAGAAAATTTTAGAGTAAAACTTAAAACCATAAAAAAGATCAGACTTACTGATCTGAAAGAAATTGATGGAATCCCTGATACTATGGCCCTTGTTGTTGTTGTTTGGTGCTGTTGAGTCAGTTCCAACACATTAATAACCCTAGACACAACAGAACAAAACACTGTTAGGTCTATCTTCACAATTGTTACGCTCCAGCCCATTGTTGCTGCCACAGAGTCAATCCATCTCCTTGGGGTTCTTCCTCTTTTTCACTCATCCTCCACTTTACCAAGTATGGTGTCCTTCTCCAGAGACTGATCCCTCCTGATAGCATGTCAAAAATACAGCAGACAAAGTCTCCCCATCCTAGCTTCTAAGGAGCATCTAGCTGTACTTCTTCCAGCACAGATTTGTTTTTTATACTGGCAGTCTATGGTACTTTTAATATTCTCCAGCACTGTAACTCAGACACATCAGTTCTTCTACAGTCTTCTTTATTCATTGTCCAACTTTCACATGTATAACACTGAGGTTAATAGGAACTGCATATAAGGCCAGGAACTCTGCTCTCACGTTCCTCCCACATCCACCTTGTGAACTCCTTGGCTTGCAGGAGCTTCCATAGTTTTTTCCTCTCTGGGTCCAACAGCTGCACTGTTTTTTTTGTTTTTGTTTTTTTTTCCTGCTGATTGTTTCATTGTTTTTGTTTATTCTTTCTCCTCCTTTTCTCTCCATTCCCTTGAATTTTATCCTTTCTATCTCTGCTATTGTTTTTCATTCTTTTCTCCTGTTTCTCATTTCCCTTCTTCTCTCCTCTCCCCTTTGACCTTTCTCCACTACTTACTCTCTTTCTTTTCATCTTTCCTCTCCATGGTGTTTAAATATCTTCCTTTTTTCCTCTTATTTTTCTCTTCTATAGATCCATTTCCCCATTATCTTTTATGGATGCTTCCTGTTTTAATTAATTTTTTCTCTTTTCATTGTTGGTTTCTTGCTTGCTTTTTCTGTTTTGTTTTCTTGTGTGTATGTGTGTGTGTGGTTTTCTCTTTCCCACCCAACCGGAGACAATAACCTTGCACATACAGCCCAGCACCATGCCCTCTGCAGCTCCACCTATTGGGCTCTGACACCACCTGATCAATGATAGACAGCAACCAACACCAGCTAAACCCACCATAAACTGAGGTGCATGAATAATGAATGGTGTAGGCTTCCATCTATACCCACAGGAGACAGCTGATAAGAGCCTAAGAACACATAAACACACAGTAATCAATGAAATACAAACATGACAACTCCACTACACCCCAGAGACAATAATTTTAGCTCACAGGAAGAAATAAGAGAATGGCTTAAACAAATGACCATGATGCAGAACAAGAAAATGTTTATGAGGTAGAAAAGGTAGTGGAAATAACTGAAAAATAATTCAAAAGAATAATAATTAGGTACCTTATAAGGATTGGAAGATTGAGGAAAGTAAGGAGAACATATTAAAAAAAAACTTTAGAAAATTTCAGGAAAACACTACAAGAACAAACAGACAAAATATGCAAGTTGTGAAGCAATACAAGCCCTGCAATTAGAAATCCAGAAGATTAATAATAAAATTTCAGAAATGGATGATACATTGAAAGGATAAAGAAGTAGATTCAAAACAATGGAAGCTCACATTAATGATTATGAAGCTAAATCTCTCAATACTAGTGTGCTAGAAGAACAATCAAGAAAAAGAATGAAAAAATCTGAAGAAATCTTCAGAGTTATGTGGGATACCATTGATGATAGGAGCTCCAGAACAGAAAGAGAAAATAAAAAGTATAAAGAAAATTGTTGGAGAATTGTTGAAAGAAAATTTCCTTATCATCATGAAAGAGGGGAAAATAAGCATACAAGAGACTGAACAAACCTAAAAAAGGATAGATCCCAAAAGAAAATCACATATCATAATTAAAATTTCTAAAACCAAAGACAAGGAAAGAATCTTGAGAGTAGCTTTGGAGAAAATGAGCAATTATCTAAAAAGGAGAACCAATAAGACTAATCTCTGATTTCTTAGCAGAAACCATGCAAGTGAGAAAGCAATGGGATGGCATACACAAAACTCTTAAAGAAAAAAATTGCTACCCAAGAATCATATATCCCACAAAACTGTCCCTCAAATATGTTGACAAGATTAGAACATCTCTTGATAAACAGAAATGAAAGGAATTTGTAATGATCAGACCAATTTTACAAAAACTGCTAACGGGGGTTCTGTGGACTGAGAGTAGACAATAACCTGAGATTACCATACATGATAGCATCACCCAGAGCTTAATTCAGATATAGAAGTATTTAAAGTAAAAAAAACCGTACAAGATTGAAAATAGGGACCCAGAGAAATCAATTTATAATAAAGTCAACTGCAAAGCAAAAAAAGGAAAGAGTGTAGGTATAGAACTTTCAAATGACTAGAAAGTCCAGTAGATTTCAAGATAAAATAGATTGTTTTAATAGGGAAAATAATAAATTATAGGATAACCTCAAAGAAAATTAATATACCTGTACATCAAAATAAAAAAAGAAGAAAACCAGAAAGATTTAGTAAACATTAATACAACAGAAATAAAGAATAAAAAAAAAAAAATGAATTCTGAACAGAAAATTATGTGGAACAAATAAACAAGCACCCCTACAAAAAAAAATAATTACACTGAATGTAAATGGATTAATTTCACCAGTCAAGAGACAGGGCAGAATAGATAATAAAACAGGACCCTTCAGTATGCTGTCAAAAAGATGTAGACATCCTGAATGTCCATCAACAGAAGAATGGCTAAACAAACTTGGATACATACATACAATGGGATACTATGCAATGTTGAAGAATAATGATCAATATGCAAAAGACCTTACAACAGGACATTATGCTGAGTGAAATTAGTCAATCACAAAAGACAAATATTATATGAGACCAGTGTTAAAAAAAAAAAAAAAAGTTTTCTTGCTAAAGGAAACAATCTATGATGATTACAGGGTGGTGGGGGAGAGGGAAAATTATTCATGAGCCAGAAGGTAAACACATGCTAACATGAGCAATAGGGCAGGCAAGGTACCACAAGAGGGAGGTTAGCAGAGGAAAGATGAAGGTAGTGGGAGACACAGAAGGAATGCAATAGTTGGTACATGGAGGGGATTGCAATCATTTTAATGAAGCAAAATACATGATTTTCAAAATGTAGAACTGATGATCTGCTTTGCAAACCTTCCCTCAATTCACAATAAAAAGATTAAAAAAAACAAAAAAAACTCCTGGCACCGAGTCTTAGGGGGCTCCCACATTTTTGTGAGTTTTACCTGTAGGTTGTTACTGTAAAGACTGGAGGAAATTTTCCTCACACTTTCTGCATGGGTAAGAGAAAAGTAACCATTTTGAAATATGCCCTTAACAAAAGTCTACCCTCAAAGGAAATTGTTTTGCCAAAGCCTACCATGGTAGAGTCCTGGTGTGGCCCTGTAGGGTAAGCACTGGACCTCAAGTACAATTTGAACCACAGGGCCGATGGTTCAAACCCACCAGCTACTCCTTAGAAACCCTATACTGGGTCACTATGAGTTGGAACCAACTCAACGGTACTTAATAACAACAACAACAACAACCTGTTGTGGTACTGTAGGATAAGCACTGGATTGTTAACTGCAAGGACTACTAAACTCACCACATGTACATGAATCTGTTTCTGCATATTCTAATACCATGCTGCGTTAGTTTCTGAAGTCTCTTTGGGGTTTAAAAAAATACCTTAAATATTCTTGAACATTTCTCTTTCCGATAAACTTTCATATGAACTTACCAATTTTCAATACCCTGTTGGAATTTTTGTTGAAATTTAACTAAATTTATGGATGCTTTTGGCTGAAAAATAAAGTTATTTTAATTTTGGAAAAAAAAAGTTGAAAATGGTTTGTTTTCAGATAATAGCAAATGTCTCCACCTAGGGTATGTGAGCTGCATGGGGGAACTAGCAACCTGTCCGCTCTTGTCGGCATGTTCAGGTGTTCATGATTGTGAGGAGAGACCACACACAATCATCACCACCATAATCAAAGGACAATGACAAACTGTAGCATGTGGGAAGACCAAGACCCAAAAGTGGGGCTGAGACTGGGATTACTGGGATTGACAACAGGAAAATTCACTGGTACGGGGTCAGCTGGCCCCCATGAGCACTACATCCCAGTGTTACAAGTAGGCTCCACATAGGCCTCTGGCTTCATGTCAGGGTATACCTTGGGTACAGGTGGGCTGAGAATTGTGGGGAAACATGAAGGAATAGGCTGAGGTATGAAGTGACAGGTTTTGGCGCTCTTCAGATGGTCAATAGTTGCCTTGAGTTGACCTTGTTTTGTAGAAAGTTTTATTCGAGTCCATTATGGGAACATGCATAATTCAAATTCACCCATTTTGATGGATCCTGGATCTTCTTGAAGGTCAGTCACTCTCAGGCCACCTTTTTGTGTATTTTACCATGTCTGTACAGTGTTTCTGGATTGACTTCTTAATATTTTAATTCAGTCAACTCAATTTTTAATCATTTAAATATCATTTTAGCCTCAGTTTGAATAATAATACTTGTGAAAGTACACATTTGATATGTCACCTATATTTAAATGCACAACTATTGAAATACCATATGGTTATCCACTTAATGGGAGTGCTGTGGCTTCACAGATGAGCATTAGACTGCGAACCACAAGGTTGAGGTTTCGAGCCCACCATCTGCTTCCGCAAGAGATTTAAAGCCCGAGAAACTCTATAAAGGTTCCCTGTGAATCGAAACCAATGCCACAGCATTTAACAACAACATCCACTTACTATTTAAAATCATTTTGCTCATCACTGGGACCCTGAGAGAGGACAGAGCAATGTGTGAGGAACCCTGAGCCTCGGTTTTCACTTAGAATTTGCTTCAACCTATTTGAATGACCTATAACATTCTTATCAAAGGAGAAAACATTGAAGTTGTCAAGGACTTCGTTCTTGTTGGATCAACTATAAACACTCGTGGAAGCAGCAGTCAAGAAATCAGACGACGTATTGCATTGGGCAAATCTGCTGCACAGGAACTTTTTAAAGTATTGAAGAGCAGAGATGTCAGCTTGAGGACTAAGGTGCGCCTGACCCAGCCCATGGTGTTTTCAATAGCCTCATATGGATGCAAAAGCTGGACAGTGAATAAGGAAGATCATAGAAGAATTGATGCCTTTGAGTTGTGGTATTGGAGGAGAATACTGAAAGTGCCATGGACTGCCAAAAGAACCAATAGATCTGTTTTGGAAGAAATGCAGCCAGAGTGCTCCTTGGAGGCCAAGATGGCTAGGCTTCGTCTCTCATACTGTGGACATATTGTGCGGAGGGAACAGTCGCTAGAGAAGGATGTCATACTGGGTAAGGTGGAGGGTCAGAGAAAAAGAGGAAGACCCCTAACTTGATGGACTCAAGTGTGGCAGCGGTAGTGAGGTTGGCCCAGGATCGGACATTGTTTCGTTCTGCTGTGCATGGGGTCGCTATGAGTCGGTTCCGACTAGATGGTACCTGACAACAACAACAACATAGGAAGAAATGTCAGTTTTGAGATTTTATCTTCCCAGTGTGAAATTAAGTGTTTTACTCAGGGCTGCAATCACTGGGCAAAGAAACACGCCCCTGAGTGCCCAGGGCATGTGACTTCCTGGAGAAGTCTGCAGTGGCAGGGGGGGCGGCTCTGGAGCCAGCTGCAGTTTGGCTCTGGACCAGTGAATACCCTTCTTTCTGTGACTCCTGTGGACTCAAATGCCGGAGTTGAGGAGGAAATGAAACAGATGGAGGGTGAGTAAGGGAAGAAAGCACACACACACAACTTGCTGGCAAGAATGAACCAGAGAGCTGTCCAACTGGTACGGGAGTCCGTGATGGATGAGGAGCAGTGAGAGGTGCCCCAGGAAGGACAGAGCCTCTTCAAAGCATTCCCGCCTTCACACTCGGGTAACCTTGGTACTCCAGCCACCCCTGCCTGCAAGCCGGAACTCAAAGGACCTCTGTCTGTCTCCCCCAGGCTCGGAGTTGATCGTCAGCCTCAAGGTAACAAAGTGTGTGATCTGGGGGCATTTCATTAGACCCTCTTCTTCACTGTACAGAAGAGAAACGAAGGCAGAAGGGAACTGCTTAGGACCACATGGTCAGCAAGTGGCTTCACCTCTTATTCCGCTTGTACTTTGGGCTTAGAATCTAGGGTTCCAGTCACAGTCCTTGCCACCAGCCAGGTCTACCCTGTGACTTCTGGAGTGACAGTGGCTACTGCCATGACCACGGGAGGAAGAACTAATGATACTGGAAAACAGTCGTGGGAAACATGCAGAGTAGGCAAGGAAAAAAGAGGGTGGAATGTGAGAAAATGCATTGGTTGATTGTGCTGATGAGTACATTCTTCCTTGGTGTTATTATTGTTTGGGTGGGTTCGGTTCCAGCTTTGAAGGATGTATAACGGCCACAGTCTCCAGACTCCACAAGATAATGATTAGTCAATCTGGTCTTTAAAACATTTTTTTGTTATTGTGATTTTAGTGAAGGTTTACATGTAAGTCAATTTTCCATTCAACAATCTTAGCATTTTCTTTCAGGGCATTGATTCCAATCTTTATGATGTAATATCACTTATCCTACTTTTTCTTTGTTTTTCTTATTTTCATTCCTTCTTTTCAATCTCTGCCTGCTTTGCAAACAATATCCTTTGTCAAATGCTGCCCTTTAAAACTCCAGTGGTTGATTTAAAAAAAAAAAAAATGTTTTGTTGTGAATTATGTGATTGTTTACATGGGAGAGCATGTGTTTTACATTCATCCTATCATATTTCATTGCCCTGGTTACAATCCCCTCCAAGCATCATCAACCAACCAAAGCCTATACACTACAAGCCTGCCCCCAGTCATCAGCACATAGCACCTCTCCCTCTCTGGGTCTAAAGTCCCCAACTGCTCCATCTCTCCACGTCATCATCTCTGCTTCCATCTCAGGCCCAATGGTTGATTATTTTTAAGACTACGTATTTCCCTGGTGTTACTGTTCACTTTATAGACCTGACTATTGTTTGACTAAGGACCTCAAGGTTGGCAATTTGAAACTATCAGCTGTTCTGCAGGAGAACGATGAGGCTTTCTGCTCCCGTAAAGATTTACAGCCTCGGAAACCTTGTGCAGGGTCACTGTGAGTCGGAACTGACTCTACGGTACTTAGCAACAACAACAACAGCATTGTTTGACTGAAAGTTGAGCCACAGGGGGATTTCAGTACCAGGTTTGAAAAATGACCCATAGTCTTAGGTTTCAACAATCTCTATCAGTCTAGTGAGTCTGGTCTTTTTTATGACTTTGAGTTTTGTTCCATATTTCTCTCTCATTATATCCTGGATTTTCTACTCTGGTCCCTTACTGTGTTAGTAGTGCTAGCCAGACACCGTCTAGTTTGGCCTCTGGGTCAAGGAGGCTGAGGTTCATGTGTCTTTGCTTTTCTTCATTATTTGTTCTGGACGGAGAGAAAACAATAATCATACCAAGGACCCTGGTTGCTACACACCAAAGTAGGATGTAGAACACTTTCTTTGTGGACTGTGTTGTACCATTTGACCTTGATGTCCCCTGAGACGGTAGTCCTGAATCCCCAGGTGCAGTGACTTGTTTCCTTAAGGTGTTTGGTTACAGCTAAGAAGTTTTTATAACTTTGTCCCTATATGCTCAACTATATTAATGGATATATTTGTAGCATAAGTACACACATACATACATAGAAATACCCTCTGTCAAACATATATAGATAGATAGATAGATAGATAGATAGATAGATAGATAGATAGATGTTGCCTTTGTTAAGTGCTGTCAAGTCAGTATAGGTTTTCCGAGGAGCACCTGGTAGGTTTGAACTATTGACCTTGTGGTTCACAATCCAGTGCTTATCCTACAGCGCCACACCAGGAGTCATGTGTATATGAAATCCTGGTGTGACGCTATAGGATAAGCACTCTACCACAAGATCAGTTCAAACCCACCAGTTGCTCCTTGGGAACCCCATACAGGGTTGCTATGAGTTAGGACTGACTCAGACACTTCACAACAACTGCACGTGAATAGTTAAGGAGCCCTGGTAGTGTAGTGGATTACTAGGTGGACTGCTAACTGCAAGGTCAGCAGATCAAATCTACCAGTCATTCTGTGGTAGAAAGATGTAAAGATTTACAGCTTTGGAAAACCTATACAGGATCACTATGAGTCGAAATCTACTCAATGGCATATAGCCACCACACACACACACCTATACACACACATATGCACACACACGGAGTCCTGGTGTGGCACTGTGGGTTAATTCACTGGACTGCAAAGTTGGTTTGAACCACAAGGTTGATGCTTCAAGCTCACTAGCCATTCCTCGGAAACCCTATACAGGGCCACTATGAGTTGAACTGACTTGATGGCACTTAACAACAACATTTATATACACATACTTGGATGTAGTTGCATTGTGTGCGTTGTTGTTGTTGTTGTTGTTGTTGTTGTTAAGTGCTGTTGAATCAATCCCAATTCATGGCAACCCTGTATAGGATTACCAAGGAGTGGCTGGTAGGTTTGAACCACTCACCCTGTGGTTCAAATCCACCTTGTGATCAGTGCATTATTCTGCAGTACCTTATATAGATATAGATATGGTGATGGTGGTTGTGTGCTGTGGAGTTGGTTCTGACTCAAAGCGACTCTATATAGGGTTTCTGATGCTGTAAATCTTTATGGGAACAGTAAGCCTTATCTTTCTCATACAGAACCACTACTAGTTTTGAACTGCTGACACTGAGATTATTAGCCTGACTTGTAACCACTACACTACCAGAGAAAGCCTCATCTTTCTCCTGCGGAATGGTTGGTAGTTTCGAATTGCTGACCTTGAGGTCAGCAGATCAACTCGCAACTACTATGCTACCAGAGCTCTATAGACATAGATGTATGTGTGTGTGTGTGTGTGTAGTCTCATTCACCTTCCCATACCTATTCAGCATGTGTGTCTATGTAGCCACGTCTAGATTATTGATCTTTCTGTTATTGTAGAATTGTGTGTGTTACCTTTAACTCTTGAGCATCTCCCACTGTCTTCTTTTGCTTTGTTCTCTTTGTGTTGACCTTCCCTTATGGGATATTGCCTTTGCCTTCACCCAAGTTAATGGGTCTACATTGTAGTTAGTGATTTACCTTTCCTTTCCCTCCTACTTTGGTAACCATCGAAGAACGTTCTTAGTTTGAAAACCTTGTCTAGATTTTTTACAATAGTGATCTCATACAATATTTGTCCTTTTGTGGTTGACTAATTTCAGTCAGCATAATGCCCTTTAGGTTCATTCATGTATTCATTCATCAGTATTCTTCAACACTGCAAAGTGTGTGTATGTACCACAGTTTGTCCATGTATTCACTGAAGGGCCTTTAGGTTGTTTCCATCTCTTCACTATTGTGAATAATGCCATGATGAACATGAGTGAACATATTCATGTCACAATTCTTATTTCTGTAAGATAGATGCCAGTAGTGAAATTGCTGGATCATATGACATTTGTATTTCCAACTTTTAAAAGAAGGATGTTATTATTCTCCACAGTAAATATATCATTTTACAATCCCACCAGGAGTGTATGAAGATTCCAGTCCCTCTACATCCTCACCAGCATTTGTTATGTTCAGGTTTGTTTTCTTTTTTTTTTAACTTTACTAGTAATTCTGGGATGAAATGATATCTCATTGTACTGCTAACCACAAGGTTGGTGGTTCAAGCTCACCAGCCACTCCCACAGTGATTTGCAACATCAGAAACCCTATACAGGGTCTCTATGAGTCTGAACCAACTTGAGGGAACTTAACAACAATAATAACAACAAATAACTAATGATTATGTGCATTTCTTTTCTATTCTTTCTTACTAGGTGGGTGGATTTACTTCTAGATTCTCAATTCTGTTACAGTCTTTGTGTCTGTCATTATACCAGTAGCAGGCCTTTTGTGTGTGTGTGTGTGAATTGGGTGAAGGTTTACAGAGCAAATTTGTTTTCTCTTCAAAAAGTCATACACATTTGTTTCACATCATTGATTGCAATCCCCACAATGTGACATCACTATCTCACTTCCTCATTGTGTTTTGTGTTTCCATTCCTCCTTTCTTAACCCTTCTGAACTTTGTGCTTGAGCAAATGCTGCCCTTTCTATCTCAAATGGTTGATTATTCTAAGGTGTGGGCAACTTCCTAGTTTTATTGTTCACCTATAAACCAGTTTATTTTAGGCAGAAAATTGAGCCATAGGAGTGAGTTCATTTACAGACTTAAAGGGTGACTAAGGGCCATAATTTCAGGGGATCCTCCAGTTGCTATCCTAACAGTAAGCCTCGTCTTTTTGTTGTGATTTTGAATTTTGTTTCACATTTTCCTCCCACTCTATCCAGGGCCATCTAATATGGTCAACTACCAGAGGTGACCCAACAGAATGCGGAAATCATCGGACAATCTTTTTGATATCTCAAGCGAGTAAAGTTTTGCTAAAGATAATACAGAAATGGCTACAATCATACATTGACAGAGAACTTCCAGAGGTTCAAGCTGGATTCAGAAGAGGCCGTGGAACATCTGATGGATCTTGGCTGGAAGCAGAGAATACCAGAAGGATGTTTACCTGTGCTTTATTGACTACACAAAGGCTTTCGATTGTGTGGATCATGACAAGCTATGGACAACATTGAGAAGTATGAGTATTCCAGAACACTTAATTGTACTTCTGAGAAACTGTAACTAGACCAAGAAGCAGTTGTTTGAACAGAACATGGGAACACTGAATGTTTTAAAATTGGGAAAGGTGTGAGACAGGGTTGTATTCTTTCACCATACTTATTCAACCTGTATGCTGAGCAAATAATACGAGAAGCTGTATTCTATGAAGAAAAACATGGCGTCAGGATTGGAGGAAGACTCATTAACAACCTGCGATATGCAGATGATACAACCTTGCTTGCTGAAAGTGAAGAGGACTTGAAACATTTACTTATGAAGATTAAAGAGCACAGCCTTCGATATGGATTACATCTCAATGTCAAGAAAACAAAAATCCTCACCACTGGACCAATAAAAAACATTCTTATCAATGGAGAAAAGATTGAAGTTGTCAAGGACTTCATTCTTGTTGGATCAACTATAAACACTCGTGGAAGCAGCAGTCAAGAAATCAGACGACGTATTGCATTGGGCAAATCTGCTGCACAGGAACTTTTTAAAGTATTGAAGAGCAGAAATGTCAGCTTGAGGACTAAGATGCGCCTGATCCAGGCCATGGTGTTTTCAATAGTCTCATATGGATGCAAAAGCTGGACAGTGAATAAGGAAGATCATAGAAGAATTGATGCCTTTGAGTTGTGGTGTTGGAGGAGAATACTGAAAGTGCCATGGACTGCCAAAAGAACCAATAGATCTGTTTTGGAAGAAATGCATCCAGAATGCTCCTTGGAGGCCAGGATGGCTAAGCTTTGTCTCTCATACTTTGGACATATTGTGCGGAGGGAACAGTCGCTGGAGAAGGATGTCATGCTGGGTAAGGTGGAGGGTCAGAGAAAAAGAGGAAGACCCCTAACGAGATGGATTGGCCAGGTGGCATCAATGATGGACTCAAGTGTGGCAGCAGTAGTGAGGTTGGCCCAGGATCGGACATTGTTTCGTTCTGCTGTGCATGGGGTCGCTATGAGTCGGTTCCGACTCCATGGCACCTGACAACAACAACAACCAGAGCAGTTGTGTAATGGTTTGGGTTCTGTGTCAATTTCACTAGGCTAGGATTTCCAGAGGTTTAGCATTTGGGATGTGTTTATTCCCATGGTGATGAAACCTAATACATGCATAATTAACTTTATGATGAATGACTATGAGCAGCCAATCAATTAAAGGAATGTTTCCTTGGAGACCTGCTCCCAATATAATGGACACACAGGAAAGTTTCTCTCTCTCTTCTTCTGGGTCTGTGGAACTCTGTAATTGTAAGCAATTTTCTCAATAATAAACCCTCTCTCTATATATACATGGACTCCTGGTGTGGTGCTATAGAATTAGTGCTGGAATGTGAACCACAGGGTCAGAAGTTCAAACCCACCAGCTGCTCCTCATAAACCCTATACAGGGTCACTGTGCATTAGAACTGACTCAATGGCACTCAACAAATATAAACATATATATATTTCTCTGGTTTTGCTTCTCTAGAAATAGGAAACCTGGCCTAAGACATATGGTACTGAGAGTGGAGTTCTAGAGAAACAAAATCACAGAGGTGAGTTTTCTAAATTGGTACTTCAGTCTGACTAATATTAAAGGCACTGATATGGAATGGAGGCATATTTGACTTCCCTATATAGAAATCAGGCTTGGACTAATTTTTTAGTTTGGTCCTCTTTTCCCCTTGTGGAGTCAGAGAAAGCCAGACACGGTCCCCACTTGATTGAAGCATCTGGCATCAGAAGTAGAATTCATTGCAATGGCTCCAGATTCATGAAAGCATGAGGTTTTATATTTTGTTACCTATAATAGTGGAAAGGAATGTAGGGAATAAAATACTTAAGAAGAGGGGAGAGTGGCAGCTTCTGGAGTTGCCTGGAGCTGATGACACATTGGTTAAACTAGATGGCTGATGGGGGGCTAGGACCTACTTGAATCCACCCTGCTAGAGGCTCAAGGTCATATGCATATGAATGGGGTTAGTCCAAAGTAGATGAAAAGATTGAACTTGAGTGTGTTAAAAGGTTTCTGTGTTTAACTGCCTTATGGATATTGGGTTCTCTTGCCTACTATTGTAAAATAGACTTAAATGTATGATAGACATGAATACTGGAAATGACGGTTACAGAGAGTTTATAAGCCTGCCTTCAGCCTATTCTTGATTGTATTTGCTAAAAGGGAATTAGAACATTGTCTTTGTGGATTATGTTATGGCAATTGACCTTGATGTACTTCAAGATTATAGTCTTGAGCTCACAGGCTCAGTGATTCATTTCCTGAAAATTTTTGGTTAAGTCTAAGATATTTTCAGAGGAGCCCTGGGAGCGCAGTGGATTACAAATTTGGGTTGCTAAAGCACCAGAGTAGTCATGGTATGGCGCTGTGGGTTAGTGCACCAGACAGCAAAGCTGTTTGAACGGCAAGGTCGGTGGTTCATTCTCACCAGCTACTCCTTGGAAACCCTATACAGGGTCACTATGGGTCGGAACCGACTCAATGGCACTTACCAACAACAACAACAAAGCACAAGAGCAGCAGTTCAAATCTACCAGCTATTCAGTGGTTGAAAGGTGAGGTTTTTTGCTTCTGTAAAGATTTAAGCCTTGGAAGCCATATACAGTGTCATTATGAGTCAGAACCAACTCTACAGCACATCACCATCAAGATTGTTTCAAAGCTTTGCCCTCTGTATGTGGTTAAAACCCAGCAGTTATGGGCCACCAGCTGCTCCTTGGAAAACCTCGCTATGGCTTGACAACACTTAGTAGCAACACCACACTTCACCACATTCATGAATACATTTGCAGCAAAGATAAAAACGTATGTACAACTATCCTCTGTCAAACCTATACATACTTGTGGGTATAGTCCCACTCTCCCCCCACACACTCATTCTGTCTTCATAGACCTCTGTTGCCTTTAACTCATGTACTATTCCCAGTATCTTTCCCTGCTTCCCCCTGCTGACCACCCTCTTATTGTAGATTGCCCTCCCTTCACTCAAGTTAACATGTTCCTACCCTCTGTTGTTGTTGTTGTTGTTGTTGTTAAGTGCCGTTGAGTCGGTTCCGACCCATAGCGACCCTGTACAGGGTTTCCGAGGGTGTAAATCTTTACGGGAGTAGAAAGCCTCATCTTTCTCCTGCGGAGCGGCTGGTAGTTTCGAACCACTGACCTTAAGGTTCACAGCCCGATTCGTAACCACTATGCTACCAGAGCTCCTTCTAGCCAGTACTTTTTTCCTCTTTTCCACTCCTAGCCCTGGTAACCATCAAAGAATATTTCTTTTAGTGTAGAAACCTTTCCTTGACTTTTTACAATAGTGGTCTCACACAACATTTTCCTTTTGTGATTGACGAATTCCACTCAGCATAATGTCCTTCAACAATTGTGAGGATGGTGCAGGAGTGGGCAGTGTTTCCTTCTGTTGTACATAGGGTCTCTGTAAGTCAGAACTGACTGGATGGCACCTAACAACAAGAACAATGATGTCCATGTTAGGAGGTGGTGCTCAGATTCATTGTTATTCTTTTATATCTATCAAATGAATTATTCTTGTTGTTGTTATGTTCTATCGAGTTGGTTCCAACACACAGCGACACTATATAGGGTTTCTGAGGAGTGGCTGGTGAGGTTGAACTGCTGATTTGCAGTTCAGTTCAAATGGCTTTGCAGTCTGGTGTATTAACTCACAGCACCACACCAGGACTCCATCAAATGACTTGTTGTTGTTGTTAGGTGCCATTGAGTCAGTACCGA